>NC_030682.2:67776836-68148086 GCF_000004195.4 Xenopus tropicalis
AGATGTAGGGTGGGCAGCGTTATCAACTGCTTTGAATGTGAGTTTGAATTTTGTTCTGAATGGTATCAAAATCCAGTGCAGGAATTGGCAGAGTGGCATGGCAGAGGAGCAGCAGTTGCTGAGTGAATGAGAAGAATGGCAATTAATAGAGGGGAAGGCCAATTAATATAGAGTTACAGTAGTCAATGTAGAATATGATGATAGAGTGAATCAGCATTTTGAATCAGCATTTTAGTGGCATCTTGGGTGATAAATGAATGTATTTTGAAGATATTCCTTAGGTGACATGATTTAGTAAATGACTGCATATGAAGAGAAAAGGACAGCAGAATCAGAAATAACACCAAGGCATTGGACCTGGGAGATTTAGAGATAACGGAATTGTAACTCTAACCGACATTTCTGGGATGTAGTGGGTGTTGGATGGGGGAAAGAAAACTATTTCTGTTTTAGAGGTGTTTAATTTTAGGTAGTGTAAAGATAACAGACAACCATGAAGAAACCAGAATTAAGAGCTCTGGGTTGAGAAGAGGAGAGACAGATGTGAGTACTGTCAGCACAGAAGTGGTAATTATGCTTCTGCGGCCTGTGTTTATATTGGATATGTTTATACAAAGTATATTACTTTTTTTGTGAAGGGAACAAATATAAAGTCCAATATAAATATAAAGAATAGGAACTTGTTAAAATGTGTCCTTACTTTATTTGGGCCTGACAGCTTATTTTTCTTCAAGATTATGACTGAATATTTCTGTTTTGCTACCAACAGCTAGGCAGCAATGCTGGGCACAACTAAAAAGTATAGACATGGATTTCCTGAGTGTATTTAATCTGTTACAGAGGAAGAAGACTGCCCAGGCTGGCCTTCCCTGAGTGCAAAAGTTAATTGTAAATAGTCTTACAGTCTGCAACATCCATTTAAGATTATCACCTTCATGGCATCTGAGATAATACAAAGAGAGAAATGCTATTGATGATCACCTTTAAAATGAAATTAGTCAATTTACCACTGAACAAGAACACATTGTCAAATGATGTTCATAGTATGCAAATATGCAATCATATGCAAACATACATTTCAGTATGAAGAATAAAGGTCAGAAAAGGGGTGATCTCATAAGATGAAGTTGATGAATATTGATGGGACTTGCTAGCATATAAATACCTTGATGGAGTTAGAAAGCTGTAATTATTCTACAAAACTAAACCCCTATTCTTTTAAAATATGAAAGTAATCTGCACTAGAAGCAATAGCTCACCTTTATATAAACTTTTAATATGATGTAGATATTGATATTCTGAGACAATTTGCAATTGGTCTTCATTTATTATGGTTTTCCAGTTATTTAGCTTTTTGTTTAGCAGCTCTCCATTTTAGCAGCTATCTGGTGGCTAGGGTCTTATTTACCCTAGCAACCATGCAGTGGTTTAAACGAGAGATGGAAATATGAATAGTATAGGGCCTGCATAGAAAGATAAGTAAGAAAAAGTAATAATAATTGTAGCCTAACAGAGCAATAGTTTTTTGCTGCCAGGGTCAGTGACCCCCATTTGAAAGCTGGAAAGAGGCAGAAGGGAACAGCAAATAATTAAAAACTATAAAAAATAAGTAATGAAAACCAATTGCAGAGTTGCCAGGAATAGGCATTCTGTAACATACCATAAGTTAACTTAAAGCTGAACCACCCCTTTAATTGCTGTTGATATTTGGAAATATACCTGTATCTGGATACTCAGTGTATATGTTCCTACTGAAACACGGCATGCCAATTTTATTCTACAAGAGATCCAGGTCATCTAAGCAACTAAAGGCAGGCACTTTGCTGATTTAATTACCAATATTGCTTTCCAAGCTGGATAGAGTTTATAATGAATCAGGAAAGGAACAAATATAGATCTCGTTAATTCTAAGTGCAAGGTCCTGCAGTGGGTGGTAGATGAATGCAAATTTGTGGCTGGAAGTTAGAAACAGTCAGTCATAAGCAATAAGAGCACATACTTATTTTTTTAGCCTAGATGGAAATAAGATGTATATTTGCCATGTTACTAAATTTACAAACAATCAAACTGAGTAAAAAAAAAACTGAATAAAAACAAATATACACAAATATGAGTAAAATAAATATAAATATGAGAAATTAAATAACCCTAGATACCCCTTAATTCTGTAAACCCTCAGGAATGAACTTTATACATTTTGATTCTACTCTCTTTCTTCATTACTTAAACTGCACAATAAAGTCAAACCTTAAGGAAAATATGTTGGTGGTTGCCCATCCATGTGCAGATAAGTTGCTGAAGTGGTCTAAAGGACCAATAACGGCAGCTGAAATTGGCCCATGTATAGCCATCTTAAGAGTAAGTTCTTGATTTTGTTGTTGATATAGTCCTCCTGGGTTGTCCTGGTGTTTTTGACTCATGCCTGGGCAAGGAGTTTGTATTTTCTCTACATGCTCACTTTGGATTACTTCTAACTCTGGACTGGCAATCCTATACTGCCTGCCATAATCTGCCTGCCCTATGCTGCTTGTGTGTGCCATACTCTGCCTGCTCTGTGCTGCCTGTGTGTGCCATACTCTGCCTGCCCTATGCTGCTTGCATGTGCCATATTCTGCCTGCCCTATGCTGCTTGTGTGTGCCATACTCTGCCTGTCCTATGCTGTCTGTATGTGCCATACTCTGCCTGCCCTATGCTGCCTTTGTGTGACATACTCTGCCTGCCCTATGCTGCCTGTGTGTGCCATACTCTGCCTGCCCTATGCTGCCTTTGGGAGATGAACCTGGCAGGGGTTTGTTCATGAAGTTTGTTAGCATTTGGAAATAGTCATTATATGGTTCATCAGGTGTGTAATTATATGCTGGGGGTTGCTGTGCTATCCACAGGGGAGGAGGAGGCATATGGATTTAAGGGTGTATCTTAATGTGACATAATATAATTCTTTCAGATAGGAATAAAGGATGATATCCCTACAGTGAGCACAAACCATTTGAGTTTTTGCTGCGTTACCACCATTAATGTGGGTATAGTCTTAAAAGCTCTTGTGATAACGTGGGTGTGGTTTGAAGTGGCTGCAGTTTACAAAAGGGGAGTGGTGAAAACTGGTTTCCAATATTGGCCCTCCACCATGTAGGCCAGAAAAATTCCAGTCCTCAGTACCACAGAAGTTGAACAGCACTGATATAAAGGGTAATATGAACATGTAACTACCCCTTTTTATATCTGTCTGTCTCCTTTTCTTAATAGTTTTTAAGCTCTTCTGGACAGGGACCTTGTCCCAACTGTATATCGAAATACTTAGATTTCTATATTTGCAATACAGTGGCTTGCAAAAGTATTCGGCCCCCTTGAACTTTTCCCCATTTTGTCACATTACAGCCACAAACATGAATCAATTTTATTGGAATTCCACATGAAAGACCAATACAAAGTGGTGTACACGTGAGAAGTGGAATAAAAATCATACATGATTCCAAACATTTTTTACAAATAAATAACTGCAAAGTGGGGTGTGCGTAATTATTCAGCCTCCTTTGGTCTGAGTGCAGTCAGTTGCCCATAGACATTGCCTGATGAGTGCTAATGGCTAAATAGAGTGCACCTGTGTGTAATCTAATGTCAGTACAAGTACAGCTGCTCTGTGACGGCCTCAGAGGTTGTCTAAGAGAATATTGGGAGCAACAACACCATGAAGTCCAAAGAACACACCAGACAGGTCAGGGATAAAGTTATTGATAAATTTAAAGCAGGCTTAGGCTACAAAAAGATTTCCAAAGCCTTGAACATCCCACGGAGCACTGTTCAAGCGATCATTCAGAGATGGAAGGAGTATGGCACAACTGTAAACCTACCAAGACAAGGCCGTCCACCTAAACTCACAGGCCGAACAAGGAGAGCGCTGATCAGAAATGCAGCCAAGAGGCCCATGGTGACTCTGGACGAGCTGCAGAGATCTACAGCTCAGGTGGGGGAATCTGTCCATAGGACAACTATTAGTCGTGCACTGCACAAAGTTGGCCTTTAGTGGCAAGAAGAAAGCCATTGTTAACAGAAAACCATAAGAAGTCCTGTTTGCAGTTTGCCACAAGCCATGTGGGGGACACAGCAAACATGTGGAAGAAGGTGCTCAGGTCAGATGAGACCAAAATGGAACTTTTTGGCCAAAATGCAAAACGCTATGTGTGGCGGAAAACTAACACTGCACATCACTCTGAACACACCATCCCCACTGTCGAATATGGTGGTGGCAGCATCATGCTCTGGGGGTGCTTCTCTTCAGCAGGGACAGGGAAGCTGGTCAGAGTTGATGGGAAGATGGATGGAGCCAAATACAGGGCAATCTTGGAAGAAAACCTCTTGGAGTCTGCAAAAGACTTGAGACTGGGGCGGAGGTTCACCTTCCAGCAGGACAACGACCCTAAACATAAAGCCAGGGCAACAATGGAATGGTTTAAAACAAAACATATCCATGTGTTAGAATGGCCCAGTCAAAGTCCAGATCTAAATCCAATCGAGAATCTGTGGCAAGATCTGAAAACTGCTGTTCACAAACGCTGTCCATCTAATCTGACTGAGCTGGAGCTGTTTTGCAAAGAAGAATGGGCAAGGATTTCAGTCTCTAGATGTGCAAAGCTGGTAGAGACATACCCTAAAAGACTGGCAGCTGTAATTGCAGCAAAAGGTGGTTCTACAAAGTATTGACTCAGGGGACTGAATAATTACGCACACCCCACTTTGCAGTTATTTATTTGTAAAAAATGTTTGGAATCATGTATGATTTTCGTTCCACTTCTCACGTGTACCCCACTTTGTATTGGTCTTTCATGTGGAATTCCAATAAAATTGATTCATGTTTGTGGCTGTAATGTGACAAAAGGTGGAAAAGTTCAAGGGGGCCAAATACGTTTGCAAGCCACTGTATGTAATTATAAAATAACTGTACACCTGTTTTTATTTATGCTGTGTAAAGCACTACATACATTTGTGGTGCCACAGTATATAAATAAATACATACATATACTGTATATATAAGATAAAGCATTTTTACAAAAACCTTGACAGAGCTGTGGTTGTGGTGAAACTGTCATCATGATGGTGAATGGTATAATGCTAGAACTGGTCCCTTTGATCTAGGGGCCATTTAATAATCCTTTTGCTGAATTTGGCCTGGTATACATCATATGTCAAAATCATCATCAACATAATTAATCAATAATCATTCTGCAATATTTGTTACTAGAAGGATTTAAATTTGACATTCATTTTTACATATCCCAGAACATCAGCATCTTGAGAAATTATATTTAGAGATGTAGCGAACTGTTTGCTGGCGAACTAATTCGCGCGAACATCGGGTGTTCGCAAGTTCGCGAACTTTTAGCGATGTTTGCAATTTTGGGTTCGCCTTACGATATTCGATCGTATGTAGATGTACGATCGTAAGTATTTTACGATAATGATACGATGAAATCTTTTTCAAATTATCGTTGCCCGTGGATGGCATATCGTATGGAAACCCGATCGCCATACGATCGTTTGTCGATATAATCGTTCGTCGCACAACGAGTGAAATCGCCTCGTGTATGGGGACCTTTAGCCTTGTAATTTTTCAGAGAAATTTTTGCCCTTGATCCCCATCCAGCATGCTACTGTCCAGGTCGTGGCACCCTTTAAACAACTTTAAAATCAGTTTTCTGGCCAGAAATGGCTTTTCTAGGTTTTAAAGTTCACCTTCCCATTGAAGTCTATGGGGTTCGCAAAGTTCGCGAACGTTCGCACTTTTTGGCGAAAGTTCGCGAACGGGTCCGCAAACTTTTTTTGTGAGGTTCGCTACATCACTAGTTATATTGTGGAGTTTTTACTACATACATACATACATGGTTGTGCTGTTATATTCTGCAATGCTTTATGCAGCTTGAATACATTTTTCACATTAGTCCCTGTCCCTGAAATTTACAATCAAGGGTCCCTATAACATTTATACATGCTCTTGTCAATTTTATAAGGAGACAATTTCTGTATATTTTTGGAATATGTGAGGAAACTAAAGAACCTGCAGAAAACACACACAATCATGGTTAGTATATGTTAACTCAGTCTTATCAATCAGGACTTTTATATAAGAGTGTTTAAATAGTGCAATAAAAATATGGAACATTAGGCCATTTTAATAAATATATGGTTATTTTTAAAAAAATGAAATAACATGTTATCATAAATTACTACATTAAGGATTTTTGGTTCTGTCTGTTTATTTTAAAACAGACATATAGAGACAGATCTAGCAATTCTAGAATTCATGTAAGCCCTGGAGCAGCAGAGTCAGAGGAGGGGCTGCATAACCCTGCACAGCATCACAGCGGGGAATAGTGTAGTTGAAACAAAAGGGGAGCGCCAAAAGGCGGGGCGGAGAAAGGTATATAGGAGAATAGTTAGGGGCTGGCTATCCACCATTTTGAGTGGAAGCAGCAGAGAAAGGTCCCCACCCACCCTCCCTTAGTGGGGGTTGGTTCTTCATTTCTTAATTATGATCGCTTCTAGTTGTCACGCATGTGGCCTCGGAGGGTTGAGGGGTACAAGGGTTTAGTTAGCTGGTCACAGCTTCGGCGGGTCCTTGGGACTCGAGGTCAATGTTCTTGGGGCATACTAACGGTTATATATATTGATGTATTGTTATGATATATTGTTATGATTATACATTACATTACATTAACATTTATTTATAAAGCGCCAACATATTCCGCAGCGCTGTACAATAAGTGGGTTACATACATTGGACATACAGAGTAACATATAAATCAATCAATAACCGATACAAGAGGTGAAGAGGGCCCTGCCCAAAAGAGCTTACAATCTACAAAAGAGCTTACAATCTACAAATACATGTTTACTTATTGGTATTGTGTTCAATTATTGCACTGTTTGTATTATTGTTAAATAAAGCTGTGGCCATTATCATTTCCAACAATGATATCGTCAAGCAGTTTTTATTGGTGAGTGAGTTGTGAGCAAGTGTAGGGTGATGCGTGGGTCATGTTTTTAAGAAACACGGTTCCAGGAAAAACAAAACTCAGTTTTTGCTTGTGTTAATAATCTAATTGGGATAAAATAAATATTGATTAAGCAAACAACTTGGTAGGGCCCTTCACTGATCTGGTAATTCAGCCAATTACCAAAAGGCCATAGAAGTCATTTACAACCCCGTGGGTTCATTCAGAATATCCTCTAAGATAAAATCCTAATATCCTGAAAGTGTCACCAAATATGAATGCTAAAGCTGAAGGTTTAGTTAGAAGAAGTGTTATACATTAACTTACATTTTAAAATAAATTCTTTTCATTGATGAAGGTGTGGTGCTAAGTTAAATTTGCTTTTGAAAATTGCCAGCCAATATGCCAGCTGCTTCTCTTATATTTTCTGTGCAGAGAAATTAGCTTCCCATTTGGCATTACGATGGCCTAACAATTTTTAAAAGCAAATTTAACAGCAAAAAAACTGAGAAGGAATAACTTGTCTGCTCCAATCAGATATAATTGGGGGTGGGCTGTTTTGGTGTTAGCCTACAGGCACTTGTTATTCTAGAGGAAAATATCTTATAGTTATTGTAATTATATCTTAAGATATGATATAGTTCTTATTCTTATACTGCTGCTTAATTGAGAAAGCTTTATATGAAACAAAAGTCATCCATTACTGAGCATGTTTAGATCTTTATTCCTCTTTATACAACTGCACCTTACTATTAAAGTTCCATGTTGTCTCTTAGATTGTTTTGGTTCAATTATGTAGTTAATCTCGTTAGGTATTTTGTTGCTTTTCATCACACAGTGCAGTTTTGTGAATATTTGTAGGTCTAAACAAATCCAGATGTCAGTTGTCATTAAGCCAGGCCCAGTTTTCTGTTGTTAATTCAGTTGTCATTCACACTGTGGTTGCTAAACTTAACAAACTCTTCACAAAAGCACATTTATGATGGATGCCATCTGGTCTGATAGAAGGAAACAGATATTGATTTTTAATATTTTCTTCCAACTTGTTTACTGTGGGATAATACAGCAGCTGTGTGACTGCTTGTCTCAGAGTGGAAAGGATTATTAACAGTGCTTTTTGATGAGATAAATTACTGAGAATGACTTGAATGGCTAAAGGGTACGCTTTGATGTTATGTCGCCTCATTTACTCTTATGACTAAATGATTATTGATTTTATATTTTTAAGCTCTTGAAATGTGAAAAAATAAGTTGGTGTGGAAGCTGTATTCCTTTTATTAATTTATTTCTGCAGGGCATAATTCACTTTGGGCCAGGTTGTGAAGGTTCTGGGTTCATGACCGACTCCTAGATACAGTTGCAAAGAAATGGCTTATTTATATAGTCATTGCGAGCAGTCTTAAAATCAATACAGTCTGGGATTGGATGATTAAACCTAGTCCCTTTGTGGGATTCATTCCTGTAACTACCTCTGAAATGATCTTGACTGAATCGGATTCATGTGATCAAGTGTACAAATGGCAAGTTTGTTCAAGTTGAAATATTATTTTTTTACTCATCTTTTTTATCTTGTATGCTCACTGAATGACATTTTAGCAGCCAGGGGAAAAAAGCAGTTGATTGACTACTTCAATGAAACCACTAATCTGCATTCAAAGAGCTGCCTGCAAAGACTACTTAGATTTTCCATGGATAGATTTAACTAGTGCTTTGATCAGTTAGTCCCAGTATGCAATGGATTTAGGTCTCTGTACTTCAGTCGCGAGAAAGAATCCAAGGTGTACACTAAACCTTTAAATAGACTTTTTAGTTCAAAACAGCTATTTGCCTTTTGCGAACGGCAGACACCTACATGTTTTTATAAAGACTTGATTTTCTAACACATTTTAACATGATGGCAGAATAAATACTTCACTAATGTGCCATTGCATCTGTCAGTCACTGTTCCTATTTAATAACTGCTATAAAGGGAGATTTTATTCGATAGCTAAATATATACACCAAAGAATATACACATGAATGTTGAAATATCTTTATTTTGTTTCACATAAAAGCTGGTTCCATCTATTCCAAATTACTTTTATAGTACACAAAAAGAGGTTGTGGGAGCACTCCAAGGCTAAATAAAGTATACAAATACAATGGAAGTGCAACTGATCTGGCCAAATTAGCTACAAACATACAGAAAGACAAAAGGGATTGATCAATGCACATTCCCTGGTCCCCTGTTTCATAAGTAAATTGTCTATTAGTTTCATGCTAGTGCATACAGTATATTGACAAGAAACAGGGGTTTTTAGTTACAAAATTATGATCATAAGATTGGTAAGCATGAAACTAATAGACAATTTACTTATGAAACAGGGGACCAGGGAATGTGCATTGATCAATCCCTTTTGTCTTACTTTTATAGTACTTTGATAAATGCTGGCAATGACCCTAGTTCTTAATATGCAAGACACCTGTATTACCAATAAAAGTGCATCTTTGGGTGCACACCATTCCTTGATAAAATTTTCTCAAACACTGAAACACTTAAAAAGCGTTTTATTTTCCACACAAACACATTTGCTCACACATTGAGCTATACACATTGCCATACTCACACAATTTTTCCCAGACTGACCTAAAATGTCAAAGGTTGACATACTTGCACAATTAGTAACATACTGAGTGACATTAAAAAACTACTGACACACACTACCCAAGTTCAATTACCACATGCGCATTGTTGCAATCACTCAAATCCTGACACATTTAGTTGCAGTAGCAAGTGACATTGGTGTACAAATACTGAAAGATTCACTCAGACATGCACTGACACTTTGGTGGAATGTGTAAAATCCTCTAGGCACATAACTGAAAAGGTAATGGATACCTAAGGATCGAAGTGGTATTGTGTACAAAGTAGTTTAGTAACATATTTCTTTTTATCTGCATTTAAGCATGTGATTGTTGGGAGCACAGTCATGTCCTGAATATTGATGAATTTAGGCAAGAATGGATAATGTTTGTGAAGAAATAATGATAAGGCTGGATTGCAAAAGTGTTGCTGAAAACTACATTTTTTTTTTTCAAACAGCATGTGTGCTGTAAAGTTCATGCAATTTATAATGCAAGCTTACCTGTACATAGGCAGAACTTACTTTGGTCCTGCTTGGACTGAGCACTGTAATAGTCAAACTGAGCTGAGGAGAGGAGTTTAGAAGAAAAAATAGGATCAGGTAGCTACAGCAGGGTTTCTAGACTAGTGGGTGTTTAAAGGAGAAAGAAAGGTAAAAACTAAGTAAGCTTTATTAGAAAGGTCTATGTAAATACAGTCATAAGCACTCACAGAAATGCTGCACTGACTTTTCTGTTAAAAGATTTGTTGTGTCTGTAATTCCTGTGCCAGAAACACACAGCTTTCTGTTCTCTCCCCTCTCCTGCTCCCCCCTCCCTCAAGAATGCTAAGAACTCACTCCCCCCTCTTAGGAATGTGGATCTGAACCAATCAGCAGGAAGCTGACTCACAGTCTTGCAAACTGAGCATGTACACTTGATCTCAGTGTCGGTGCAGGAGCGAGGCATTATGGGAACTTTCTTTTCACAGCTCAGCATTTTTTCTTCCTGTTCGGCTTCTGATCATCTGAACAGGTGAAATATGGGGAGACTTAAGAGCACTATTGAGACAACTGAAGGTATGCTTGCAGCTTGAGATTAACTCTTTATTAGCCTTTCCTTCTCCTTTAATAATCTGAGAAGAACTGAGCATGCTTAGTATCCAACAGCCATAGTAAATTCCCGAGAAAAGGGGATGAGTGGGTTAGAGGAGGAAAAGGAATTCTAAGTAATTAAGGGGATAATGCAGCCTTACTAGTAACATTTTAACAACTGAAAGGGCAGGTATTTAAAGATTTCAAAGAGGCTGTTCACTGATTACATTTTTTGTGGGGTTTACATATCCTTTAACTTAAGTTTTAATATGTTATAGATGTTATAGAATGCAAAAAGAGAGGGGGATTGATCAATGCACATTCCATGGTCCCCTGTTTCATAAGTAAATTATCTATGCTAGTTCACTGTTGCCATTCTTGACCTGGGGGCTGGTTTGAGTCAGAGGGCTTAGTCACTCCCATGCCTTCAGCTTTTATAGAGAGAGATTGCCAGGACCACAGCTTGGTTCCACAGGCTTAATCCTCCCCCGCTTGCGGCTTGTAAAGGAGAAGACTGCCCATTAACCAACACCCATTTTATTAAAGGCATAAGACCACCATTAAAGGGATGGGTGTGGGGGTGCTAACCCACATGGAAATTTGGCCATTCTTCCTGCAAAATAACTCTGCTAAAATGCATATATACACAGAAAGGGGTTGTGGGAGCACTCCAAGGCTAAATAGAGTATACAAGTACAATGGAAGTGCGACTGATCTGGCCAAATTAACTACAAGCATACAAAAAAGAGAGGGGGATTGATCAATGCACATTCCCTGGTCCCCTGTTTCATAAGTAAATTATCTATGCTAGCGCATGTGTTTACAAAAACAGGGGTTTTTAGTTACAAAATTATGATCATAAGATTGGTAAGCCACCATACCACGTCAAAGTAAACCCCATATGGTGGTCCTATCTATTTACCTCTGGTCATATTTTTCAAAGGCTGGCACTCCCATGCACTGTTGCACTGTTGCACTGTTGTTATAGAATGTCCTATTCGTGGCAACTTTCCAGTAGGTCTGAATTTTGTATTTTTTCATAGTTTTTTTTTTTTTTTTTTTAAATTATTTGCACATCTTCTTTTTCCAGCTTGCAAATGGGGGTCACCGACACTGGCAGCCAAAAGCTCTGTAAGCATACACATTTATTTTATTGTTACTTTTAACTACCTGCCTTTCTATTCAGGTGCTCTACTATTCATATTTCAGTCTGTCATTCAACCACTGCCTGGTTGTTAGGGTAAATTGGATCCTGGCAACCAGATAGCTGCTTAAATTCCAAACCAGAAAGCAGCTAAGGAAAGGCTGAATAAAAAGCCCACAAAGAATAAAACATTAAAAAAAACCATAACAAATTGTCTTAGAATGTCACTGCAAGCATCATACTAAAATTTAATTTAAAGATCACAAGATTTCAGTTCAAATCTGAATCTATCAAAATGTGCATTTATTTATGCTAGGCACAATAAAGCAAACTAAAAAATACTTTGACTATCAGTATGAGAATTGGAAAGAATTCAGTTCAAAGCTTAGAAACTGCTACATCCTAGCACTTAATACTGCTTTTTAAGCCTCAACATTCATATAAGGGGTTGCTTTTATCCCAACAATGCAGAAGAAACTTGGAACTAAATACCTTATTAGCTTTCCTGGCTATAACCTGTAATATAGCATGTACCAGAAGCATGATTTGTGGGCAAAGGCGAGTAAACAAGCTCGGAATACTGCCTATTTTATAAGCAAGTTACTCAATTACCGTTGTCATGAGATCTCTATGGCACACCAGATTTTTCATCTGACATGAGTTGCAGACCATAACAAGACCCAGGATGCAATTGCTTATTAAAGGGATTCAGTCATGATTTTTATGGTGTACTTTTTATTTCTAAATCACACTGTTTACATAGCAAATAATTCACTCTACCATTTAAAATGTTATTCTTGAACAAATGTATTTTTGTAGTTGTAATATTGGTGTGTAGGCATCCACCTCAGTGCATTGAGCCTGAGTCTGAGCTTTCAGAAAGAGCCAGCGCTACACATAGAACTGTATTCAGGTAACCTATTGTTTCTCCTACTCCCATTTAACTGGAGGAGTCCCAAGCTCGACTTGATTTCTTAGTATGACTGCTATTCTGATATCTACTGGGAGCTGCTATCTTGCTACCTGCTAATTGTTTTGCTGGGGGGTGATACCACAATGGATTTCAATGCAGGATTCTGCTGGAGAAGCTCTATTAACTGATGCATTTTGAAAACACATATTTTGCCATTACAGCATTCCTTTAAATAAGCCCTAGGGGCATTATTTTGCTCCTCTTAGTGCTCTAACACTTGCAACTGCTGTTTTCATGAGGATGGATCAGTCATAGAGAACGAATTACAAGCAGCCCACACTGAATTACAAGCAGCCCACCAAGCTATCTTGAAATGGAATAGAAAGTCGGTGTAGTGGAGAGAGACTGGTAAGGTTCTGAGTAGGATACCAGGTAAGTCTTCTGACACAGCCTTTGTGGTAGAAACAATCACCATGGAGTCCATGGACAGACTGTTATAATGCAGTGTTTGCCATGAGGACCATTATTATGAAAACCATTACTAGGATGACAGATTGTTGCCCTGAAAAGCTTTATTTTGTAAAACCTTCCTACAGAGATCTATTTCTATAAAATTAATATGGAATATAAAACGAATATGAATATAATGTGGAAGCCAATGGAATGGGAATTGGAACTTTTGTGATTGTAACAATGGTAACTTCTATTATAGAATTTCCTGTCATGGAGACCAAGTATTACACTGACTACTGCATCCATGAAAACTACTAACAAATAAAGACTTCTACTATGATAAATATTGCTGTTGAATTATATTTAATGGAGCCTATGACAACCCCTATTACTGTATATAAACTGGTGGCAGGGAAAACATGAAGACCACTATTACATTTGCTGAGAACATTGTGTCCAAATGCATCTTCTCTTGCATATCTCATATACAAATAATAATTTTTTAAACCAATTCTTTTTTTACATGTAAAATCATTGTATAAATATAGATAGTAATGAAATGCTATTTCTGCTAAAACCTATAATTAAGCAGGATATAAATGTAATATTTAAAATAATGGCTTTATATTTCATCCATTTCTCTTAAAAACAATATCAAGCGACAGATAAAATCAAAATGGTATTGTGGGCAATATGAGTTCTGTTTAACTGATATGCTGAAAAAATTATATAATCAAACCTGCTGCAATGTAAAGTGATATAATAATTTTATTTTTCTTTATTCTACCCAGTGTACCTACAAACATTAACCCCAAATTCTTTAAAATGCAAATAAAATTCACCCAAGGAATTAGATATAAATAAAGATTTGGGAAATATTCCTTTTGATCCCCTAAGAAATTTCTGACAGAGAGGAATACTAAAGGTTAATACTGAACAAACCACATAGCTAGTAGCCAAAAACACTACAAAGAGTACAGCAGCAAGATCTACCTGCATTAATTATCAGTACAATTGCATTTAGTATCAACTTTTATCTTCATTGTTTCCTGTTCATTAGCAAGTAGAAATAAAAATGTGCAAGACCTGTGAATGCCTAATAATAAGTTCTAATTTTAAAGCTTAAAATGACAATATAAATGAAGTGTAATATGAATTAATAAGTTAGTTGGTTGTGTGTTAGGATGTCAGTATGGGCTATATGCAGTATGAATGGCAAGTCGATGTAGCTAAAAATTGCTGAACAACATAGCCATTCATGCATTGTTTTAAAAAAGTGCAGAATTTCATTAGACAATGTGAAATTATGTTATCCGTGGTATAAGGTAATGTTCTGAGGTTACTAGTTTTTTATGGCTCTGATGAGTATTTAATCAATTACTTCTAGGTAATTATCCATCTTAGTCCAAGTTATGGTCTCCATTTAAGCAAGAATACCTTCATTAAATAGAATCATAAAAATGTCAAGTGGCTGCAATAAAGTCAAGTAATATTCTTTCCCTTTGAGCCCATTAGCTGTACTAACGTATTCAGGAATGGTGATAAACTGCTTAGTAGTGATGATACAGGAAAGGGAGAGTTGATTATACATATTTATTTTGTACTGACAAATCATTGTCTCTCTTACATAGCCCACATTGTTTAATTTTTTTTAAGGATTTTATTTAGTAAGCCACAACTGCAAAATATAACACTGAACCCGATAAGCAGCTTTTGTTGGAGAGATTTATTTAGTGTTGTACTGAGAACTTTGAAGAACCATCATGCAGAGAATGGGGTTAAGTTGCTAATACCTGTTTGCATGAATCCTTTTACTTCCTTACACCAGTTTCTGCCTGCTGGGAATCTCTCATTTCAGCAAGGTAAAGGAAATAGAGGCCTTCAAGTTGGATAAATATAAAGATTAATCGTTGCCTTCGACATGCTCTCTAAGAAATTGAAAAGCAAAGCTAAATATCTTGCTGAGCCTGGCCTTACTACTTGAACAAAATGATAGTGTAGATAATCTCATACTTTTGGACCGAAAGCAACGTTGATTTAAATTTAATACAAGTCTCATAGTATTTACTACTAGCAAAATCTAGTCCGTAATCCTAATAGATATACATGCTTTATAACCATGATAGTAGGAAAGGGACAAAGAAGTTTGCATAGTTTTGTTGCATGCATTAATCTAATTAAGATAATTTGAAGGATTTTTGTAACAAAATATTTTTTTTCTGTAAAAATTATGCCCTATACTTGTTTTAGTAAAACTGCTAGTAAAAAAGGAAATCACTCTTCAAATAAATAAAGCTAAATTAGAAAATAACATTTACAGTGAGCAGAGGAACCAACGCTATGGTATTAAGGATCATAAATTTGCTTAAAGTCGGTGCACTTTCCACCTGCTCATACTTATTTATACCCCAGCATTAACCTGCTTGTGCATCTTAATAATACACAATCTAGCTAGAGTGTATGCAGTGATGATTTAGGGGCATATTTATTATGCTGCGTAAAAAACTGCGCAAAAATTTGCCAGACTTCGCCGTGTAAAAACGGCATAAAATCGGCTTAATTTTTTACCCAGTTTTTCTTCCACTGAAACTTACAGAAAATAACGGCGTAATATCCGGCATTCAGATGGCGATCTTTTCCATTTATTTTACACAGTTTTTTATGGCAAATTCGTTTTACACAGCATAATAAATACGCCCCTTAGAGTGGTCCACAACTCTTTGGGGCTGATTTACTAACCCACGAATCCGAATTGGAAAAATTCTGATTGGAAAATGAACATTTTGCGACTTTTTCGTAATTTTTGCGATTTTTTCGCCGCCGTTACGACTTTTCGTAAATTGTCGCGACTTTTTCGTAGCCATTACGACTTTTTCGTATTGAGCGCTCATAAGCGGCGGGCGAAACTTTCAGACTTAGCATGATTTTGGAAGCCTCCCATAGGACTCAATGGCACTCTGCAGCTCCAACCTGGCCCAAGAAAAGTCTCCATACTGAAGCTTGAATGAATCCGAAACTTTCGTACTCAGCGCGAAAGCTGCGAAAAAGTCGCGACATTTTGCGAAACAGTCGTAATGGCTACGGAAAAGTCGCGACAATTTCCGAAAAAATCGCAAAATACCGATCATTATGAAAAAAACGCATTCGGACGCCTTCGGATGTTCGTGGATTAGTAAATGTGCCCCTTTGAGTTGTGTCTCTGGGTGCAACAGGGGACAAGGTGCACAGTGTAAAAAACATGGCATATTTATTGCCCTTTGTACCCCACATGCAAACATGTTTTTTCACAGCTTTTAAAACAGATTTTGTTTTAAAGAGAAGGACAACACTTTCTAATGGTTACCAAAGCAGAAATGCAGCAGCTGCTTAGAAGGTATTTCTCAAAACCTAGGACCACATATATTGTTGATGTGCCTGCAGGCTTTAAACTGTGAGAAAATATCACTGAGTGTCACTTTCAATTATACATCCCCAGTGATTCTGAGCATCACATAGAGTACCCATAAACAGGAAATACTTTGTTGGGTGGTAGGAATTAAGCACTATTCCCTTCAGGAATCAAAATTAAGTCTTCCTTAATGCTGTCATCTAATGCCTAAGCCCTTTATTTACTAAACACATCCCTAATAGGAAGGCTACATATAAAGAGTAGGGACCTATTTACCGTAGCAACTAAAAAATAGTTTGAATATTATACTGTAATATGAATGAAAGAGGGACTCAGTAGAAACATAAATAATACAAATAATATATACAAAAAACTACAAAAAAATTAGCTGCCAAACAAATGTTTTTCTGTTTCTAGAATTTCAAAAATTGGAATGATTTATCAAATGTCAAAATGGGCAATTCTAAAAGATTCCCAGTAGTTCTATATTTTCCCCATTTCAAAACCTTTTTGACTGTCAGGAGTAGTTGACACATTTATCAAAGCTAATGCTTGCTTTAAAAAGCCCAATGCCATTTAACTTTATTGGGTGGTCAACAGCGCTGAGCACTATCACCTGCCTAATACTCTTATTAATGTTTTACGGGGTAACTGTCAGCAACTATCAGTATCATTTGGTAAACATGGCCATTAATCAGCCCTGGAATTTTTTAGTGGGGCAAATATTGAAATAAGTTTTTTAGTATCTGTACTTTACATTACTAAGAGAAATGTTAAATATATCTTTGTATCCATAAATATTGCTAAAAATATAATAATAATAATAATAATAATAGACGTCACCTTCTAGTTCCATTACCTACATGACATTATTTTCTTATATTTTTCAGTAGGCGATACAGTATTCTCTATATAAATCCAGTTTTGCATGCAAAATCTGCACATTCAGTATATTTATTTTAGTAAGGATGCAAGGCAGGATGTCAGTTTAGTATGACATAATGGATTTGATTATACAGAACATATTTTCCATCAACATGTAGAAATCATATTCATTGGATATTGTAACAGGTGCATCTTGTATATATATCATTCCTACATCTGGAAAAAAGTATCATTCTTGTTTCATCTCCTCGATGTACATGAAACTGTATAGCTGCTTGTTTTTCCAAAGAACTGCAAATACTGGACTCTAAGGAGATGTATTTGTTAAGCCACTTGTCATTCTTACTTTAATCTTTATTTTTTTCAGGCCTGCACTTGTAGACTGGGCTGGCCGTAACATATAAAGAAAAAAAGTTCAAGTGTTCCTTCTCAAAACTAATAAATATTGACTTTCATAAGATTTTCTGTGTTATCTTACACCATAAAGACATTTTCGGTATGCAGTTGACATTGTACCAACTGATTGTACAATCATTATTGATTTTTGCTTGTGTGTAATACCTATGTCAAATAGTCTAATATATTTAAATGCTGATTATTTTAGCAATATACCTGTTTTGAGATAAGATCAAAGGCAGTTAACTGTGCAGCTGATAAAATGAAAAGATAACAATGTATGTGTGCGCCACCTCCAATGCCCCATTGCACATACAAGAGTGATTCATAAGATTTAATGATTAACATTCTGGGGAAGAAAAGGACCTGCATTTTGAAGTGAAATAAAACTAAACAGATGGATTAGAAACTGGCACAAGGGCAATGTAAATAGCACAATAAGATGAACTGCATATTGAGAATCATGGGAAATCATTTTGTATTCTCGGTATATTTCTGGTTTTCTCACAAGTACTTCTAAAGAGCTCTTGGAATGTGTTTAATCTGCTCCATGATTTCTCTGAGGACATAATCATTGTTAACCCCTGGAGTGTGGATTACTAGAGTAACACCTCCCCCTGTCAGGCTGGGGACTTGACGTTATTCACAAATAAGTGCTAACAAAATAGAAAATGCAACTTTAAAACTAACTGAGCTAGTTAAATTTGTTTGTTAAAATAAGACAAAAAAAAAAAAAGAATTCTATCTATCTATCATCTATCTATCTATCTATCTATCATCTATCTATCTATCTATCTATCTATCTATCTATCTATATCTATCTATCTATCTATCTATCTATCTATCTATCTATCTATCATCTATCTGTCTAAAAAAAGTAAACATTCCTGTAGTTTATTTTCCTTACATTTAACAGACGTGCAAGGGGTACTATATATAGGTTTGCCCTAGTGCATTAGCAGTGCAGTAGTAACGCATAGCATAATTATCAGGTAGAATTTATTGGTCACCTGTTTAAAAGGCACACATCTCACTGGTTGCTATGGGTTACTTCACCTGGGTAAAAAGAATGCCTTTTATTACATATGTGGTGTATAAAATAATTTAAGCTTTCAGTATTTCAGCTTTCAATATTTCTTTGAGAACTTTATTAAATGCTGCCAGGTGAAACATGAGCTTTTTAAAATTTTTATCTTTTTATTTTTTTACATTTCTTATAGAATACCATTGCACGGCTCTGCAATACATATGTCTATATGAGTTCTGGTAGTCTGCTTACCTCGTTGCACAAATCAGAATGATATGATAATTTTAAAACAAACTATAAAGAAAGCTAAATTTAAGTAATTGAATCTTAACCTATGGGTTAGGGCCCAAAAATGGGTCTTTATGCTTTTTATGGTGGGTCACTAACTGTTCAACTGAAGGCCTATAGACCCTGACCTGCCCATGACCTGTGTAAAAGCCTTTAACTCCTTTGTAATTTATAATATCCTTATATTTTACAATATTGTACAATATTCACTATATGATATATAGGATCCTCATGGTTCTTACATATAATACATATATAAACTCTATTTTCTTATGTTTCTTATATTAAGTCTCTTGAGTGCACCATGTTATATTGACGATTATATTTATATTTCACCAATTTAAGGACACTGGAGATACAGCAGGATTTCAATTCTAGCAATGTTATGAAACAATTATTAAGCACAGTATTTACGCTCCCTAATCTTTGATGGTTGCTTACATGTTACTGTTTGTTAAATGGCAAAGTTTATTGATTTGACAAATCCAGTACCACAATATATATTTTCATTCTGCCTTTGTTTGTACTAGTTGTTCAGCATTTTTAAATGTCAACAGCAAGTTGTTATTGATCTGTAATTAAAAATGAAGAGAAAATTAGCATAGTAAAAGTTTATAGTCATTAGCACAAGTACAGCTAGGCAATTATTTACCTTGTTGTAACATTTATTTTGCATTCAGATATTGACATGAACTATGATACTCAGTAGAACATTTTAATTATTAGAAAGAACATAATATAGACACTAAACTATATAATACATTCTCATCATTTTAGAACACATTACTGGAAACAAAAAAAAAAAGAGCTTTATTTTCAGGATGCAACTAGAACGTTATGTGTATGTTGCACATATACACACTAATATATACCTATAAAAACACAAATAAATGCATACACACATACACTATAAATACACTCACATATGCAATATAGATACACAGGCACATATATGCACACACATAGACACACTCAGATACACACTAACATGAACATAAGCACACATATGTGCAAAAATGTACATGTACACACAGAGTTACACAAAAATAGAAATATTAAAAAATAAATAGGTAAGCCAAGCCCAATATATTAATAGGCAGTACCTTTGTATGGCTGTAAACCCTGAATTAGAACAACAGCTGTTCATGCAGTTACATTAGATAAATACAAATTTATACCCCACCATCCAGTTAACATGTATTTAGTGGAATCTCATGGCCCAAAAGAAAATGCAAGGTTTGGGATGCAAAGTCAGGGATGAACTTGGGTGCACACACTTGCTTATTAAACAGGCCATTTTGAAATACATTTATATTTGACAATATATTGAAGTTTCATATTTGACAGGTATTTAAGTTGGACAAGTGAAACTTGTCAGAATTTAGACCCTGCAACTGTGCTATTTAATATGTTTGAAGATATCATGCCCTCTCCAATACACCCTTTTCAACAACTGTTCAACAAATGTCCCAAGATACTCACAGGACTGCTATTATTCAATGAAATATATAGACGTTCATTTACTACAAGGGTAGCAAGGATTTTTGCACTTTGCAATTGCCCTTTGGGAGTTGCACCTTCTATTCAAATGTTCAACTTTTTGCAGTCCAAGAATGCAAAAAGTTACCCGTGCCTTTGTATTCAGCACAGAGGCTATAACTATTTGTACTGTAGAAGGAAATGTAATGTCCCTGCAGTGCCCTGGGAGTCATGCCTGCTGTTCACAGGTGCAGCCTACCGCTCTTCCAGAAAGGAGTACAAGGAGTCACACTTGCTTATGTATGCAGCACAGAAGCTCCAACAAATTTTTGCCATCACCCTGGAACAAATTCTGATTATCCAAATTAAGTAAGTTATGGCATCCAGAGTTGAGATGGTAGACAAGTGTGTCTAATTCTTTAAATGGTGTGCCCATTGTTAAAATGCTACTGATGCAGTGCAGTTTTATAGGGACATTTTGAAAATGTTCCCTTGTGATTTAATTTAGGTCTAAAGCTAGTGCATTATATAACTGTTCCAGATCCAGCATCTTTTACCCCCTGGCTGTTGCAATGAGCAGTAACACTGGGACAGTGGGCTAGGGCTGAAACCTTATGTAGAGGCAATGGGGATCATTTATAAACAATGGGCAAATTTGCATCTGGGCAGTAACCCATCACAACCAATTATTAAATGCCCTTTTTCAGCTAGCTGCAGACTGAATAAAGAAAGCAAAATTTTAAATGGTTCCATGAGTTACTACCCAGGTACAAATTTGCCCATCGTTATAAATGAGCCCCTTACATTACATTTTTTGCTTATGCCTATTAGGGATGCAATGGAGAGCTATAAAAAGGATGCAGAAATTTATAGATTAGATCCTAAATTGGCCTTTTTTCCCCCTTGTCTTTCCCTTATAGTCCTAAATAGACCATCATACCTGAGGTCTAAATGCTTGGTCATTCCTTTAAAGGAAATTATTATTAGAAGAGTATTATCACACATGATGAAGAATGACAGGTTTTAAAGTGATATAAGAAGCACTTCAAATAAAAATCTAATCAATGACTCACTAGGGCAACATAAAATAAAGTTAACAACATCTTTAAAAAATGCTAGTAAAAACTTACAATGTTGTGGATCTGGTTACTTGATAAAGTTAAAGATGGAGAGATATATAAATAGAGAAAGATATAAAGATAGATAGATAGATAGATAGATAGATAGATAGATAGATAGATAGACAGATAGACAGATAGCTTCTGCTTCAGTTATCTTATTTTCAATTGCATGATAAAAACAAGGAATCATATACAAGTTTCTCAATTTTGCCATCAAAGGCTTCTTTATATTGGATTTGTGAAAAATCTATAAAGAAACCTAAGGGAAAACCAAAGGTTTTTCTCTTGTTACAATATTGTACTTTGCTTTAGATGTCAGTATTATGACCAACAATAATGTGACCTTTTCTATTTTATATTTTAGCAGCAGTGAAAAAACAGAGTTCTGTACAAGGTAGAAATCCTTTGGAGTTGCTTTCTGTTAAGTGAAGAGAAAAATACACAACACACCATACTAAGAACTTTTACTGTAATTCTAACCTTTCCACAGACTTAACAACTTGTCTGGTCTAACTTGAAGGTCAATTGGTTTTAAACTCTGTTATCTGCTAGGTGTTTCATGGAGTGGTCCTGATAACAGAGGAGGGAGTAAAGGAAAAGGAATTTTTGAAGATCAAAAGTGGCTGCTCATTTTGTTATCTGACCCAAACTGTTGTCATAGTAACAGGTTTCTTTTAACCTCTGCCATCAGAAGATTTGTCTCTATCTGTCTGTTATGAGTTTTACTTGAGTGAATAGCTGTTGGACTTATGTAAGGTAAATATTGTGATTTTTTTCATGGGTTCACAGTGCAAACATATTACAAAACAATTGAGACATGGTATCACCTATTCATAAGATGCTGGTTCATGTTTGCGTCTATAAAATGATGATAACAAATGCAGTTTAATCCCAAAGGTTTCAATTACTACTGTATACTGTAGACTACTTCATTTATATATATATAATCAGGGTTTCAAGATATTCTGTTTTGTATTACCAATAAAAAAAATGGTACTTTTACATGCATATTCAGTTATGTGTGTTGATAAATGGTGGGGGTGCAAAGCTCAGCTATTTGCACATGGAAGAGCTTCCTAAATAAATAGCAAGGAAGCTAGTCTGAACTATACTCATCATTTTAAAATAACCCTGCAACTTACTTCTTTCTGGAATTCCACTTTAGTCTCTTGTAAATGCTTCATCTATAGTCATCCACCTATCCTACCATTCCAGATCTGTTTACTTATGAGTAATGACTTCATTGCCTCACCTTTTCCTTTTGAATTATATTCAAACCCTTAACACTAATGTTCCAGGCCCTTACCAGTACAGCCCTTTCACATCTCCTCTCTCATGTTCAAATACGCTCCTCCACCTCTTTTTTTCACTTATAACTCTATACCACCTTCAAGATGTCTTCTGAGCATCTACCTGTTTCTGGAATTTATCTGCCATCAAACTCTTTCCTCTGTGCAAACATTCAAACACTTACAGAACACCAACCTGCCTAGGTATGCCTATTAGACACATCGTGTCAATAAGTCAACAGTCAATAATTGCTGTTTCTATGCAACAAATATATTCGTTATTTATATACAAACATTTTAGATGGAATCGGGGGTCCCCATACACTGGCAGATAAGCTGTTGAATCAGCCTAAAGGACTCAATTTGGCATCTTAAATCTGCCAGTGTATGGCCACCTTAAGTCATTTGAGACTAAACTGGTACCACCAATTCATGTAAAGAGTTGCAGAAGGAATGTGGGCTACCTATCATTTACTGATAACACCACATTTGATTGTTCACAAGAAAAAGTTGCTAGGTGAGTAACCCTTATCAGCACATGTACAGTATTTCACTGGTCACACCAATATAATCATGGGGTCACAACTCTTGAGCCTTTAGATTGTCCACCACAAAAGCTGCATAACTAGACTAGTCAAACCAGTCAACTATACCACCTGCAATTTTCTTTTTAATAAAATTAAAACAATAATTTTTATTGGGGTCAAACATAGATGACAAATGATATATAATTATTATAATAATAATAATAATTTATAATATAATAATTAGCTATTATAGCTATAGCTATTATAGCTATTATATTATTTGTTACATTTAATACTGAAGAGGTTAACTCAAAAAGAACATACTAAACAAAATCAGCAATACACGTTTGAGATCATATATGAATCAGAACTAGGTGCATAGCCCCGATACTCACGGAGAACCAAGGCAATCAAAATGGCCATCCCTATAGGCAGCCACTTCCTTTTCAGAATATAGTTAGCATGCCAGTGGAAAAGGACATCTCACTACCTACAGTTTTCCCTGAGAGGATCCGGGCAATCAAAACACCTCCTGTGTCATTAACCTTTTGAGCAGACACCTATCACAATTACAAGGTGAAACATATGAGTTTAATTTTTAAAACATACCATTTTTTTTATTTCTCCTCCATCTCTGTCATAAAATATTTTGTCATTCTTAGTTTACAGAGAAAAGCTGGTGAGTCATTAGTATTAAAGCCAAAAAGACTCACCCACACAGACAGGGCATTAAAAGTCCTCAAATTAACCCCCAATGAATCATTGGAAATGTAAAACATGCAGACGATACTATTACTATTACAGACAGGCCTTAGTGGTGATATCAAAATTTGGATTATAGAGTGGATGTTTATATTATATGGCTCAAAAAAAAAAAAAAAAACAACATGGTAGCCGCATTTCACAAATGTTTTACCACTTCACAAATTTTCAACAGTTTTGCAAATTTTTCAGTAAAACAGGACAGATTCGCTCATCACTATTAATGGTACCCTGCAGATACCACTACCATAAATCTGATGGTAATTCCAGTGTTCCCTCTGGGTTACATCAATAGGTAAAACACACTTGCACAGCAGAATCACGTGCAGATGTCTGTTTGACATTGAACACCAGTGTAACCGTGCGTACACACAATTTAATGTGTTTTAATGTATGGGTGTAGACGCAACACTGTGTGGACACAGTTACACTGAGATTATGGGAAAAAAACTGCAATGTGGGTACAAATATTGCAAAGTGTGTCTAAAACTGCACTTTTGTTCATAAAGAAGCCTGTTGTTTGGCAGCTGAACTATTTTAATTATGTGCTTCAGCTTTAGAACTAAAACTTCCCATAATAAAATGAATATATGCTATATGAAATTGTATAGATATAAATATGCAAAGTCAGGGGCTCCGCTGGACTATTATCATATTATCTTTAGGCTAGACGCTAAAGAGTAATAGCACAGACCATGCTCGAAACATTGGAGTTTTATCAATAAACACTTTTTTTCTTTGCATTAAGTCCCTATGTGTGCAGTACACTTTCTTTATACATACAGTCATGGCCCAAATTGTTGGCACCCCAGAATTTTTCCAGAAAATCAAGTATTTCCCACAGAAAAATATTGCAGTAACACATGTTTTGCTATACACATGTTTATTCCTTTTGTGTGTATTGGAACAAAACAAAAAAAAGCGAGGAAAAAAAGCAAATTGGACATAATGTCACACAAAACTCTAAAAAAGAGTTGGACAAAATTATTGGAACCCTTTCAAAATTATGGATAAATAAGATTGTTTCAAACATGTGATGCTCCTTTGAACTCACCTGGGGCAAGTAACAGGTGTGGGCAATATAAAAATTACACCTGAAAGCAGATACAAAGGAGAGAAGTTCACTTAGTCTTTGCATTGTGTGTCTCTGTGTTCCACACTAAGCATGGACAACAGAGGACTTGAGAACCAAAATTGTGGAAAAATATCAACAATCTCAAGGTTACAAGTCCATCTCCAGATTTAGATTTGCCTTTGTCCACAGTATCAAGAAGTTTGCAGCCCATGGCACTGTAGCGTGGACGGAAGAGAAAAATTGATGAAAGGTTGCAACGCAGGAAAGTCCGGATGGTGGATAAATTCAAGATATCCTGCAGGCTCAAAGAGCATCTGTGTCAAAATGTACTTGAGTAAGCCACAATCCTTTTTGGTAAAGCACATCATTCTACTGTTTACCGAAAATGGAATGAGGACTACAAAGAAAAGAACACTGTACCTACAGTGAAATATGGTGGAGGTTCAATGATGTTTTGGGGTTGTTTCACTGCCTCTGGCACTGGGTGCATTGAATGTGTGCAAGGCATCATGAAATCTGAGGATTACCAAAGGATTTTGGGTCGCACTGTAAAGCCCAGTGTCAGAAACCTGGGTTTGCGTCCGGGATCTTGGATCTTCCAGCAGGACAATGACCCCAAACATACGTCAAAAAGCACCCAGAAATGGATGGCAACAAAGTGCTGGAGAGTCCTGAAGTGGCCAGCAATGGGTCCAGATCTAAATCCCATTGAACATCTGTGGAGAGATCTTAAAATTACTGTTGCGAAAAGGCGCCCTTCCAATAAGGGAGACCTGGAGCAGTTTGCAAAGAAAATTTCCGGTGAGAGGTTTAAGAAGCTTATTGATGGTTATAGGAAGCGACTGATTTCAGTTATTTTTTCCAAAGGGTGTGCTAAATATTAAGTTAAGGGTGCCAATAATTTTGCCAATTTTTGGAGTTTTCTGTGACATTATGTCCAAATAGCTTTTTTTCCTCACTTTTTTGTTCAGTTCCAATACACACAAAGGGAATAAACATGTGTATAGCAAAACATGTGTTACTGCAATACTTTTCTGTGAGAAATACTTGATTTTCTGGAAAAATTTTTGGGGTGCCAACAATTTGGGCCATGACTGTATATATATACACACACACACAAAAAGTATCCTAGATCATAAAACTACACAAGGCCACAGTTTATTGTGTAGGGGGGTAAATTAATTCAGAATATAAAATATAGAATAAATAATACTTTGAAACTGATATTTCAAAGGACATGTCAACCCAAAATATATTTTTTTGGCCTAATAAAAGAAAACATTAATTTAAGCAACTTTGCAATATGCATTCATTACAAATTTGTTCTAGTTTTTAAGTTATTTTTATATATAATTGCTATTAAAAGCAGTGTTTGTACTTTTCCATTCTCTGCCCTGGTGGCTCTGGCTTTTGAAACAATGTAACACAAGCCAGCAGATTAGCAGACCTGTCTTACTGATGGAGACTGGTTTTTGCAACATTGTTTAAAAAGTCATTACCAGGAGTTAAGCAATGTTGCTTTCAGTAGCAATTATTTTCTTTTATTAGGCAAAAAATCTTTTCTTGGGTTGACATGTCCTTTGATATATATTTTTGTAGCAGTTTCAAATATTAAAGTCATACCTTAAAATGATCATATAGAATGTTTTTGCTATGGCCCAATCATGAATGAATAAGTGGACATATTTGATACTGAATGCTGGAAAGTAGGAAATCTTGGCTGTTTTTTGTTTTATCTTCTAATGATCTTATGAGGTAGGTCATATCATCTATCTATTGCTAAGGAATTCTGAATAACTCACTGGTTAGATTAAAATGTCAGCACTAAATTTAGCAGCTCTTTGAATTGTGTTAAAGAAGCTAATGTGTATTTTTTTTATTTTTTTTAAGTATGATATTTTGCATATCTGTATGGAGATGCCACGGCACACAGTATGCATTCTCAGTATAAATCTTAGCATGACAGCATGAAAACAGGAAATATTTTAAAATAAATTAAAGTTGAGAACAGACAGTTAAAATCCTTCTGAAAGAATTTTGTCCATATCACATCTTCCAAAGCAAGTGTAACTTTTATGATTGACACAACAATGCAGAAGCAGACACCGTACATTTCTGGATAACATTTCTGCAGAAGCCTTTTCATGGAGATGACTTGTCACTGCATCCTTTCACCAAAGACTTATATCCACAAACAAGCTTTTCTTGAACATCAAGAAGCCTTATATCTCTGCCTTTCCCCATATTTTCTTGAGCAAACATAATTACTGAAGCACTTCAAAGAAAATCCCGCTCTCCACTTGACTTTAAAATAATCCCATGTTTCCCTTGGAGCATTCTGGGTAAGTGACAAAGAGCAGGATCTTGTCCTGTTGTCTGTCTATTTTTGTAGTTGTTATTTTTTATTTGAACCACTGTATCTTAAAATGGCTATGTCAGGTCATAGACACATGACATAGAGACTGACTGACTAAACAAACACAAATTGATTAATTTATGGATCTTTTTTTAATTATGTATAGTCATCTACT
The DNA here is from genome assembly GCF_000004195.4 of Xenopus tropicalis. Lineage (NCBI taxonomy): Eukaryota > Metazoa > Chordata > Amphibia > Anura > Pipidae > Xenopus > Xenopus tropicalis. The sequence continues at coordinate 67,804,797 of NC_030682.2, forward strand.
TCATTAATAGAAATAACTTACAGAGATTTCCTTTTAATCAAGGAACTTCCAAACATATATAAAGTTATGTGTGTCTATCTTGTTTTCAACTGTGCAGTTTAGACTTCAAAAAATATTTACAAATCTGATGAATTAAGAAATTTTTAAACAATGTAACCAACATAACTACATATATCTGCTACAAATGATCTATGTTCAGTTCTTAAAATAGATATATTATTTCAGATGCCCTAAGCCATGTGACTCGTGCTAAGTGAATATGATAATCTTCAGTCAGACTTATGTTGTACTGATGTCACCCCCTCCCTCGCCCCCCCCCCCCCCCCGCAGCCTATAAGCAGACTAATGGAAAGGCAACAAGATAACAGTTCCCTAAAACCTGCGTTCCTTAAAATGCTCTCACACCCCACCTATGGTAGATATAAGAATACCACTCAATATTAAATCACCCAAGTCCAGCTATGACTCCTACGGGTGAGTAGGAGAAACAATATCTGACAGCAGTTGCATTTTGAAGTACAGGTAAGGGGTCTTTCCGTTATTTGGATTACCTACCTTAAGTCTGCTAATAAAATTATTTAAACAGTAATTAAACCCGATAGGATTGTTTTGGCTCCAATAAGGATTAATTATATCTTAGTTGGGATCAAGTACAAGCTACTGTTTTATTATTAGAGAGAAAATGGAAACCATTTTTAAAAATGTGAATTATTTGATTAAAATGGAGTCTATGGGAGATGGACTTTCCGTAATTTGGAACTTTCTGGATAATGAGTTTCCGGATAAGGGATCTGATACCTGTACTGACTGTTTCTGAATGACCTGAGACGACTGCCTACACATAAATATTACAACCAAAAAAATTATGTTGATTGAAATATAAAATTTTGAATAGTAGAATGAATTCTTTGAACTGTACAAAGTGGGGGTCATTTATCAACACTGGGCAAAATTGCCCATGGGCATTAACCCATGGCAACCAATCAAATTGTTGCATTCATTGTTCTACCTGCAGCTAGCTGAAAAAAGCTAATTACCAATTGGTTGCTATGAGGTACTACCCAGGGCAAATTTGCCCAGTAAATGTTTTAGTGATACAAACTACACTATAAATCATGACACAATTAAGAACATGTTAATTTATGGATTAAAATTAATTTTAAAATCCATTTGGAAAATAAATCCTGACCCTACTTATTATATAGTTTTGTCTTTATTTTGTTATCTTTTCTGATAATTACATAATATGTACATACAATGTGCATTGTATTAACACATTGTTACCTTGACAACAATATTATGTCTCATTCTGCAAACATTATTTTGCATTTGTTTTTTTGCATAGTGGTAATTTTTCTTTTTGACACTTTTTAAATTTCAGTTTACTTTTCTCCCATAAATATGAATGTAACTTATTATTAATCAATCAAAACCTTGTTATCACTCCCTGCCTTACAAACCTCATGAGCTGGGCTTTAATTACTGAGTTCATATTGCTCTGTTAACTGTCTTTTATAAAAATTAGGTAATTGCAAATATACAGAGAACTGCAAAGAATAAAATGCTTCACAAATATATAATGATTTAATTCCTTGTTCTCTCTGTTTGAATCAGGAGCTCTCTAACCTATTGAAAATATTTTTTTTTATGAAGCTACAGAAAGTAATCATGGCAGAATTAAAAATAAAATTTCCCATACTTATTTCTGGGTTATATTCTATGTTAACATATAAGAATATATATTGACGTGTGTATAGCACATTTGCTGTTATCATACTTGGCGTGATATAATAACTGGTCCAACTCTTGCTTCAAGTTTAGTAACCCTTAGCAACTACTTAAATTTTTGCCTTTAAACAGCAGAGCATAAAAACTAAAATATGCTTACTGGCTGCTGTGAGATTCAGAAACTACACCTAATTTTTGTTCTTGGTGATAAAGAGACAAAATCATCAAAATAGTTACCAGGAGCCCTTAATAAAAAAAAAAAAAAATTTCCCAGAATTTGAAATCCTTGAAACTCTTTGGTAGAACAGGCAAACACAAAATGCATTGCATTTGAACTATTCTATTACCAGAAGACTAGAGATAGCATAAAGATTTCTCCATAGTGCTGCTTTGCATATTGGCTCCCCAGATGCCACTACTCTCCCAGTCCAGGTTTGCAACGCAATGGGTGTAAATATTATAGACTGAGATACTGTAAGTTCCACCATAACACAGCAAAGCAATGTCATGTTAAACCATATAGAAGAGAAACACTTTTACTGGGTACTCTCTCAAAATACCCACAATGTGGCATCGATAGAAGAGCTGAGGCTTTACTCATCCCTTGAATAATACAACCTCACACCCAGGCACTCACTAAGGACTGACAAATATACCTAAGCAAAGAAAGTTTACCAGAACTAGGACAGGAAAACACTGGGGACAAATGCTAAAGTGGGGGTGGGGTGGGGGGGGGGGGCTGTTATTTACAGGATGTTTGTTTTCCTGTCCTAACTAGGAGGAATGATTATTTTAAAGGGAAAATATATCCAAACTTCCAGATGAGTATATATGTATATTTTTTACCAGGCGTGTCTCATTCCACAGGTTTAAAGTAAACCATGATAATCTGCCTCTGCTGCAGGAGGTATTACCCCCCCTCCCCAATTTGAGCTTGCATAGTAATCCAACCCCTCCCTCTCCTTGTTTGATTGTGAAGGGATGGATTCTCTGATTTGAAGTCCCTCTGATTTCCAGAGAATCTGTCCATCCATTCACAATGGAACAAAGAAAAGGAAGAGTTCCATTACACCAGGGATCCCCAAACTTTTAGACCCATGAGCCACATTTAAATGTAAAAACAGTTGGGGAGCAACACAAGTATTTAAGAAGTTCCTGGGGTGCCAAATAAGGGCTGTGATTGGCTATTTCGTAGCGCATATGTTGACTGACAGCCTATAGAAGGGTCTGTTTAGCAATACACCTGGTTTTTATACAGCCAAAACTTGACACCAAGGCCAGAATTCAAAAATGAGCACTGGTTGGGGATCACTGCATTACACAGTGAGACTAAGAGGGATTGGAAAATGGTTCTTACCATTTAAATGGCTCTTTTCAATCTGTGGAATCATTTATACCTAGGCACCCAACTAAATGAGCTCATGTCAAATTTTTTTTCCCTTTAAGTGTACTTCCTTCAACCTTGTCCAGTGCCATTCAAAGACCTCCACTGCACTGATATTTATAACCCTTTATGTACTAGACATTAGCATGGCATTGGCACAAAAAGTTCTTGCTTAATAAACATTTCTGAACTAAGAGCTAAGGAACAAGAGCAACAACAGTATGAGCAGAGTAGATCAGGTTGGGTGATAGCAAGTTGGGAGAGGTGCAGTCTGTTGGACGGAGAGGGGAACAGTCACTCATTAAAGGGGCGCCCTTGGTACCTGAATATCTAATTTAAAATATTCTGATTTTTCAACAGGAATGTAAGCTGGTATGTTATGACACTAGCAGTTTCTTCTCTATTTGAATGCCTTTTTTAAATGTTTTCCTACGTCTTTCCTAACTGAACTGATATGCTTATGAAAAAAGACAATCTCATCAGCATAATACCTTGATTTTGTGTCTTTTCTATTTGATAAAAATAAATAATATAGATTTTTTTCTCTCCACTTTATAGCTCTTATGAAGACATGGTTAACTCTTCTTAGCTATCAGGGTCCCTTCTACAATCTTACTTATCTTATTCCATGAGGTTCCCTTTGTGCCCTAATAAGAAAATGAAAAGGACAGCATTCTAACAGCACAATGGGCATGGTCTGATTTACCTGGAGGCATATTTATGTCAACAGGGTCATAACTACATAACTTTTTGGAGCAACTCCCTAGGTGGTGATTACCAACTAGTGTCTTGTGAGCAACATACTGCTCACCACCCCCCTTTTATGTTGCTCTCACTGGCCTCAAAGTAGGTGCCAATTTTAAAATTTCTGGCATGGATCCAAGTTTTGGAAGCACAGAGACACAGTTTTGCTTCACATGGTGCTACAAAATAGCCAGTCACAGTCCTTTTTTGCATCCCCAAAGAACTTTTTTATGCTTGTGTGGCTCACCAACACTTTTTACATCTAAGTCTGGCTCATGAGCATAAAAGGTTGGGGATCCCTGCCCTAGGCATTTTAATAACCTGCACTGGCCACAAAGTAGAGAAATAAAAGAGGCACACTGGGGAGGAAGGTTGCACCATCAGGTATGAGGAGGTCATTGCAGGGGCCTCTGAGCGGGTGTGGGGGACCCTGAGGTGGCAGTCCTAGTAGGACACCCTAGTCTGCCCCTGCCCCCTGTGCTTGAAATGCATAGAAATGTTGGCAATTGATTTAATGTATAAAAGACAATAAATCTGCTTACATCTAGTGAATTTAGATTTTTCACTTTGTAGATTATTCACCTAAATTCAAAATGATGCAATGAAAAGTAAAATAGCAAATGTATGCTTATATTAAACATAATACCATTTTCTCATTACATCATTACATAATAGCAGTCTTGCTGCATTACTTTGCAAATTAAGAAAAATATTTTAGTTGTGTACTTGATTAAATCATATCCAGCATAAGTTTGTACATGTTAAGATCATTCATTTACCTGAGAAAAAAGAACTATGGCATAACTATTGTATAGTGGTTTGCCAACTGCCATTTGTTCTTCAACGTTTCATGATAAGAAAATATTATATTTTTAGGTGCTTGTCATTGCAAGACTGTAACTTTAAAAGAAAGGTTGCCAATATTCCATAGTATTTTAAGAACATATTCTCAATGTTTTTTGAAGTTTTGTTGCAAATCATAAAAACACACTGATGGCAAGCTCAATACTTCATTTGTAGGGAATATAATAAACTGTTTCAGTGTATTGATTAGAGAAATATAGTGCTTATTTTTTTTTCCCTGGCTTTCTACTAGTCGCTCAATAGGTCAGAGAGCGATGCCATCAGTTTCCTAATACGACATTTTGTGGAAGATTTGCAAGTCCTACAGGAACCTTTAAGCATAGATAAATATGCACTCGTGGTTTCACTTGGATAGTTTTTTACCACCAAAGGATGATTATGTTGTGTGCCTTGAGACACTGGCTATAATATATTTCCTATCTCTTTATTGCATTTTGGAATCATAAACAATGACTGTTTGGCTCAAAGCCATTTATTCAGCCCAAAAAGACATTATTTGCACAACAAAAATCAATAAAAATGTTACTAGGTCTGACTGGATATTTTGCTTAACTGTGATATTTGTCTGTCACTGATGGCATGCCATCTCTCGTAGGAGACTGCGGCCAAAACACAGCTATTGATCCAGTCATCAGTGATGGATTCTGGCATTTGGAAAGAGCTGCTACAGAGAATCTCGATTAAAAAAATTTTCTATGTTTTGCCTGCAGCACAGTCAAGATAACCTGAATGAGGAGATTTTCTTTGTTTTATTGGGTGCCTAACTCTACTACTTGTTAAATGCTCCAGACCAAAGTTCATTATTGAAAGAATTAAGTCAATCTATGTTTTGCCAAAGGCTGTGACATCACATCAAACCCAACTGATTTAACCAAGACCTGCTTGTCCTTTTTATCACCTTAAAAGTGTAAAGGAAACATTTCATATGTACTCATGTGCCTTGATCAGGGGTGATCTGTGGAGGTGCTTAATCTGTTAGCAGCTGAAATTATGCTATTTCACAAAAAAAGAGAGGGAGAAAAATTACCAACTTGAGCTAGTATGTCAGTGCTTTGTTACATGTTAGTAGCACTGTTATACATTCTGTTAATTCCTTTTATATGGGGAGAACAAGAATGTGTCTTGTTATGCCATGCAAACGACAAATATTCTCACTGAAAAAAAATTAATCATTCTCTTCCGGTAAACTAATTGTGTTATAAAGTAAGCTTACCCACTGGAACACAAATAAGAAACTATTTCATAATGCATAAAAGCAAATATTTTAATTAGAAGGTTTGTTGTTTTCCAAAGCATAAAACTATAACAACAATGTACAATAATTTGTTGTGGTAAGGTAGCTATAATGTAAACCATATAGGTGGAGTCTTTAATATAACTTGGCTTAGGGTAGGTTTGTACATGTAACACCAGACTCAGTTCAAATGAACCAGACAGAAATATCTTTGTTATAGTGCCACAAGGCAGCCTGAATCAGTTATTTTTCTTTTGCTTTCTTAAACCATCACATGGAACATGTTATTCTGCCTTTACCAGCAACATGAAAGATTATATTGTTCAATTCAATGAGAAAATGTTGTTTGAATTAGTTGGAAGGTAAGCCCATGTTTTGTTTAGCAAGTACTCCATGTATGTTTATCAACTGAAGTGCTCATTTTTTAACTTTGCAAAGTGTAAAAAAAACCCCACAGTTTCATATTTTTACCCACAATGGAACATTTGTTTCCAGTCCCTGCAAAATTTGCAAATGTTGCTGCTGTGTCAATGAGGCATTGGTGTGGGCATTTTGAAGTGTACTGGCACATTCAAACACTATTTGCACATGATGCAGCTACAGGGAGCACCTATAAGCACAGTGCTAAAGTTTGTGCTGGGAAAAGCAAGGTAATCCAGAGGGATATACTCAGGGCCAGAACTAGGGGTAGGCAGCAATTAGGGGGGCGGCAGGCAGAAGCCTCGCCTACACCTAGGGCCTGCTCACTTGTCATTGCCCCCACTGCTTGTCATTACGTGCTGGGAGAAATGACCAACACAACCTCCCTCCCCACCCGACCAGGCTGCCTAAGATGCCAAGTCAGTTGGACCACCCCTGACTATACTTAACACCTGCTTGTTTTTTTAATATTAGCATATCATCAAGGGGCATAAATCAATACAAATTAACAGGACAATTTTGAAAATGTTGCATGCAAAGAAAGCACATGCATAAAGAGGTTCTGTATACTGGATACTGTAAGCAAAATGGTTTTGCACTACTAATACCTTTTTGCCATTCAAATGTCAGCACTTAAGTCATACTTTACACCACCTTAGACTGGGTATAACTATACAATTGTATATATATATATATATATATTTTTTTTTTTTTTTAAATGAGAGACGTGTAACACCATTTTTTACATTGCTTTTTTAGGCCACTAGGTTCTTTTCTACACTAGAATTTACATTCCACTGCAAATTAATCAACATTCACTGCATAGATGTATAAAAACAGTGAATTCTACATAGCAACACGTGGTGTATCTGTATGCTGCTTTCTTACACAGCTTCATGAACAGATCGAATTGTATACAGGCACAAGGGGTTTCCAGGTCATGAAGCCACTGCAAGTCACACAATTTCAATACCTATTAGAAAAGCAGGGGTTCAAGAGGTTAATCCTATAGATAGTCCCTTTCCACAATTTACAGAGGAGAAAGGGGGGCATTATTTCAATAGATTCAGTAGGTTGCCAGCATAGGAGATCTACAGAAAATACATTTCTGTACATTTTTATGTAATAATACATACATTTGTCAGTGATCATTTTTGAGTAGTAATTCCCTGACCCGGGAATAATAGGACAGGTTTAAAGTGATTACCAAAAAAGTCTATTAGGTGACAAATTCAAGCATATTGCTACCTGCCCAGTTGTAAAGAGGCATGTTCATAAAATGATCATGCAGTGCAGTAGTCATACACATCATAAACATTGCAGACAGGAGAAATGGATGCTTCCCTTCTGGCCTCTCTAACCAACTTGACCCTCTGGCCTCATATGTAGCTTAAAGTCATGATTTTTGTGGTGTACTTTTTTTTTCTAGTTTAGACTGTTTACATAGCAAATAATTCTCTACCATTTAAAATGTTGTTAAACCAACAAATATATTTTTTAGCTGTAATATTGGTGTGTGAGCAGGTATCTCAGTGCATTGTGCCTGATTCCGAGCTTTAGGAAGGAGCCAGCGCTACACATTAGAACTGCCTATTGTTTCTCCTACTCCCATGTAACTGCAGGAGTCCCAAGCTGAACTTGGATTGTTTACTATTGAGTGCTGTTCTGATATCTACCACAGGTGTCAGGGGTCTGCTATCTTACTACCTTCCCATTGTTCTGCTGATTGGCTGCTGGGTGAAAGGGAGGGGGTGATATCACTTTAACTTGCAGCACAGCAGTAAAGAGTGACTGTTTATCAGAAGTTTGTCACAGCACAGGTCACATTGCTGTGGCACTCTGGGAAGTGAAGAATATGGCTATCCCCATGTAAACTTTCAAAATTAAATCTAAAAAAATAAAAAGCTGCTCTTTTAAACAACAGATTTTGGAAAACATGTTTTCCATTACAGTATTCCTTTACGCCAATGGTGTTATGTAAAAGAATTGCAAAAAGAGGCTTAACTGTCCAAATCTAACTCTTTTTATGAACCATCAAAACACTTATCTGAATAGGATTCAACTTGGCAACTTGGACACTGCAACCAGTGTGTGTTTATTTAAAATTGTGTAAATAAAATGCATGCTGGTTGCACTATAATTCTCCTATTTTAGAGTGTGAATCCTCAGTAGTGTAAGCCACTGAGTGCATTGCTGAAAATGGCCCCATACAAGCAGGGCCGGATTTGTCTTCTGGGCGCCCTGAGGCCGCCCCGTTGGTCGACCCCCCCCCCCGTGCGCATGCATGAATGCGCGACACATCCCCCCCGCCCCTAAACTTCTGCCGCCCTAGGCCCGGGCCTTTGTGGCCTCGCCATACAGGGCAATTCACTGGTTCCAGTTACAGGTACAGTCCTTTGTGTACCACTGGGGAATAGCAAAGAGTTCCATCTGACTGCCCTAGGGACCGCAAAAGGGAACAAATGACATATGGGAACAAATGACAATTTGTTATACTATGCACCTGTTTTTTCTGCTAATAATTATATAATTTCCTTGAACGCCCACAAGGCAATTTCATGTGGACACAGAATGGGAACATGAAGAAAACAGTGCCTTTAATTAATGCAATTTTGACAGGGTTCCAGGTGGTTTCCCCCATTGTCACAGAAGTGTAAAATGAACATGGATTACACTAGTTGGACTACCAAGACATGCATGAAGTCACTAGTTTTAAAACTGAGGTCATTTATAAGGATACCTTTTTCCTAAAATTATCTGTAGTTTAAATCATGAAATATGCCCTAGTTAAAGCAATAATTGGTTTCATAAAAACCTTTGGATTTTAACTGTATGAACACCCTTGGACTGCAGTTCTAGTATCCTTACAGTTTACATTGAAAGGTCAACTGTATATATCACATCTCTAAAAAAGAAAGCAACTTCTAAAAGTACATTTTGAGAAATATCAGTCTAAAGACAGCATTTAAGCACTACTTGTTAAATGTATCTTTTTTTTCTGTATATTTTGTCAGAAACAGTAAACTATCCCTGTAGGAGGAAAGAAATTACACAGCTACAGTGCTTTGCCGCTCTACTATAGCCAAATAATGAGCATAACTGAAATGGACATAGTTTAAAAGATTTACCTTTTTGCACAATATTGACGGCTGGACTACTTTTTATAGAAGTTACACACTGCTGATGCTTTTGGAATCCAAATAGAGATTGTAGCACATTGTAATGATTTTGCAAATACTTTTCTAGTCCAAAATCAATGTCATTGATTGTCATTAAAGCAGCAAGCCTAAAACAATGAAGTGGTTTCTAATTTTCAGGCTCCTGCTCGACCCGGCTCTATCTCTTCCTAGTTAAGGGTATCATTAAATGGTAAAAGCAAACAGCATACTGGGAGGCCAAGTGTTTTATTAATTCATCATCAGAATTATCTCAGTGCATTAATATTAATAGCTTTAAATTGGATTCCATTTAGGAAGTGAAATAAATATGCTTTAGTAAAGCCTGTATAGCTGATGAATCCTTGAAAATGGAACTTATGCAGGCAACACCAAAATAACTTCCTCAGCCATAGAGACACCTTCTGGATAACATTTCATCTTAAAAGCTTTTGTATGTAAATTTGCAGTACTGTCACACAGCTTATTCTGGAGCTATTTTTAAGGTTATATATTTAATTTTGTAAGCAATTTTTATACAAATTAAGAGTTTTACATGGACCTTAAATGAACGATTTTGACATATTGTTCTGTAACTTACATTGACATGTATGGAAATACATTTCAAATTCTTACTAATGATGAGATTTATTAATTTTCCTGTTGGCCTTTTGCCACAATCATGATTTTTTGGCTGTGACAGCATTTTTTTTAAATAACAGGTTTTAAGAGTGAGCGTTATTGAGCAAATGTGCTGCAATTGCAGCAAAAATCTTTTTTCTGCAATCGCAGCTAAAAATCACAATAAAAAATGCAATTAATATTTTTCACTTTGATTTATTTGAATCACAGCAAAACATCAATGTGAAAGTTAATACATCTTTCCCATAGTGTTTAGTGAGCTTTTACAAATGCAGTTGTACTTATTATGAGTAAAGGTGGCCACACACGTGGCGATTTGCGATCTTTCGTGCGACCATCGGTCGGACCTATGTGTCATGTTCTGCAGGGATTTAGTTATGATATCAGAAATAAATACGTCTACTATTAGAGAGCAAGTAGGTCACATTAGTGGCCTCACTACTGACTACATTAGTGGCCTCACTATATGACTGACAGCTATTTGCTTCACTGCTTACGTATAGCAGTGCTTTCATGTTCATCATTCAAGAAACCTCCAGCTATAGGAAACTGACCAGTGAATGTCTCTCTCTATATTGCTGGGATGGCTGCAGTAATTTAATGACCAATATGACCCTCAGAATGAATGTTTAGCTATTTTCTAATTGTATTAAAACACTAGGGAAAAAAGTAGCAGGTCTTCTCCAATCTTACTGTATCTTTGTATGCAAATGTCATATCCCTTTATGATTTTTCAAATATCTTAGAATCTATAACTTCTACTCAACAAGAAGCCATATTGATCTGGAAATTTATAGTTATGATTTACATTTTCCCTTAAAGAGAAATCAATAAATTGTAGCAGACAAAGATATAATATAAAAAAGGGGGGGAAATCGTCATATAGAGTATGTTTCAAACCTTTCCTTCATTGTTACAGCTAAATTATTAAATTAATAAAGTGATTAAAAATTACCTTTATATAATTTACCAATTGTCAATTAATTGACCTGTGTTTGCGATAATTATAGGGCTTCCTGTTCCAAACAGATGCATCTTCCTCAGCTCTCAGGCAGGTTGCCAGATTTAAGCACAGTAGACTGCTTGCTTGTCAAAACAGTTCATGATTTATCCGCTAGAAAGTTAATGAGAAGGAGAGTAGAACCCATCAGAGACATTGGACATCATTTTGACCAAAGGGGAAATTGGTCATTAAATTCTGAAAGGCAAATACAGAGGTTAGAAAGGCTACACATAGTTCCCACAGATAATTTGTATAATCAATGCACAAGCAGCAAGCTGTGGTGTGCGGAAGGAGTCAAAAGACTGATTCTTGATTAGTAACAGTCCATGGATCCTGATACTAAGCTCTAAGGTAAATGATATTAAAGATTGGTATAAAGGTCAATCATATCAAAACAGTCCCGTTAAAACAACAGTAGGCTTTTACTGTATATTATTACACCCTACAGTCAAGATCTACACTTTATTACTAACAAAATGTTGCTGTAACTATCAAAACTTCTCCGTGATAAATCCTGCATTCAATATAGAATAAATGCATGTAGTTTAAACTATCTGTGTGCCCTGTTTAACCTCCTTTTTTATTAAGGGCAATGGCACAGTGGGTGTTTTGTCACCTGGGGTAAATCTGCATTAATGTGGGCAGCAAGTGTCCCTAATTTCCTTTCCAATGGCAGTAATGAGGGAAAACATATATTTTTCATGGTTTTTTTATGCTTTAATAAGCACTGTTTGAGACTGCAAAACACAATATAAGTTTGTTTTCCAAACTAAGCAACCAATGAAAGAACCAAGCTGGTTAGACATAAAAATGTGACAACCAATTTCAATTTTAAATTTCAAATTTATCTAAGTGCTCAGCCAGCTTTATATAATGCAATAAAGAAAACATAAAGCAATCTGGAGCACAAAGACTAAGGGGCACATTTACTAACCCACGAATCCGAATTGGAAAAATTCCGATTGGAAAACGAACATTTTGCGACTTTTTCGTATTTTTTGCGATTTTTTTCGTCGCCTTTACTACTTTTCGTAAATTGTCGCGACTTTTTCGTTACCAATACGATTTGCGCGAAAAAACGCGAGTTTTTCGTAGCCATTACGATTCGCTCGTATCTTGTCGCGACTTTTTCGTATTGATCGCTTGTAAGCGGCGGGCGAAACTTTCAGACTTAGCATGATTTTGGAAGCCTCCCATAGGACTCAATGGCACCCTGCAGCTCCAACCTGGCCCAAGAAAAGTCACCATACTGAAGCTTGAATGAATCCGAATCTTTCACACTTGGCACTGGTTGTGCACTTCCCTACTTGGTTGTCTGTTGGGGCAAGGAAGGGATGACAGGAGGATACATTTGCCAATTCTGCGGGACCCCAGCACTGTGCAGCAGAAATGATAACCACTGTACCACAATGGTGCCTCATGGCAAGGAGAGACTAAATAAATACAATGAGCAATGCAAAAGTCAAATGCAATTTTCCTTTGAAGTGCATCAAACCAATGTATCATTTATTACAGTGATAACAGTTTTCAGGAAAAATACCAAGATTCAGCTGATAGGTTTGTGTGGGTTGCTCCACTGGGTACTGGTTTGTGTATCCCCCACTGGAATCAAAACTGTATTAGCACTTTGAATTTTGTAAGCCTGCCATGTCTAATACTTCTCTTCACATGAGAAATGATTCTACCTTGTCAAAATAAGCCACTTGTACTGTCAGAATCCTTTTCTCAAAATGTGGCTTAGTCACTCTAGCAATCAGGTGGTAGCATTTAACAAGTTTTGAGGGTTGGTATGGGCAATCAAAAACACCCACTACACAATGGCAATCTTTTTCCATGGCCATGATTGGTACAACCCATGGGTCAAGATTATTTTTCAAAACTTCAAACTGTTGCATTTTCAGGAGATAATTACCAGTTTATGGATATCCACAGCCCATAATGAGTGGTTTAAAGATTAACAATTTTTTACCCACTGCAAGGACCTGGTCACCCTTTTGTCAACAGCCCAAGCAGACAACTTTGTATATGTACTCATGCTTTCTTACAATAGAAACTATTTACATACCTTATGTTACACATTAAGCATTTCCTTAAACCCAAAAAAGGTTTTAACTTTTACTTAAGGCAAAACATACAATACATGACTCCTTTTTGACCAACTACACTTGCAGAACCACTGGGTTAGTACCTTGGATACAGTTTTAAGATTAAGTTCTATCAATCCAAACTCATAGACAGCCTGTTTCAATCTCACTAGTACAAAGGTAAGCATTGCTTCTAAAGGATTGGGCTTGGTAAGTATCTTTAAGGAAGTACTGAAAAAGTTATTACACATTGGATGGTATTTTGTGGTTTATTTTATCCCTCCTTTCCCTCAAATTTCTGGTACCTCTGTAATGGAGATATTAGGTCTGATGGGTAGGAAGAGTAAGTGTGCAATGGAATACAGCACTAAAGAGGAAGACTGAAACCTGTTGTAAGGATAGCAGCATCTCGTGGCTACATTCGGCTTTTATCACTGTGTCCTTTCTTCTATATATTTCTTCCATCTTTAACTAGCAGCCAGTGTTGTAGCAGCATCAGTAATGCCTGGATTTCAGTAACATAATGAAGCTCTTTCCTAAAGTATCTATTTTCTGAAGTGAGTGCCAAGATGTGTAAACCAATATTATCTATTTAGTGTCTTGTCCTATTCTTCTTGTAATAGCTCCTGATGCCTACAAGCTAAAATAATAGCTACCAAGGACATTTGACTATTTATTTGTTGTTTCGCCATGCCTTAATCAAGTTCACTTAAAGTTCATATAAAAACTAAATTTGTCATCCTAGACTGCAACCTTAAGTAAGAAGACAATTGCAAACGAAGTAAATAGCTGTAAGGCTACTGTAATGTTTTCAAGTAGCAGCAATAAATTGCACAGACATTTTTATGGAGTATTTTAACCCCTGGCCTTTGTGGGTAAAAAAATCAATAAGATATTAAGAAAATCAAGAATTAATGCTTCCTGTACTGTACAAAGATATAATTCTTACAGGGTGAACAGCACTGAAACCACATCCAACACAGAACATAATATAATATACCAGTTCCTCTGATTGTGAGTCATTTTATTGCCCAGAACCACTATCAAACTTTAATGGGAATCAAACCAGAGATGGCAGGTTTTTGTCATTTTTTATTATCATCAAGAATGTTTACTTTTTCAAGAAGGAATACCCCTTACTCCTTTATGGATCAATAATTTGTGCACTCTCATCTTCAAACATAAATTACAACAGTAATGAAATTCTACCTCTGAAATATATGCATTTTCTATTATGTTACTGTCTATATATAACAAGAAAGGGGCATCTACACACAAAAGTACAAGTGTTGCAATGATATCAAAGAAACAGGCTTTAAAAATGTCCATGCCCTCCTGCTGTCACAAGTCATTAAATAACAGAACAAGTGTCCTTTAATGACTGTTTATCAAGATTGCAGGAAAAAGCACTTCAGATATTGCTCTAAAAATCTCTCTCTCTAAAATACCAACCATGTCTACAAAGATCAGTATTTATCTGCTTGATATTTACTGTTTAATAATTAATATAGTAAAACTTTTTTGTGATTAGATGCTGGATGTTTTATTCTTTTTTTTAAAGAAGATATTTGCCACTCTGATCTAATGAAAGAAGTGCACTAAATTTTCTTTAATGGATGAACATTGCAAATGATGCTACATAACAGGTTACAAATATGCATGTACAGTATTAAGGTCTATTTAGTATCCTTATGGGAAAACAAAGTAAGAGTTTCTTGTGCTACAACAGATCATATACATATGGATAAAACAAGATACATTTTAAAAGAAAAGAAAAGAAAAGAAGATTTAAATACTTCAGAATGAGATGTAAAAATCATGTAACAATGTGCTATTAAGTAAAAAATAACTTTCTGTATGTCAATTAAAACATTCCAGATGCAAGTCCTAGAATGTGAAGGGACACAAAATTGGGGGTGGGCTGTGGTGGCACGGATGCCTATTTGCTTACCCCACTGCCCTTCATAAATACAGTGATGCTGAAGTGCAGGTTCTTGGGCTCCTCCCTGAGCAGAGTGCAAAGGTGAAAAATATGGCTGCTTGCACATGTTTTTTTGCACGTTGCACCCTGCCCTGTCCAGCTGTCAGTAAATGGACCTGCTAGCATTTTACACTTATTCAGAATACATTTATCTGTCAGCCTCCCTTTTACTCATGTTTTCTTACCAGGTAACTCTACAGGGCATTTCTGGGCATAGCTTATACTTTTTAAAACAGATACGCAGTCTGTGACAGACACAGTACAGAGCTCCAGACTGACTCTGGAGTTGGATATATCTAATAGCAGCAACTATTCAATTGTTAGACTCTTTGAAAAGGTTCATTAGGTATTCTGTAATGACAACTCTTTAATCAATATCAAAGCATATATAAAAAAGTGCTGTTGTTGTATGTGTGGTGTTTAATGTTTTGTTACTTTATATAGTTGTCCTATATAACTTCTGCTTTTAGCTGCCCCTTTCTCCTAATTCTACTGCATTTATTGTGGGTGGGTGGAAAGTTGCAGGGGTGAGGTGGCTGACAAGGGTGAGTTGGCCGCTCCTGCCTACTGCTGATTTTAAACCACAATAAATGAATAAAAAGGTCCTGATTTGAAAAGTTCTCAGCCATTTAACAAGCTGCCGGTACCAGCATTGCATACCTAGACATTTAGGGAATAAAATTAATGAAAAATTAAAGTTGCAAATTATGTACCTGTTCTAGAAATCCATAGCTACAATTAAAAGGAAGGCATTTCTAGTTACCTGTAGTGATTAACGAATCTGTCCCATTTTGCACCGCTGAAAAATTAGCAAAATGGATTGAAATCAGCAGTTTTTACGCACAACAATTTTTTCTTATGCTCAAATAGTTCTTTCTTATGTGCGCAACGTTTTTTTTTCACTCCAAATGCATTAAAGTCAATGGGCATTTTTTCTCTGCAAATTTTTTGTTGTGGCAAAAATTTGCAGATGGCAAAATGCAGAGAATTTTCCAGTGAATCAATGCCAGCCAAAAAAATTTTCTCATCTCTACCTGTTGTAAAGCAAATATCTGGTACAAACTTTGCTATCTGTAGATTCTAGCAAGGGGCTAGGGGCTGTTGTTAGGTGCCATAGACAGTCACTATCTATATGGCCACTGTGGGACTGTTTGGAAATGCAGGGGCTTACTTTAAATCCCAGTCCAGGCCTGATAGGAGATGTGTGCTTGAAAGGGCTGAATAGAACAGAAATATCAGGCAGAGTTCTATATAGAACAGTACAGAGCAATGTTGCAATATAAGTGGTAAAACTTGTAAAATATGAATAAAATGTATGTACTACCTAGGAGCTATTGAAAGAGGTTCTGCCTTGTATATACAGTTTGTTTCTGTACTGCTATATATTAATTCAAAAGCATGTTTCCATTTGTTAAGGTACTGAACAATTTATACGTGCAATTAATACATCATTCTAGAACTGGTGAATTTAATTATATATTATTTATTTGATGGCAATGTCATAGACATAATCAAATTAGGTTTTCTATTCTTTGTAAATACATAATTTTTAAAAATGTATTCATTTGGGAGATAAAGAAATACAGGAAGCTTAAAGCTCACGTTCTCCTTTTTTTTTTTGTTCGTGTAATTTTCACAAATCTGTTTTACCATATACAATTTTTTCCTAAACACAAATGCAGAGGATGAAGAAAAATTGTGACATGCATGATATAGCTAAGAGAGGAAAAATCCTGACAGAGATTGAATTATGGTGATCTTATCAGCAACACAAGCATCACTGGCACAGGAGACTTGGGACCATCAAGCTGTCTCTTGGCAGTGATCAGTGCTCTGCATGACATCCAAGGCCTGTTATGTTAACTCTATTGCTGAAAAGGGGCTGTGAACTACGATCAGAGATATAAAACCATCAATAGACATCTATTTTTCTGGTTAACCATTAGTGTCAGAGGTCTTACATCCCACTCTCAGTCAGTACTTTGTTGAAGGTTAAAGGCCTAGGAGTGGTATTAGAATCATGTTACTAGTGTTCTTTTGCCATTTAAAGTTCAATTAATAGTTCAAAATAGGGGCTATTTTGTGCTTTTATTTTTTAATATGCAGTTAAATAAACATATTAAACTAAATAAGTAAGGCATATACTAAATATGTCTGCTGAAAAGGTTAGTTTATTATACAGGTGATAGCAAATGCTGACCAAATTCTGAACTGCTCTACAGGATCAAAAAAGTGAGATTTACTATACTATTAAAACATTTAGTTGCACTGTTCTGTATTTTATAGTACAACAAATAACAAAATTCATAACATTTAAATACCCTTGAAACACAAATTCAACATTGGCCTGGTATATGTCTCCTTATATTGGTCTCTTGTTTAGTTTAGAAACATTACCAACAAATGACTGCAATTGATAAACAATACAGTATGCAGAGAATTTATTTACAGTATTTTTTTATAAAAACACACCTTAATATTGGTCTCTGAGTTACATATATTGCCCCTTTAATGATGCAAATAATAATGTAAAATACAATTATTTTTATTATTGTATTTCTAAGAATAGATTATAGACCCTGACTGATATGATAATAAATAATGGATTTCAGCACTTTGATAAAACTGTCATGTGGTATGTTTGTATTCTCCTATCATTGAATTTACTGGGAGGTGACACTAATGCTTTCAGATTGTTAAGCCTTTTCTACAAATAGGTGCAGGCAATAGGTCCATGGAGTGCTTGCTTACCTGAAAGCATACCAGGATTCGGTGTGTCCTGTTAAATATTTATGAAATATGGATACATTTTATAGAATTTTTTTTATAAAAAGAAATATTTCTGGGACTTTCAGAGAGTAAAGCTTAAAATCTATATTTATTGGTACAATTAAATAATAATAATTAAGAGATGCAATACACCATAGCAAATATTATTTGCACAAAATTATCTTTATGTTAATTTAAAAGATAATTTAACCAAATATTGTCATGTGTGTTGTGGACGTTAATCTGAAAATGACCATATGGTGTAGAAATAAAAAGAAGAATTTGCCCTGATATTGGCCAAGGTGTTGTGAATCTCCTATATTATATTTTTATATCATTACCCATGTAAATTGACCATACATATGATGGTGGAAACTGCCTTCAGTTTTCCAGCTCAGGCCTTTAATTACTACTCTGTATTCAGATGTATGGAAGCCCATAAACATAGGAATGATGATTATGCAGCAGATTAAGCACAAAATAAATACGTTTAAAAAATATGTGTGTTTGTACTCAGAATATAACTTGTTTAACCTTTTAGTACTTTATCTTTTCTTTTATACTGGCGACATACTGCAGTAGTTTACCAGTTCCTTATGATAACATTTATGCTGAGCTGGTCATCTCCATCTTCACTAATCTGATATGCCCTTACAATTATTACATGTGATTTATTTAACACTGCAAAGCAATTTTGAAAACAGCTTATGATTACCTGATTGTTTACACCCAAAATATAAGGTAACAGAAATTAGAAGGAGGGGGATTACAACCGTAGTTTGTTGGTTACAACAGAAGTCAGATTGATAACTACAAATATATACTGTATATAAATATAGACAAATATTTGGCAAGTTGCTATATTTTCCATATTTCAGGGATTTTGGAACAGGAGGAAACATGAGAGATAATAATGTAACATTTAAATTGAAAATATGCTATAGTGCTTTCTCTCCTCCTACAAGTCAATGGGTTGGCTGTCAGGCTATAAGTGGAGATTAATTAGATAAGATTTAGGGGGATTAGCCTTCCCAACTGCTATATATATTCATATATATTTATAAGCTCTCTATGGAAAACCCTCTATTATGAGCCTCTCCAAATGAAATTCCTCCCTCCTCTCTAGGGCTTATGCTGCTATTACCAGAAGAGGTGGCTGGAAATCAGAGTGGGATGGTTTCCTCATGCCTAAGTGCATGTTGGGTTGGACAGGGCTGCTGTGTTGTGGCTGCCCAGTAATGATGGGCGAATCTGTGTGATTTTGGCCCAGAACTTATGAAACTACAATAATTTGCAAAATGCTTTAAAGTCAGTGGGCAACTGTTTTCAGTCTGGGGCGACTTTTTTTAAGCACACAATACATTGGAGTCTATAGGTGTTTTTTCACAGCAAAACCTGGTGAAAAATTTCACTCATCACTACTTGCACAGTTGTGGCTTTGCTACATTGTTTGTTTGTGTGTGTAAAGAAACATATGAGTTATTTTCAACCAACTCTTGTGCGCTCTTCAGAAACAATCCATTTACCAACTGCACACCATATGCACCGATTGTTATATAAAATAAGCATATTTCCAAAACTGAAACTCTAGTGCTAATTAGTAATGAGCAAATCTGTCCCATTTGCCGAAAAATTATCGAAACATTGCAAAAATTTGCAAAACACGTAAGAATAAAAAAAACATAATTTTTTAGAGACGCACATCAATTTTTCCACTTCTCAATTACTCAAAGCAATCCGCCAATGGCAAAATGCGGAAATTTGCCACAAATACATGCCTGGCAAAAAATTTCACTTATTACTAGTGCTAATATACAGCAGCGAGTTGTGAACAAGACTACAGGGCTCATTTACAAAAGCATTAAAATGTGCAACGTGCAAAAACTGATGCAAATCTCTTATAATATCTCGCCTGGGCTACTGTAACTCCCTATTAATTTGCCTTCCCCTCCAAAGACTGTCCCCTCTCCAGTCCATAATGAATACTGCTGCCAGGCTCATACACCTCTCCAACCGCTCCTCCTCTGCCGTGCCGCTCTGCCAATCCCTGCACTGGCTTCCCCTACCATCCAGGATAAAATTCAAGCTATTGACCCTCACATTTAAAGCAGCCCATAACTCTGCCCCACCCTACATCTCTGAACTCATCTCTAGGTACCATCCAACCCGCTTGTTACACTCCTCTACTGACCTGCTCCTCAACTCCTCTCTCATTCCCTCCTCACACGCTCGCATTCAAGACTTTGCAAGGGCTGCCCCCCTTCTCTGGAATTCGCTCCCACAAACTGTCAGACTTTCTCCCAATCTCTCTGCCTTCAAGAAATCTCTAAAAACACATTTATTTAGAGAGGCTTACCCTAATCTAGTTTAGCAATACCCTGTGCCACACCTCTCACAACTCTGGTCATGCCCATTCCCACACCTTGTGTCTCAACCCTTTCTCCTTGTAGATTGTAAGCTCTTTTGGGCAGGGCCCTCTTCACCTCTTGTATCGGTTATTGATTGCTTTATATGTTACTCTGTATGTCCAATGTATGTAACCCACTTATTGTACAGCGCTGCGGAATATGTTGGCGCTTTATAAATAAATGTTAATATAATGTAATGTAATTTTTTAACTGGGGTGCAGGATTTTCTTTCCCAGAGATCCAGTATTGTGGAAAGCACCTGCATAATAGCAAGTGCAGCAACTTTAGTTTTTGCAACTTACAAGTAAGTTGAGGCATGAGTTTTTCTTAATGAGAATTGTACACATTTCATATCCCCAGTGCTGCATCAATTAAGGCATTAGATGCAAGTCAATTCCATGTGTAAGAGCAACACTGTAAAGAAACACAGAAAGTAACACCTTCTCTAAGCAATATAACCACAACAGTTCGTTATATTGCAGGAATGTTGTTGATGCAATCGAAAAAAATCAGCCTGCTTTTCTATCATCTCAAATAAATGAAACTACTGTTTTAATTGAACTGAATCAAATCAGTTCTTTGTCTGTAATTTAAACCTCGCCAAAAAGATATTTAATATGCTTTTTTATAAAAATATCTGGAAGGCAAGCATAAGCAATTATAAAATCTCAGTTTAGGTCTTCATATTTATGAATGCAAAAGTAGTTAAAAATACGTCAATATTACATTACCAGTGTTCTGTACGACACATTTTGGTTACTAATAAAACATTTAATTGACATTTTCATGATTTCAGTCATCCATCACTGTCACATTAGCTTGAATATTTCAGATCATAAGCTTCCCTTAGCACCTTACCACCGATTACGAGTCATTTTACATGTTAGTGATCTGTAAATCATGCACCGCTCCAGTAACTTAAGCACTGAGCTCAAATACAGTATTACTAACAATAAATATTATTAAAATCATTCAAAAACAATTTTTACCAGTACTTTTAATATGGTAAAAAAAAGTACTAGCAATATGGATTGTTTTTTAGGGGTAACTTACTTAGCCAAAAGGGAGAGCGCTAAGTGCAAAAAACAGCAACAAATTGACTATTTTGTTGCACTTTACACAATGCCTTCTGCTTTTGCCACATTGCTGCAGAGACCTGAGGATATCCCTGCTAATACAATGTTACCTGCTATTGGTATATCTGTATTCATGGGAGACATGTAGACATCTCATACGCCTCCCAAGTCTACCCACCCCCTAACTTGCACATCATCCAGAGGCTGCAGGCCACACAAGTCTCCTAGGGCAGGACTGGCTCATGCCAGATGTTGTGGTCTGTGGGGTATTTTTTTGTGCTGCTTAGTGCTCTGCACGTCTTTTCTCGGTCTATTGTAAATGACCCCTTTGCATTTTAAAGGTGCTGCTGCTGATTATTCTACTTTTCTGGTGCCAAAATGTATTGAAAATTGTTGAACATAATGTAATAAAGTGTCAAGTGGTTGTATAATTTATAGTTATTTATTTGATATTTTCTTCCTTTTCAGATGCAGATGCCATTTCAGGGGATTTTCACAAAAGAAATGTTTTTCTGTATCTTGGAACTAAAAGTTAATTTGTAGGGCAGATTTATCAAAGAAGGAATAATTTGTTATACATGAATTTATTGTGAATTTTTTTTAGGCTTTTGTCAATACTTTCATGGAATTACCTTGTCAAAATGGTCATTAAGCTTAAAAAATGCTTTGAGTTGCCCACATTTCACATTTGATTTATAATAAATTTCCCAAAGCATTAAAAAAACTTTTCATGACTTTTCATATTTGTAAACTGAATCTGGGCAAATAGAATCTTCCATTCTTAGAAAAAAATTCTAAACAAGTTTTGAAAACGATTTTTACCTATAATAATAATAATAATAATAATAATAATAATAATAATAATAATAATAATAATAATAATAATAATAATAAAACAGTACCTTGTATATTGGTGGCAAAACTATCCTGTAGTTTTTAGATATTTAATGTTTAAATGATTTTTAGCAGACAAATTATAGTGTTCAAAATTAAGGAAAGAATCATTATCTGTAAAACCTCTGGTTCCAAGCATTCCAAATTATAGATTCTATACCTGTAAACAATTTACAGTCCCATCATATGAGTGCATGATTAATCGCATATTTCCTAGTTATATCTGAAAGGTCCAATGTAAAATTTGGACTCTTAGGGACAGATTTATAAAAATGGGAGTTTAGAGCTTAATACATCATTCCTATGGGATTTTAAGAAGTGTATTTATCAACTGGTGAGTTCTAACTTTTACCCATTGCTAAATATGCTTCTTTAAATCCCATAGAAATTAATAAAATGTAATTGAGTTTTTATGTATTAAGCTCTAAACTCACATTTTTATAAATCTGTCCCTTTATGTTAGTCATGTAATCATGCATTTTTTAATGAAAGCATCCTTGTGCCTCATTTTTATTTTTTTTATCCTGACATTCCATTTCATGAAGCCTGTTGGCCCAAAAAACCAAAGTGTCATATGTCCAACAGTATGGAAGTCCAATATCTAATTGTTTCCTCTATATTGGAAGAAAAACAGTCATGCTAGCCTGTATATAGCTGTTTTTAGGATCAAGAACAGGAGAAGATATCAATAGGACTACTTAATGTGGATGGATGGAACAGGATTATTTGCTTGCAGGATCACTTTAATTTAGTTTTTATCATGTCATGTATGTAATAAGTTTACTAGTAACTGATGGGAATGCATAAATACTGATTCTTTGAGGCAAATATGGTTCACAGTGCACAAATAAGTTGCTAACACTGAAGATTTCTTTTAAAAAATGGTTCTTATAGAAAAGACTATATTTATAAGATACAGATAAAGGCTAATTCCTTCACCCCCCAAAAACTTGCATCAGGAAACTTCCGTGATTTCTGGGAAATCGCGGCACTGCGTGGGATGGGATTTTAGGGGAGATTTGTTGCCCGCGACAAGGGAGATTTGTCGCGGGTGACTAGTCTCCCCGTCTGCCACAGCCCTTAACTGTGTGACTGATAGGACCTGCAAGTCATTTACCAGAACTGAGCACCATATCACTTCTGATACATTGCCTGAAGCAAGTTTTTGGGGGGTGAAGACTGGAATGAAGACTGTTGTAGCCGGGTAACTAAGAATTTGGCGACTTTTAATGCTAGTCCATTTTTGCACCCTTGTACCTTAAGTGTAGTATGCACTGGGTGAAGAAGCACTGCTAGGAGCTCCAGTAAAAAAACGTGCTGTATTCTACACTTTAGCTTTGTTTGTTGTGGGTCAGGGGGCGGATAACATGACGCCTAAACCTAGACAATGCTAGGGCATTTACTAAGCCCCAGGCAGAAGTGTAAGAACACTAAGGACTGCAAGACTTTTCATGCACAGGGCACTTATGCCTGGGATAAGGTGCAGACCTCAGCTTCGGAAGGCATATTGATTAGCGCATATTGATTAGGAACATAAACACCAAAAATTAAAAGTGTTTTAAAGTGATTAAAATATAATTTACTATTACCCTTCAAGTTGTAAAACTGTTGTATTTTCTCAGAAACACAAATAAAGTTGATATAAATAACCTGCTGTGTAGCCATGGGGCAGCCATTCAAAGTTGAAAAAGTAGAAAAGGCACAGGTTACATAGCACATAACAGATAAACTGTGTAGTATACAATGGGAATCTATGCAGCTTATCTGTTATCTGCTATGTAACCTGTGCCTATTCTCCTTTCTTGACTTTGAATGGCTGCCCCCATGATTACACAGCAGGGTATTTATATAAACTTTATTAGTGTTGCTGAAGCAAACACACCAGTTTTACCACTGCAGAGCAAAAATACACTGCATTTTAATTGCTTTAAAACACTTTTAATTCTTGATGTTACTGGTCCTTTAAGTATATGCAACTATTTGCACAATTTTAGCATATCACTGCCTATTGCTGCAGTGGAGGTCTATGTATAATACATTAATTAATGCCATCACACTGGACGATTGCCTTTGGCAAGCAGCCTTTTTGATTTGCATAGCAGGATTAATGCAATACATAAAACAGTTTTTGTATTTAGCATATTTCATGTAGTCTGCAAAATACTCCTAACTACAGTAGCATCTAAGCGGTCTTGTATCATACCTTCTACTGTTTTCTGCAGTCGGGTGTTAACTTGTGTCCAATAAACCATTCTTATATTACGATGTCTTTTTGTTTTAGCAGACAGCACAGCAAATGATGAATAGCACTGGTGCCTAGTTTGTGAAAAAAACATTATGTTAATGCCTTTATGTGTTTTGCATGTGTTGATATTAATAAGCACCTCTTTCTCCTTGCATAAAATCAAAGTCCTGGGATTAGTTGTGAACCTTTGACAATGGGAGATATACCCAAACTTCTGCTTCTATGTACTAGTACTAACTCATAAAATTAATTCCCATTTTGTGGGATTGTCAAAAATGAGCATTGTTCTGACCCCTGTTTGAACTCATCAGCTGAAATGAAGCTGTTCAGCGAGCTGAAGAAGACAAAGCATGGTTCCAACAAATTAATCAACTCCATCAGCCTTCACGATAGGCCTGAAAATGGCACACAGCATTCTGACCCTGAACAGCCTTACATTCTCTCCGTAAATGAAAGCCATCATTCTTGGCAAGGAAGATACTAAATTATAGTCTTTTAAATTTAATTTTCAATATACTTGTGTTTTCGATTAGCGTGCCATGTTTCATAAGGAAAGCAGTACCTTTCAAGCAGTAAAAAGCTTCCCCTTATTTTCCTTTACCTTTGCTGTAATGAAAAGCTAACATAAAGGTAAATATTGGTAGTAAATGACATATGTGGCTAATTTTTTTTCCAAGTAACACCTTAAGCAACAATACCAAATTATTTTCTTCATACCAAAATCAATAACTGGCTTTGAAATAAAAGTAATCCCAGAGCCCAAGGCCACAGATTTTCCTGACAGGCTACTAAAAGTATGTTTTAGTAGCCTGGAGCTCTGCCTGCTAATCATTCACTTTCCTATTGCAACTTACTTGCTGGATATCTCTGCGGGCTACTAAAACTTAAAGGCGAACTGACAAATCATCTGCTGAGGAAACATTGTCTGTTTCCATCTTCATATAAGTTCTTTCTTCCAAACAGATAATGGCAACTTAGCACTGTGGCTGTTCTTTGTAAAATGTGCCATTTACAAGGCAAAGCACCATTTGTATATTTTATTCAAGAGCGGTACTTAAATACTGACAGCTTTTTCAAGTCTCAAGCAAGATATGTTAACCACAATGTGATCTGACTGGACAATGTAACGCTTTAGTTTCTCAAGAGGATGAAACAAGTTCTTTTTTTAATCATTATAATCATTATTTATTTAATTTTTTTTAATGTATATGAGTGCAAGAGCCTGTTATTGTGCTATGGCTGTACTCTGCAATTATTTTCATATAAGCATCCTCTATTTTTTCTACTCTTTCCACAAATCACAAATGGCACATGTACAGTATTTAATCATTTAACAAGTCTTGTCTTTAACTATATGAAAATATTTGTTATGCATTCATTATTTAATCTTTAACTATATAAAGTTTAAAAATAGGTTTTTGTCATGGTTAAAACTGGTTGTAGTATAGTTTTGTTTGAAAATGAACCAAAATGCCCTGTACAAGTTGGGTTACATTCTGATATCCATTTAGTTTGCTTAGGACAAACCATTAATTAATCAAGTTAAACTACTGTATTGATTTAAATATAGCACCCAATTTTAAGGAGTAAAAACAAAAAAGAGTATTTAACCCTTTTACTGCCAGCCATTTTGGTCAAAGCGGAACTTGTACTGCCAGACAGTTTTTGAGCATTTTGCACTTTTTCAGGACAACCTAAGCTTTAAAAATACACTAGACGTTTTCTGTAACAAGATATAGGGGCCCATTCATTAAAGTACGATTGACCACGATTGAGAAAAATTCATATTTTTTCTAACTTATAGAACATTTCGTAATATCCACAAAGTTTTACAACTTTTTCGTGGTACGTTCATTATTCCACAAAAAAGTTGCACTTTTCTCAATGTGTACAAAAATGTTGTTATTCATTCAAGCTTTGGTATCATGACTATCTTTTCGCCAGGTTGGGTCTGAGTGCCATTAAGTCCTGTGGAAGGCTTCCAACATCATACATTTTGTTTCAAAGCCAGAAAGGTTTTCGAGTCGTTTACGATCATTTGGGTATGAAAATCAGCAGAACAATGCAAAGGTAGCAAGATATCAGCTCCCAGTAGATATCAAAATAGCACTCAGTAGTAAGAAATCCAAGTCCAGCTTTGGACTCCTCCAATTACATGGGAGTAGGAGAAACAACAGGTTGAAATCTGAAAGCAGTTCTAATGTGTAGCGCTGGCTGTTTCTGAGCACTAACAATTTAAATGATAGAATTAATTATCTGGGATGTAAACAGTATAATTTAGAAATAAAAAATACACCATAAAAATCATGAAGTATCCCTTTAAATTAAATATGCAGTTCATTACATTGGAAATCTACATGTTTTATGCATTTCACTATTATATGATATTATATTCACCTTATATAGAGGTATCTTTGGTATGAACAAATCTTAAAAGATTTAGATAAAAATATAGTTATTTTGTCCAAGGTACTAAATATTTGTTGTACTTTTGTCATACCTTGCTTGTTATATCTTGCAAAAAGTTCTAATTTTTATGTGCCATCGCTTGACTAAGCTCAAAGCTGCAAACTTTGCTTGTAGGATAGGTCACATCATTACTGACTTTGCTTAGGAAAAATCTTTTTTTTTGCAATTATTTTGCAGTCTCAAATGATACTTGTCAGTCAACACTATTGGTTATTGCTTCAGACCAATGCAAAGTTATAACAAAAGTAAATGGTTTGCACATCTAGGTAATTGTCATATATATTTTATCATGATCTTCTAGATCATTGTGGCTTTAAGCTTAAATGCAACACTGTTTCAAAAGACACTTATTTTTTATATATAACTTATAACCCCGAGATGTTTTGGGGTGAAGATTCACAATTCACTTCTTAGATGTAAGTCAAGAAAAGATGTTAAAGAATAGCAGGCATGGTATGGAGAGCCTGTTATGATCCTATGTTGCATGGCTAGCAAAGACCCCTTCCTGTTAACAAAGTAAAGCCAGCCACACACACAACAATATTATTATTATTATTATTATTATTATTATTATTAATATTTGGTGCGTGTATGGTGGCTCAAAGAGACAACCGATTTTGCAAAGGCTGCGAATATCAGTCGTCTCACCAAAGATGTCCCAAGCAAAACCTACGTTTAGGGCTGAATCGAGAGGTGGAGGTAGAATTTCAGGAAAGCAAGCATTATTACTACAATACTATACTGTGTAATAAATTACAAAACAAATGTTTTTCTTTTACAGTTAAAAATGACAAAATTGTTTATGTCAACTCTACATAAAGCTGTAAAGTGACACATTGTTCTAGTTTTGCTTGTTCACTCTTAACTATGTACAGCACATCAAATACAAAGCTTCGGGAATCTTTCAACAGACTTTTCTACACTCTAGGCTGAGAAAAATATAATAGTTATATTTTTATCAGTATCTAAAAATATATAGACCTGCCTTTGTCAGTCACTCTTCTCCATTTCTCTTTTCGAAGAAATCTCTCTAATGTCGATATTTCTGCTTACAGAGTGCGTCAGTTGTATCATTGCTGGCACCTGATTCACTGGTATGCATGTGTTTAATGATGCATAGATGATTTAACCTTTCAAACTATCCCTCCCAGAGGAGCATCAGCTTTCTCTAAGAATTTTAGTCAGTGAATCATGCTAATTATTTTTTGCATGTTTCATCTCAGCTCAGTCTAATGGCAAATTACAGCCCACATCTATTTTAATGCCATGCCAAAACATATGCTACACAAGTCAAGTGTACCTCAGAATTTTTTTTCTTAATAAATGCAGTTAATATTGGTAGGTATGTATGTATATCTTTGTATATACATACATATAGGTTGCCTAATGCTAAAAAATCTTCAATATGTATTCAAGTGTAGAAACTATGATGGCTATAATGTTTGAGAGAAAAGTCTGTTGAACTACTGTTTAAAATAGAGCCTGGTCATTAGGTCATTTCTGCTACTGATTTGATAAAAGTTAATGATTTATTGAGTGGAAGCTTAGTCCAGTGGTCACAAGTAATCTATAAAGTGAATTGTTAACCAAGATTGTGTCTACATTTTTTTTGTTGTTTTTGTGAATTAAATGAATGTATTCTCAGCACTCACCTTAATCTAGAATGGAAGAGTCATATTAATAGACATTATTGGGAATTTGTGACCACCATCAAGGTTTTTATCAAGTACACTAATACCCCCTGCTTTGTTTCATAACAGCATCCTTGATGCAAATTAATAATATAAAATTCATACAATGTACAATAGTGTACAATATTACACTATTAAACTTACAAATATTGTCCCAACTGCACCAATATTTAGTTCAAAGAAATAATCAGTTCTGTATAATGAGCATCTTAAATTCCCTCAAAAGAAACTATACACCCAAGCAATGTGCATCTCTATAAAAATATATTGCATAAACAGGCTCATGTGTAAAACTTTGCTTTAACTTTAACTACTTTTTTTTAGTAGTATGTGCTTTGGGTATTGCCATTTTAATAATAAGGGCTGCCTCCTGGGATCATAGGATTTACAGTGCACACAAACAAGCCAAGGCACACATACATGCTAGGCATCATTAGCCAATTAATGGACAGAGTTCTGTCTTTCGCTTCCACACGTCTTCCATTACAGTTAAAGCTGTATTATGGTTATGTGATGTCTGAGGGAGCACACAGCCCATTACTAAATGGTGGATCAAGACAAAGGATGAAAACCAATATTTACTAATATATATATATCCCAGTTTAGCAAGATTCTTTAACATGTCACTTAACAAAATATAAACATAAATAATATAAATATCTGTTGGTTAAGTATTTGTTCTGGGGGTATAGTTTTCATTTAATTGCTGTTTGTACCTCAGGAAGGAGTCTGTTGCAAAGAGTGCTTATTTGGTATTGGTTGGAAGTATGAGGGGTGCTGCCATGCCTTGCTAATAATGGCAAGGGGTGGAAAAAAGGGAAATTTGAGCTCACCACTTAATATTAAACCATTCAGCGGGGATGCAATGAGGCCATGTCAACAAAATTAATACAGACAAGGAAAAGAGTGTCACGGTCGGCACCCTTAAACCAGAACTGATGCCAAGTTCCCTGGTCTCAGCTCAGCTTCACCAGTATTGTGACCGCCTTTGGCTTTGGGAGGAGCCCTCAGCTACTCGGATGCCACCTGGACTTAACGAGAGGAACAAGGCGAGGAGTTCTGGCAAGCAAAGGGGCACGACTGTAGTTAAAGTCAGTTAGGCCGAAGATCACGGTACAAAAGGATTAGGCAAGTTCGTAGTCAGGCAGGCTGGGTCGAGGCAGGCGAAAATCAAGGATTGTCAGACAGGCAAGGGTCAACCAGGTAATCAAACAGCAGGATGAGGCAAAATCAGAGTCAAAGTACAATCCGGGGTCAAAATATGGATATCAGAATAGTCGGGGACAGGCAGGGTCAAAACCACAGGAAAGCATAAACAGGATACAGGAA
Organism: Xenopus tropicalis; assembly: GCF_000004195.4. NCBI lineage: Eukaryota > Metazoa > Chordata > Amphibia > Anura > Pipidae > Xenopus > Xenopus tropicalis. The sequence continues at coordinate 67,834,917 of NC_030682.2, forward strand.
TAAACGCACAAGGCTCAGGAAAGGTACCAGGAATCAATCCTAACATTTTGGCACCCCCAAGTGACTTAGCCTTTCCTTCTCCTTTAAGACATTTTAATCACTCTGCTACCATTATGTTACTTAAAAATGTAAACAGGGATTGTTTGTCCATGAAATGCAGTATTTTTAAGCTGGCCAGCTATGTCAAAGTCATCCCTGATATGCCCAGTACTACATAATACATATTTTACTTGCAACATGTTTTCCCAGGTTAAAACTCCCAAATGTTTGCGCTTTTATTGGCTGCCACTGGAATCACCTGACTGTAGCTGGAAAGGTCAACACTACAACAAGGAACTGGCCACTGCTCCAGTATAAACATTAGCAAAAAAGAAAAAGTTGTTCTTACGACTAAATTTGAAACCATTAGGCATGGGTACACAGTATTCATACAGACAAAGACAATTGTTCCTCTGTGCTCATTCTTAATGAATCAGATAAAAGTTAGTGTAGCATTGGCCATTGATGATCAATCCCTGCTTAAGCTATTGGACACCCCAAAATCCTACATTCCACATTCTAGTAGACAGATCAGATAGAAGCAACACAGAATTTTTGGTTTGGGTACACCCTTGTGAAAATGTGTCTGAATATAGTATTTAAAGGGCACATGCATGATATGGCGCCTATCACCATGGAATTGCTTCCGCCATGTGCCACATCATGGCTGCCTGCACAGGGAGCTCCCTCCCAGTGTGGGAAGCCTAGCACTGTATGGGTCAATTTTTTTTTACAAAAAAATATTGTTTCCCCAACCAGAAGTGGGCTCTATTAGTGCCCTCCTCTGGTGGGCGGAGCAATTTCAATGTGATAGGTGCCCTTTTAGTTACTGTGCTTAGTGAAAAGACAAAGAAATAAAGCAATAATGCAGCTAAAATAATAAAAGCCAAAAAAGAAAACAATAGTCCTCTTGTTGAACTCCAACAATCAGGTTAGGTGACAGCACACAAGTGTGGATGGGTACCTACAAACCCCTTATAGTGTACAGGCTAATCACATAACCGGGTTGCATGATTGCTGATATTAATATATTCCTCACACTTACTGCAGTTCCACTTTTGCTAAAAGTATAAGAATCAGAAACAGAATCCACTTGTGCACTTACAAGATTTAAAAGTGATAAAAAGCACTCAGAAATACCAAGCTGAAAAGCTCTGGATCCAGATAGTAAGGAACTGTGGCATTCCTTTCTCCATGTGCGGGCTGGTAGGAAGGGCATCACTCCTGATGCATTTCACTTTTTGGCTTCCTCAGAGGCACCTCTAAGGAAGCTGACAAGGTGAAACGCATCAGGCATAATAGACAATTATCACTATCAATGTGGTTCTTGTGAATGGTATGGGTGCCAGGCTTTCTCAACTTAGTCAAACACACCTTTGGAGTAGAAAAAAAATGATAAGCAAGGGTTATAATAATTAAAGGGATACTGTTCTCGAAAATGTGTAGAATTTTATTGTAACACCATACCATAGCTAATGTCATATTGCTAATGTCCCAGTGTCCAGCCTGTGGTAGTTCCCATGCCCGCTGCAACGTCAAGCCTACAACTCCCAGTTTAAACTACCCCTTTCCGTGGACATTCTACCCTTTCCCTTCAGTAACCCCCAATAACATGACTCTCAGGCATATCTTGGGATGGAAAGGCCACAGCTTTTATTACAATTAAGGTATTGTTAACAAGAAAAACTGTTTCAAAACTGGATATAAATTTTTCCTTACAGATTTTCACATGAAGAAAAAAACACCCAGAAATGCTTGCCACAATAACACCATACCAGATGTATCTGCAGCAGCCGCCTCAGATGGGCACGTGTTAGCAGGCACTATAACCATAACTCCCGGTATCCACCCCCGGAGGGTCACCACTGACTTGCAGCCATCTTACCACTGGGCCCTGTGTTCTCCCTCGCAAGCATTCCTCTGCCCAGCTGTGACAGGAACAAGAAATTATACCTATTATAACAACCAATACCACAAACCAATGTAAAATTGGGGAGGGTGGGATGCTGCTGGTTCCAATGCTGCAGAGAAGAGGTGGGGGCCCTCTCCTTCCAGGGACGTCATCCTACTGCGCCGCACATGCCCACTGCTCCCCCACCTATTCCTACCCCGCCTGCACTCCCGGCTGACCATTTCCCTGCAAACTGGAGGCTGCATTACTCTAGGGCCAACACATACTTGAATAAATAACACTGCAAAGTCCATATTTTATTGCCAAAAGCACATTAACTGTACTTTTCTATAATTACCGCCTGCCTCAAGTAGGTGTTAATTTTCGCACAGACAAATGCAATATTTAGCGCGTCTAAGGGCTGATTTACTAAGACACGATTTCGAATCCAAATTGGAAAAATTCCGATTGGAAACGAACATTTTGCGACTTTTTCGTTTTTTTGCGATTTTTTCGGCGTCTTTACGACGTCTTTTCGTAGCCATTACGAAAGTTGCGCAAAGTCGCGATTTTTTCGTAGCGTTAACACTTGCGCGCAAAGTCGCGCCTTTTTCGTAGCGTTAAAACTTAAAAGGCGCGACGTTTCGCAAACTCCGACTTGAAAAAGCCATCTCCCATTTTAATCCAAATAGTTCCAATAAAACAGTAGCTTGTACTTAATCCTAACTAAAATATGCTTTATCCTTTTCAGAGGCAAAACAATCCTATTGGATTTATACAAAGTTTAAATTGTTTTTTAGTAGCCTTAAGATATAGTGATCCAAATTATAGAAAGATCCCTTATCCAGAAGACGCCAAATCCGTAGCATTTTAGATAACAGGTCCTGTACCTGTATAAGCATTTGCTTTACAAAGATAAATAAATGAAGTCCAATATTGCTGTAGTATAATTTGAGTAGAAAACTTTTTCTGTTTATGTATATGTGTTCTTTAAAAGATTTTTTTCCTTAAACAAAAATGGCTACAAGATATTGTACAAATGTATTTTTTATAAATGAACAAATCTATTTTTATCTTTAGATATCTTTTTGTCTTCATTTGATAAAAGTAACAGGAATTACAAAATTAATTGAAATTATTTAGCAAATATATAACCATAGCAACCATATGACATGTGGATGTCACACCATCACATTTCTTCTTATCAAGTATAATATTTACCAATGTTTAATGTAGAGAAAGGAACATATTAGAAAAAAAATGACACATCTTCCACAGAATTTGTTTGATTTTTTTTTATCTGAGGTTTAAACAGGTAAAACATTTGTTACACAAGTCTAGTGACACCTGGTGGTTCAGAAACAAACATTTAAGGGTTTTTACTTGTTTAACTTATTTTCAGCAGTACAGAACAAAAAATTGTATCAAATTAAACCTGACTAAGAACATTCAGTATTTTTAAATCAATGCATATTAAATAATTACAAGACTTTACTAATCCAGGACACTTCTTAAGGAGGCTTCACTTACTGCAAGTCAGGTTATGGAGACACAAATCACAAATTCGGTTATTTACTTAATGGGATCAGTATATGTAACTGAAATGTTTTCACTGTAACTTATTATTAGGTATTAATTTTTAGATGAAATGCAGAAACTTTATTAAACCAAAACAAAAACAACATATTAACAAGTATTTATAAAGTACAGGTATGGGACCTGTTATCCAGAATGCTCTGAACCTGGGGTTTTTCCAGATAAGGGATCTTTCTGTAATTTGGATCTCCATAACTTAAGTCTGCTAAAAATCATTTAAATATTGAATAAACCCAATAGACTTGTTTTGCTTCCAATAAGGATTAATTATACCTAGTTATAGTTGGAATCAAGTACAAGGCACTATTTTAATATTACAGAGAAAAAGGAAATCATTTTTAAAAATTAGAATTATTTGCTTATAATGGAGTTTATGGGAGATGACCTATACGTAATTAGGAACTTTCTGGATAACAGGTTTCCAGATAAGGGATCCCATATATCCAACATGTTTCATAGTACTACTTCAGACTGTTCAGCAGTACCTTAGATTGATGTATTCATCAAACATAGAGATTGCATACAAATACAGGTATGGGACCCTTATTGCAGTCAAAACAACATTATTGAGTTTAATTACTGTTACTGGAGATCTGAATTACGGAAATATTCCTTATGCAGAAAACTCCAGGTCCTGAGCATTCTGGATTACGGGTCCCATACCTGTACTAGAGCTAACAATTATTAGTGAGTGAATTTTTTTGGCAGGCATGGATTTGTAGGGAAATTCTGTGATTCATCAACTCTGATTTTTTTGCAAAACTGAGGCAAAATTTTGGCACCAAAGAAAAAAAATAAAGAAAGAAAGAAAGATAAAGAAAGAAAAAAAATAAAGAAATGAAACAGCTATTGACTCCAAAGCTTTTTTGGCTTGCTGAAAATGAATCTCATCTGTGTTAAAAAGTGTAAAAAAAAACAACTTTTATTTCCAATATGCATTTTGTGCAAAAAAACACCCACTAACTTTCATATATTTCGCTAAAATTTTGCCATTTTGCAAATTTTTCTGTTGTTTTCATATTATTTTCGGGACAGATTTGTTCATCACTACTTACAATCTAACACTGTCTACAAAAATGCTTAAAGGAGAAGTAAAGGCTAATAAAGAGTTAATATCAAGCTGCAGGCATACCTTCAGTTGTCTCAATAGTGCCCTTAAGTCTCCCCATATTTCACCTGTTCAGATGATCATAAGCCAAACCGGAAGAAAAAACGCAGAGCTGTGTAAAGAAATTTCCCATAATACCTCACTCCTGCACCGAGACCGAGACCAAGGGGTATATTTATCATGCTGTGTAAAAAGTGGAGTAAAACATCACCGGTGATGTTGTTTATAGCAGCCAATCAGATGCTTTTATTTTATTTTCTAACTGTTGAAATCTAATTGCTGATTGGTTGCTCTGGGTAACATCACCGCTTTACTCCACTTTTTACACAGCATGATAAATATACCCCCCAAGTGTACATGCTCAGTGTGTAATACTATAAGTTAACTTCTTGCTGATTGGCTCAGATCCACATTCCTAAGGGGGGGCAGTGAGTTCTTAGCATTGTTGAAGGAGGGTGGGAGCAGGAGAGAGATTTACAGACACAAGAAATCTTTTGACAGAGAAGTCAACAAGTGCAACATTTCTGTGAGTGATTATGGCTGTATTTACATAGACCTTTCTGATAAAGCTTACTTAGTAGTGATGAGCGAATTTTTTCGGCAGCCATGGATGGAAAAAATAGAGTGAAAATTCGGCGTGGAGAATTTTTTTTTTGTTGTGCGTCAAAATGGGCGCGGTCTCGTCAAAAACGGGCGCAACCTCGTCAAAAACGTATGTGGTCGCGTCAAAAAGCGCGGCAACAAAAAATATAAGCGGGCGACACAAAAAATATATGCGGGTGACAAAAAAATAGACGCAGGCGACAAAAGAGACGCGGGCAACAAAACAAAATTGTGCGACAAATACGTTTCCCAAATTTTTCGCCGTTTTGCGAATTTTATGGCGAAGCGAAACGGGACAGATAAGCTCATCACTATTACTTAGTTTTTACCTTTCTTTCTCCTTTAAGGTGTAATTTCTTTTTAAATGTTAACCCTTAGGGGCCGATTTACTAATCCATGAACGGATCAAAAGCGTTCGAATTCGTTTTTTTCGTGATGATCGGTATTTTGCGATTTTTTCATCGCCATTGCGACTTTTTCATAAATTGTCGCAACTTTTTCATAAATTGTCGTGACTTTTTCGTAAATTGTCACAACCTTTTCGTAGCCGTTACGACTTGCGCGAATTGTCACGAAAGAATCCTACTGTCGCACCGAGTACGAAAGTTTCGGATTCATTCAAGCTTCAGTATCGTGACTTTGGGCCAGGTTGGAGACTTGGGCCAGGTTGGAGCTGCAGAGTGCCATTGAGTCCTATGGGAGGCTTCCAAAATCATGCGGAAAACAATCAAGTTGAAAAGGTTTGCCCGCCGTTTACGAGCGCTCAATACGAAAAAGTTGCGACAATTCGCGCAAGTCGTAACGGCTACAAAAAAGTCGCGACAATTCGCGCAAGTCGTAACTGCTACGAAAAAGTTGCGACGGCGACGGAAAAATCGCAAAAAATACGAAAAAGTTGCAAAATGTTCATTTCCAATCCGATTTTTTCCCATTCGGGAAATTCATGGATTAGTAAATCAGCCCCTTAGTGTTTATTTAAAAGCACTTGCATATACAGATACAGCCATAAACACTAAGTCATAAATTCAAACTTGCAGTGTGCCTCTTGTAAGATGGGATCAGTGGAAATTGTAAAATCTAATGAATAGAATGTAAGGAGTACATTAAAATGTACCAGAAGTAGGTGGGTATTCACATTTTCATAGAAGAGTCATCTGGCAAGTGCTTGCAATAAATATGAACAGTATAGGGTGTATTTGGGTGTTTCGGTGGTGCCTCCTGAACTCCTAAAAGTCTCATCAGGTAAAGTGCCTGAATATGCCTTGTGCATGATTGCCCTTAGAGTAACGGTAGGTAAAAAGTTAGTTAGTGACAGGAGTGTAACCTTGAATCTAAGTGCCTTCCAACAAATTATTTAATTTATTCTAGACTTGAGGGCCCTAGTAACTGTGTTACTTTTTGTCCCTCTTCCTTCACATGCAAACACATTAAACACAAATAGAGTTAGCAAAATTTAGTTTGTGGCCATCCTGCAAATAAGAACATGAGTCCTGGTGTTTTCTGTGGGGTCCACTAACACTAAAATCATCAAACTGGTGCCTCACAAGGTATGTTGGTTTACTCAGTGGTTTTTGTTCCCAGTCTCTGGCTTCCCAGTTTGGCTTTTCACCTTAACAACCAAGTAGGGCTCATTGGCTCTAACAAATGAATTATTGGTGTATGTACATGTATTGGTGGATAAAATAACTGACACATGTAGACCTCATTGTAACACTGTCAAAATTAGAAACAGTAGTTCCACAAACTGAAAATAAGTAATGCCTAATTGCGCTAGCAGATATTGCATTTTTAATAAAATTGAAATTATTAAAAGCATTTATAAATTTATTTTATCAAATGTATTATTAAGTTGTCTTCATTTATTGCAATGTGGAGGCTACAACTGTTTTCTACTGGTACAGCTGTCAAAGGGTGTGACAGGGTCAATCCTTTGTCAACAGAACAGTTTTCTCTTACAGTCCAGTTCCCAGTTGCCCATATCTGTTACCATTGGAGTGGTTATTAGGGGCACTGCTAAGATGATAATGATAGGAAAAATATGGTTTGACAGTTTCTAAATCTTCAGATGCTGAAATAAACAAAAACTTAATTAAGTAAAATTGTGACATAGTGGGATTCTCTCTAGCTCATAAATCTATGCTTTTGTGCCAATGCCCTATATAACTATGACTTTTTTCCTCTTTTTTGACCTAAGATGTTGATAAACAAGAGTAATTCTAGAATTGTTTAAAGTGAAGACTAAAAATATATGCAATGAAAATACCTATCAACACATGTTGCCATGTTTTTTTACTCACAATAAAGGCCATATTTATTTATAGGCACCCATGGGCCTGTGCCTAAGGTGGCAGGTTTTGCAGGGTGGCCCTCAAGTGTTTATATATTAGTTTTTTAATTAAAAACAGCCATTGGAAATCAGGAGATGGAGCTTAGGGGGTGAGGGTGAGGGGGTCAGGTTGCGAGGTCAAAGTGACATGTGCGTGATGTCACTTCCACAACGTAGGTGTGTCATGTGCGCGCTTTGCGTGGTGTCACTAATGAGCCATAATTAGGGTGGTCTAGGGTGGCACTGGACCTAAATACAGCCCTTTCTCAATTTATTTATAATGGAGGTAAAAAAAGGCTAGGGGCCAGAGTTGATAGGATACTGCCCCCAGATTAAAGTATCAAACTCAAAAAAAGTCTACACAATTTATTCAAATATCCATGTTAAAAGCATACAGATGTTATTAATGATGCTCCTAAATGTTTGGGATACTTTATTAATGTGGTTTCTAAATACAGCCCTGCCCACAATGCAGCATTTCCCTCATAATTCCACTGTGATTGTTGCTCGATGAGTCAAGCAATTGTGCCTGATACATCCAATTATTTGTGTATTCTCATTTCTGGGGTTCTGTTCTAAAATGACCTGACTTGCCTGACTCGGCGGTGGCGGGGAGCATTTACTAACATTCATTTTAGTTTTTTTTATGATTCATGTTTTTTGTGCTAAAACTTTCTCATATAAATACAATTTTTTCATGATTTATTAAGTGTAAAAACCACCAATACAAAACTATGTTCTAGGCAAATTGTTTTTTGGGGTTTTTTGTAAGTCAATGAAAATTGGTGGAAAAACTTAAAAACCATGAAAAATTTGTGGTTTTTGTGATCATTTCATTCCACATTTTAATTTGTTCATGCTTTTTCAATTCAGATCTTTTAACAAATGACTAGACATTCATGGTTTTAGTGGAAATGAGTTTATACATAGTTTCAAAATACTCTAAAACCACTTAAAGGAACAGTAAAACCAAAAAATGAAGGAGTGTAAAAGTAATTGATATACAGGTATAGGACCCATTATCCAGAATGCTCGGGACCAAGGGTATTCCGGATAAGGGGTCTTTCCGTAATTTGGATCTCAATACCTTAAGTCCACTAAAAAATCAATAAAACATTAGTTAAACCCAATAGGATTGTTTTGCATCCAATAAGGATTTATATATCTTAGTTGGAATCAATTACAATGTTCTGTTTTATTTCTACATAGAAAAAGGAAATCAGTTTTAAAATTCTGAATCATTTGCTTAAAATGGAGTCTATGGGACACGGGCATTCCGTAATTCGGAGCTTTCTGGATAACGGGTTTCCGGATAAGGGATCCGATACCTGTACTACAGTATGTTCTATTGCCCTGCACTGGTTAAAGCTGTGCTAATAAAATTAGCACTGATTAAAGTGAATTTTTTATATTATTATTATTATATGGGACAATGTATTTACAGTATAACCTAGTTCCTTCCATTTTCCAATATTCATACTGAATGCAAATAGTCTAGGTCATGATAATACTGCATGGAGGTAGTGGAAATACATGGGGGCAGATTTATCCAAATTTCGGGTAATTTAAAGTACGATTTGCAAAAATTCAGATTATACAATAATTTCGGACGTGCCTTAATTGTGCAAAACTTTGTATCATGGTGGTACAAAAATATTGTCATACGACTCAAAAGTTAAAAAAATCTCTTATCTGAATGATCGTAAACGGCGCAAAAACCTTTCTGACTTTGAACCTGTCCATCTTAATATTTAAAAAAGGTTTTCTACAGCGACAGCTGGGAAATGGTTGTAATGGCAGATACATCATATAGTTTCAAACGGGCACTAATGTCTACTAATGTAACTGCTGCCTGTCTGAGCCATGAGTATGCTAGTCAATGTGGACACTATTTTCCTTCTTATGCTGTGATTATTTATACCAGTTTGTGGAACCTTTGTCATGCAAAACAATTTGTGCTCTGGGGCACCCCCACTGCTCAGCATGGATATTCATGATAATTATACAGTTTTCCAACACCAAGGGGGAGATTCACTAAGACACGAATGCGCTCCAAGCGTATTCTTGTCGATTTTGTTGTGACTTTCGGATCGCCAATACAATATTATCCTGAGTAATATGATTTTTTCGTAAGCATTTTCGGGATATTTGCGATCTTCAGAAATTTTCGTTTCCAATACGAATTTTTCCCATTCATGATTCGAATTCATGGATTAGTAAATCTGCCCCCTAGAATAGTGCTGCTCTCTGCCTTTGTGGATGTTTCCTTTAAGGAGGCTGATAATATATTTTGGTTCCCAGGATAACCACATGACACTGCAGTGTTACAAATGCTGCCATTCTGCTAACCTATGGCTGTGCTGAAAGCTCTGGACGTGTTGGTCACTTACTTCCTCCTCTTATTTTTCCTTATCTATATGTATTTTGACTGCTTCCTTTCTTTCCTTTTCCACTTCTTCTTGGCCATGGGGTTATATGATTTTATCTACCATTTGGACACCCAATTTTGTGCACTATATACACTCCTTTAAATATAGTCATTATTGTGAGTGTGCTGGTCCTTTTTATAGGTATTTACATGTTTTGACCTAGCACCCACTTATTGCACCTGTTTAGAGGGCGGACACACAATCTGACTTTATATGTATATAAAGCTATATATATATATATATATATAAATAACAAAATGACAGAAATACCACACTGCTACTACGCATACACTGTATGTAACTTTCTCATTTCACCATACAATGGATTACTTACCAAGATAACTTAAAGCAAAACAGCTGTATTTTTAAAGGATTGTATAGCAAATAAATGTTGTGACAAGTTGATGCATTTACTGATCAATCAGTAGAACAGGATGACACATGCCACATTATGGTTTGGTAATGTTGTGTTATTTTGTGACAAGAAACTTCTGATAGTCACATATTTTGATAATGATACAAGAGATAAGAGCATGCCTGTGACAGAGTTCTGGAGGGTCATCATTTGTTTTATCATTAAGGAAGCAATTAGAAAGGAAATGTTAAGCTTTTCTTTCAAGCTAGAAAGATAAAAAGTTAGAAGGTAAATGGACAAAAGAAAAAAAAGTTTAAGACAGGAAAAAAAACTGTATTTTTTCCTGTTTTTTATTAGATATTTATTATTAGTGATGAGCGAATCTGTCCTGTTTTGCTTCGCCATAAAATTCGTTAAACAACAAGGAAATACGCAAACAGTGAAAATTTTTTGTTGCACACTTTTTTTTTCTCCCGAGTCTTTTTTTGCCGCAACCACGCCTATTTTTGCCGCGTCCGTGCCTATTTTGACGTGGCGAATTTTCACAGAAGTTTTGCCAATGCTGAAATGCGGAAATTGGCTGCGAATCCGAGCCTTGCGAAAAAAATTTGTTCATTACTATTTATTATACATTTATGGGATCAATTTCTAGGAATGCTTAGGGCCTGGCGGTTTCCAGATAAGGATATTCTGTAATTTGGATCTCCATATCTTGTGTGAGCTAAAAATTATTTGAACATTCAATATGCCCAGTAGGACATGCATTTTCATTGCCATGAAAATGGATTTATGCAGTATAGGTAGGGTTAGGGTCAAGGTACTTTTATATTATTATATAGAAAATGGAAATAATTTTCAAAAATGTAAATTATTTGTTTAAAAGTCTATGGTAGATGGCATTCCTGTTTTTTGGAGCTTTATGGATAAGGGTTTCCTGCTAAGTGATTCCGTACATGTACCGTAAATTTTAATTGTGCATGGCACATTTAAAACTTGCTTGAAGATGGTATTTTTTGCCATAAAATACAAATATACTACTTCTGAAGTGACAATGACAAAATCAATGCATAAGATGCTTAAACCACACAATATTGTATACATAAGGTTTATATCTAGTGCTTGCTAAAACACACATAGAGTTATGTAATAAGAGGCACAAATTTTGCCCAGGTGCAGTAACCTATTGCAACCAAGCAACAAGCCATGAGGATCCTACTGAATATTTGACATAATACTGACTTCATTAGATAAAAAATGCTATCATTACTATGTATATTTATTGAAATATTTATCGTTTGTTAATTTGACATTGCAAAAATTCTTTCTTTCTTTCTTTCTGTCTTTCTTTCTTTCTTTCATTTCTTTTTTTTTCTTCTCTTACCTGCCATGGCATCATCAAGAGATTATAAAACAAGTCTAAATAATATTGTTGACCGCATTTTGAGGCTCCGTAATGTCTCAATATATTATATTTTTAAACCAAGTGTTTCAACAAAGGCTTTTGTGCTGCGATAAAACTGTGGCTCATGGTGATCAGGAAAGCTCAATGCAACAGAGACATCAAAGGCAAGGATTCCGTATGAATTTCTCTGATTCACAACATTGGTTATAATCTCTTTGTCTAAAAAAACAGTCTTAAGACAGTTTTGCTATTTCATCGACCTTTCCCAGAATTGTTTTCAGTCTAAAATTTCAACATGCCAAACCTGTAACTGTTTTGACTGGAGTATTTTGCCTGTTAGGATTAAGTTAATGTTGTTATCTTTGGCTGTAATGGGTTTTGAGCCTGCTGTTGCCTGCCTGCAAATGCAACAATAAATTACTTTACAGTAAAACATGAAGATTTGCTAAGTGTATTGGTAAAGTCTTTAGTTAAATTTAGAGTAAAATTGAAAAAGTAAAACACTTCTTAATAGATTGCTTAGTAGATAGAGCTAATCTTTAAAAACTTAGAACAAAAATGGAACAAATGATTGTATTACTTAATATTACACCCATAAGTAATGTTTGACTAAATACAGAAACTTTCAAAGTTTACTCTCATCCTTTGAAGCTCTCATATGTGAAACTCATATGTGATTTAATGGAACAAAATAATAAATGGAGTGGTGACACACCTTCATAAATCAATGCCATTTACAGCTTCATTATATGAAGGATATAATTTAAATATTATTTATATCCCCAAAAACAAATACCTAGTATTAACAAAAACAATATATTTCCTGGTTTAGGCAGCCTTGTTAACATTCCTTTAAACATGCATGAAAATACAATGAAAAATATGTTGTCATTATCCGGAAGCAATGAAAGATGTTGGAAAGCTAAAGTACTCTTGAGATTTAAGGGAAGTTCTGTATTTTGCTTATATCCATTTAGAGACTTGGTGCTTGGTAACATGTATCTATTTATATTTAGGTATTGATGTGATTATATTGGTAAACATATATCTATATTACAATCTCACAATTATTAGTCCTCTTTTTAAACTTGTTTTCATCATTTTAGGCTAGGCAACATACATTTGATAAATGGATATCTAATCTACTTGATTATAAGAAGTTGAGTCTTTTTCACAAAATGGGATGTTATTAAAACACTTACAGGTATAATAATTATTATATACTACAGCATGTACAACATTATTCTCTAAGTAGACAGACTTAAGATATTTTTTTCTAAGGAGTCATACCAAAACATGTAATTTTGTTTACTAGCCCAAAGCTATCCATTATAATGGAAGAGATTTGTATAATTAGGGATGAAGAATGCACTTCAGTAATTATTACCTCAAGCTCACACAACCTTCTTCCTTTTGTAATGTTATAAGATGGCTAGTTCTGTTGCATAGGTGATGTACAGGAACAAAAGAAATCCATACTTGAATTTTGCCATGCAACAACAACATTTTGGCAACATTTTCCAAGGTTTTGCAATGCGAAACTGCAATTTTGCCTTATTACTAATGATGTTGCTATTTTTTTTCATTAGAATTAGCACATAAAAATAAGTGATTTGCCATATAAGACTTTGTTTTAGCAATTTGTAACACATAACAGCATTGTCAATAAATTCAGAATGGAAAAAGGAAGTTGGTAGGACATAGGTCTTACAGATAGGTATGGGGTCTGTTATGCAGAAACCTGTTATCCATAAAGCCCAACTCCCATATATATATACTGTATATATCACATTTTAAAAATTATTCCCTTTTTCTCTATGATAATTAAACAGTACATTGTACTTGATCATAACAAAGACATAATTCATCCCTTTTGGAGGCAAAACAATCCTATTTGCTTTATTTAATGTTTAAAGGTGGCCATACACGCACCGATATTATCGTACGAAACCTCGTTTCGTACGATAATCGGTGCGTGTATGGCATGTCGGCGAGTCGACCGATATCGCAGGAAGCTGCCGATATCGGACGACTCGCCGATTGGACAAGTTTGAAAATTTTGATCGGGCGCCATAGAAGGCGCCTGACCAAAATTCTCCCTTCAGAGCTGAATCGGCAGAAGGAGGTAGAAATCCTATTGTTTCTACCTCGTTACCTGCCGATTCAGCCCTGAATGGTGTGTGGCGGATCTTACGATGTTTCGTGCGACCGATGGACGTACGAAACATCGTCAGATCGCCACGTGTATGGCCACCTTAACTTATTTTTAAGTAGATTTAAGGTATGGTAATCCAAATTACAGAAGATTACTTATCTGGAAATCCCCAGGTCCCAAACATTCTGGATAACAGATCCCATACCTGTACCTTTTTTCCATTAAATAAATTAAAATAAATAATAGTGATGTCTGCATATATTTTAGGACTAAAATAATTAAAACAAAATAAATTGAATACATATTAACCACAAAATACTGGAAGTAAATTTTATGATGAACTTTCTTATAATCATTTAAACACATTTACATTTTTTGTTAAATAAAATACCTTGTTAGTTTACAAAATCTAATTTTAGTTATGTAATGTTATAATGTTTGCTCTGAATTAGTAAAACTTTATCACTCCTTCTCTTTATTTCATTCTGTCATGGCCTCTTTTTGTAGTCTATGAAAATGTATAGGGACTATTTCATTATTTAATACTTGTATTATAATTTAAACTGGTTTATTTTAGCTACTACAATTCAATTAGCATTTTATTTTAGCCTTTATACCTTTTTCTTATTTATTTGTATTAGTAGTCAAGTGCAATCAAACTAAATAGATCACTAAGCAAAGAGGCTTGTGTATATGCTACCATTAAAACTGCAATTCTCACCCTCTAGAGTTGCTAAGAAAAAGTGAAGTTGTCAAGTTCAGTTTTATAGCATTATGCAATTTTAAAGATAATCTCCAATAAAAGGAAAAATAGTGTATTGCTTCAGTGTGTAAATTATTTTGCTAAGATTAAAAATGCATTTGAAATATTACATTGTCTGAGAGGCTAACTTGTTTAAATGTTAAGCTCTGCTTCAATTCACTTCTATTTTAAATGTTTTTTATTAATTCAAATCACTCTGCACTTTTGACCAACTGACATCTCAAAACATTTCTAGGATGTCAAATATGCTCAGGAGAAATGTCTGCTATTTGTCTGCAGTTGTGCACATATGTTCTTTAGCCTATCCTTTATAGTTAACGGTCTCAAACACATTTAGCCGAATGCAAAATTACAATAAAATCTGTCTCCTGCAGTTACCTACTAAGTACTTATTTAACAGTAATAATAACAAGTAGTTGGAAAATCACAACGCTGATAAATCTAGTGCATGGCTCACTTGACTGCTTATCAATTAAGCTACTGCTAAGTATGCACTTGACATGCAACAGGAATGTATAGATTTATAGTGACAGTTATTATCTGTGATTTTCAAGGAATATATGACTCATATCCTAACAAGATTATGTGCATAGTTTTATACGGCTCAGTAAGGTAGTTAACATCAATATTTTTTGAATCCTGACAAAAAATGTAGATCACCGGATTCTTATAAAATGATGGTTAAACCATATGTTATAAAGCACAGATCTTTATCGTTCAACTATAGTAACTTCTTATTGCCCATTAAATGAAAATATCAATATTATAACTGTGTATAAATATACTTTTTTTGTAGTTGGTCACAAACCGTTATGCTTTTTTAGGGCTGACAGAAAGACCATAATTTGTTAATCTTCTGCTTTAATTGCAGTTTTATATTTTAACTATATTGCTGTAAATTTAAATGTCACCTAGTCATTTTTTTGTATTATTTAATACACCTGAGTGCTAGATTAAAGAGTAGAAACCATATTAGACTTAGATCATCATGATATCAGATGTATCATTATCAACATGCCTTTCATATTGTTTTACAGTAGAATAAATTATTTTTAGGAGCTTTGTACAGCTTCATTTTAGTTTGACGTGGCTCCTGTTAGAGACAAGGTAATTGAACACCAAAGTTTTGGGCAACAAGATTTCTTAGCTATTTCGCTCTCATAGTTTCATAGTTACCCTGTACTACCCCGTTTTTGGACAATAATTGTCGATGAGTGCTTCCAAAATCTTTATCAACAGGAAATTATCCATTGCAGGAAGCATTTATTTTGATTTCTGCCACAAAGAGCAGTTGCCAAAAATTACTTTTGATTCAAAGAACAAAAACCCACTAAAAAACAAACACAAATAAATGACTTGTGGTAAGCACACACTTGCCAATATACTTTACACACATGTTACATTTGCCCACACAACTCAGGTTTGATGAAGGTCATTGACACATAAAGTTATAAGTTCTGGCTGCAGTATTACTTGATCACACAATGACCACCAAAAGTTGTCTACTAAGTGGCCTATACGTGGATAAATATACAGGTATACAGGTTAATGTTACAACCTACAAATATTTTCCCTGATATACAGCTACCTAATTACTACAATGAACGTAGATAATATAATAAGCAAAAATAATTCTATCATCATAAATGTATACATTTTTTTTAAATAAATGAATAACATATGGCTAGAACCAGATATTCCAAAACTGTTATCAAGAGGTACAAAGTGAATATGGACCAATCATAAGCTGGAGTAATTGTGAATAATAGTTACAATTAAAGTAATGCCAACTATCAACTCCATGCAACTTCAGGGTATAAACTGTGTGCACAGAACCTGTAGGATGTTCAAGTAATGAACAGAGTGAAAAAACAATGAGGCAAAATGTGACTGATTTTGCACCCATGTTCCACCTATTTGTAATATTCTATAAAAGAAAAACATGCCTACATTAGTCAGGAAACCCACTTGGCCCTCTACATTTCTGGACACCCACTTTGTTAAGCCCCTGTTACCCACAATTGTCTTTTTTTGTGAGTTTCACTGGAGTTTAAAAGCAGACCTGTGTAAGTAGAGTTTTTGGTATGGGATGGTTGGATCACACATTAGGAGGCCTGCTGGCAGCAGATTGAGCAGGGTGTTGTGTCAGCAAATACCAGCACATCATCTTGTACATTAAGGAAAGGAAGCATTAAGTTTCAAGGCATAGTTTTTAGGTCTTTGAGAAAACAGCAATGATTGTGTATCAATGCCCTCCAAAAGCATATGCCACTCTCTGTAGTCTTTCCATCTATCCAGTTCTTACTTAAGTATTTGTTTGTCTTCCACCAAACACTGGATAAAGCTGCCCATTTCAGTGCATAGCTGCTCTACAAAGATGAATAATGAACCAGTAAGCACACATGCCTTTAAACATTTCTCTGTCTTTGTACTTAAATCTTTTTAGTCCAGAATTATTGCAACATTTATGAAAAATCTGTAAGACCAATAAAAGATTTACTTTTTAAATTTACCTTTTAAAGGGGAGCATTTAGGAGCATTCTCACTGAAAATTCTATTTAATATAAAGAATAGTCTATAGTATAGCATATACATGATGTGATTTGGGAGATACTGTTAGACTGCTATTTATAATTTTTCTTTTAAAGCTTTTCATCTTTAAATAAATAAACCCCTTAATCTACTCCTCTACAAATGTTCTGTAAAAAATATTTACATAACTATACTGTACTGGGAATTTTATTTTTGATTTTTTTTCATATAAACTAGAGTAGCCATGCTGCTTGTCCTGGTCAGAATATATAAATCAGTTTATTCACTTAATTATTATCACAACTTGATGTAATGTTTTAGTTCACAATTCTAAGGGGCACATTTACAAAGGCACGAACGATCGGAGTGTTCATTTGAACGCTCCAAGCGTATTTTTGCAGAATTTTTCCGGCGTCTGCGTGATTTTGTCGTACGCCACACCACTTTTCGTACGCCGCATGACTTTTTCGTACGCTTACATGAAAAAATTGGAAAGGTTTTACCGCTGTTTACAATTGTACGGTACGAAAATTTTATGACTTTCGGATCGCCAATACGATATTATCGTGACTAATACGATTTTTTCATAAGCATTTTCATGATATTTGCGGTCTTCAGAATTTTTCGTTTCCAATCCGAATTTTTCCCCTATTCGGGATTCGAAGTCATGATTTGATAAATCTGCCCCTAAATGTTGCAATTTCTCAAGTCAAGTTGGGCAAATTGCTACTTTAAAAAAAATGCACTGTTATGTTTGAAGGACAGTTAATTTCTAATTGTTTTCAATGCTAAGGTGGCTACTTAGTCCAGTGCATATACTGTAGTACAGTGCAATATTTTACTACTTTGTTCACTTAAACACCATTTTGTTACATGGGGTAATAGAGCTCAGCACTGAGCTGAGCTCTAGCATCCCTTTGAATATTTATTTGCAAGAAAGGATTAACTATTAGCTGCACTGGAATAAATCGTAACAGTATAGAAAGAAATTAGTATCTGAAATGTAACATATACCAGATGTAAATAATTGAGCTCATTTGGAGAGTGATTAAATGTTTAAAAGCTAGTTGTGGCAAACATTATGTAAATGAGGGGTCCTCAACCTTATTTAACGTGGTCCTTAACCTAATTTTATGTGAGTCATATACAAATGTAAAATGAGCAAAACAAGCATAAAAAATTTACTTGGGGGTACCAAATAAGGGCTGTGATTTGTTATTTGGTAGCCCCTGTGTTGACTGGCAGTCTACAAGAGGATCTGTTAGCAGTACACCTGGAATTTATGCAGAAATTCCAAAATAAGCACCTTCTTTGAGGCCATTGGGAGCAACATCCCAGGGTCAGCACCATGTTGCTCTCGAACCACTGGTTGAGGCTCCCTGATGTAAAGAATAGCTCGCACAACAATTGTTAAGGACAAAATCAATCCTCAAACTGAAATATTCCAAGTAGGGCACAGGGAGGGGAGTGGTAAATCAGCCTTACATGTCATTACATCATTGTAAACCATTGTGATTGGCTGTAACAAAAGTTCTCAAAGTTTAGCCATTACAAGTAGCTAAAGGGGAGTGTGAAGGCTTATGAAAATGGCAATTGAAATGAATGTTATTTCTCTTCCTAAATATTTCAGGTAGCTGCTAATACTAAACCCTTACAGGGCACCATGCAAAAAATGCACCACCTCCTTTCTCCATATTGATAATTATGCTTACAGCAGAGATGAAGCTCAGTTCCTTCCACTGTGCTTTGTGGTAGAGCAGGCCCTGTTGCAGTCACAACTCCTACTTGCTGCCACTGGCTGGCTCAGACATTTTGGAAAAATAATTGTTTACCATGCTGAATATTCTTGGGATTACAGCAAGATGACTGATAAAATAATGTTTTTGGATGTCCTTGTAATAAAATCCTTGTCAAATACAAAAGGGACCATTAACCCAAAAACAACACTGACTTAGCAAGATGAAATTTACAAATTACACATCACACATAGTAAGCACAATGTAATGAACTGAAATGAATGCAGAAGTTAAATGACTAATCTAGTTAACAGTCTGCTAGTAAGTACACTGCCATGTATTCACTGTGAAATGACTACTGATTTAGAAGAGTAAGCTTTGATGTTACTTCTTCATAACAAATGAAATTTTGTTTTTTTGATTGGTTTCATTCCTTGTCATAGAAATCTTAACCAGATAAATATATAACTGAAATATAGATATATAAATGTATTGTTTAACATCTAGGACTTCCTAAACAGCACACCTTCTGAAAAAGTTTGGTTACATGTTAAGTCACTGCACCCTAATTTTGCTTGGCCTCTATGCTCTTAAATATTTAAGCAGAATTGAGCTAATTATATGATACTTTTTTTGCTGGAAATAAATTCTTGCTTTTTTTCTGCACAGTCAATTATAATTGACTGTAATGCCAATAATGGACCTCTCTAGCTGGATATGCCCCCATCTAGCTAGGGTGATAGATGCGGTTCTGCTGGCAACTCCCAGTGACACAGTAGTTTTTGCAATGATATATATAAAAATATATATGTAAATATATACATGTATGGATATCATAAAGCTAATATCTAAAAAGCTCAGAATTAGGGAAAGTTCATATCCCATAGTGTCAATTTTGAGTAAATAATGTACTTCCTTTTCTCTGTAATAATAAGTCAGTACATTATACTTGATTGTAACTAAACTGCATAAATCCATATTGGTAGCAAAACAATCCTATTCAGTTTATTTTATGTTTACATTTTTTAATAAATTCAAATTATAGAAAACCCCATATCCCAAGTGTTTCCTTGTGCCTTCCAAAACACAACTAAAGAAATACTGCTGAAACATATAGGACTTCCTTAATTGTTTCCAGGGTAATACAGAGCTAACCTGCTGAATCGTTTCAGCAGTTTAACAGTTTTAACATGCCTAGTAGTCCCATTATTTGTAGATTTATATATTTTGAAGATCCCATTCTGCATTCTACAATCTAGGGGAAGTATAACTGTTTGCTATGTTTTTACTACCAAGACATTTGCAACAGCAATTGCAGAAAAAAGACATTGTCTAGGGTAGGGATCCCCAACCTTTTATACCTGTGAGCCACATTCAAATGGAAAAAGTGTTGGGGAGCAACACAAGCCTGGGGGTGCCAATAAGAGCTATTATTGGCTATTTGGTAGCCCATTCAGTATGTGAATTGGCAGCCTATAAAAGGCACTGTTTTGCTTTACACTGGGTTTTATGCAACCAAAACCTGCCTACAAGCCAAAAATTAAAAAATATGCACCTACTTTGAGGCCCCAGGAGCAACATTCAAGGGGTTGGTGAGCAACATATTGCTCACAAACCACTGGTTGGGGATCACTGGTCCAGTGTTTCCCCTCTCCAGATTTTCCAGCATCCCAAACTTTTCAAAAAGTTTGTTAAGATCCAGAATAATATAATTGGCACCACATGATCCACCTCAACATTTGCAAGTCAGTCCCCATTGCCATGCTGGACTTGTTTACAAATGCCTGGGATGGTGAAGCATACTAGGAAGGTATAGTCAGTGAATTGGGATGCCTATGTAATTCTTTGCTTCTCGATTAATTTTAGCTTTAGGAAAGGAATATGTTTTAAATGTTGTGGGTTATCGACATTCTCTGTAACAATTATGAACTGTGGAAAGGAAGAATGTATTCCAAAGCAACAAAGGAGTGCCTCTTAGAATATATATAAAAAAATAAACTGGCTTCAAATAGTGATTACTTTAAGCATTAATCAAGTGATTTCTTTCTTTTTGACATTCTGTTTCACATTCCTCTAGCACATTCATCCTATTAAAATCTGTAAATTCCACTTAAAAAAATGATAAACAGTCCAAACACACTTCATTAAAGGGATTCGAAATCTTTTGTGGATCCAAGTGCCTGCAAGGGACTAATAGTGTCACTGTATGGTATAAAAATGCACCCTCCCCCATTAAAAAAACCTTCTAGACAGCAAGTCAAATGGCTTTGGGCAAGATGACTTTTAATTAGTCTATTTGATGTTTGACATCAGTCTGGTAAAATGCATTTATAGTATGAAGAGCCGTGCAGCGAAATATCAGTTAGAAGGAAATTAATAGTCTGGAACTATGAGAATCTGACTATCTGAATACTGATGATCACACTTTCTGAGTCTCTCTGGAATTGTGGGTGTGAGGTGTTGATCATTGCTGCTCACTGATAAGCAAAATATTTCCAGAGCGTGAAGAATTCTGTGGTGTGTGAGAAGGATAAACCATAATCTGCATCAGCACACTAACTTCGCCTCTGCCATTTGCATTGAAAATCAGCTAGAAGTTATGCTAAGCTCCCTGTTATAGCCTCATGTATGTGAAAGGTCTTCCCCTTCATTTGAATAACAGCTCTTATGCATGTTCAAAAAATGCACATTTAGAAAGGGGCTTTCCTTTAATTAGGATGGCATTTAGAGAAAAGATCTTTAAATGCTATGTGTTTTTAATGTGTGTGGGAATGATGCTAAATTTGATGTATAACAACAGCCATAATAGTTGTGTCTTTTCATTCCATTACTTATTATAAGAAGAGGTACAGTCTAAAACATGGCACAGTAAGTTGACTTGTGACAAGCTAGATTAAGGGAAATTTAAATCTGACTGATGGAACATCAGAAAGTATTTAAATATAGGATTAGTTTAAAATGGAGGATAGCAGTAAAAAAAAAGATAAAAAGAAGACATTTGCAGTGCTGTTTTTAAGAAAAGGTTAACGTAGAATCATTTTGCCGGAGTCAAAGTTACTAATAAATGGAAATTTCTCTTCACACAATGTCTTTTTCTTGTAAATAAATTGTATTTGTAATAAAGAATTTAGGAAAGTATATTCTATAAAGGGTTTAAATTGCCATAATAACAAGGGAACTTGGGAGCTTACTTTTTATGGCCCTAACCTGGACCTCTTCCTGACTTCTGCCTGACTCCTTGCACATTGCTCAAACCTCTAAAGGTGGCCATACACAGGCCAATATAGCTTCTATTGGTGCTTTAGACCGCTTTGGCAGCTTATCTGCTCATGTATGGGCACGAATGATGGGCCTCACTGATTGACATCTAGTCTGAAGGCCAGACCTCGATAGGGAAGGTATGATTTTTCCATCAGATCAGGGACCGCATCAACGAGCCAATGCGGTCCCTAGGGCCAAACGACTGAATTAGTCCAATATCACCCACCCATTGGTAGGCATATCAGGAGAAGATCCGCTCACTTGGTGACCTTGCCAAGCGAGTAGATCTTACCGTGTATGACCAGCTTAACATCTAGAATTCAGTCAATTCCCCTAAAGCTCTGCTGAAAGTCGGGGCTCCATTCTTAGGCAGGACACCTTTTTTTTTTTTTGTACACGCTTGATAGCTTGTAAGAGAACAGCCACAAGATGCCCACAATACCCATATTAATGCCCATGCAGTTTATAATGTAATTAAGGTATAAGGTAATGCTAATTCTTTTAGTATTAATGCCATGCTGTATGTCTCCCCTCATGTGCTCTTCATCCATTCAGCCCATAGGCCAATTGGTCAGAGAGCATATTCAATCGGATTTGTATGGCTGCCAAAAGAATATCAGAGTGCCATTTCTTCTTTGCTTCAGAAAAAAACAAGCTGTTCCTTTTTTAAATGGCAACAGTAAAAAAAAATAGATTACATAATTTGATTTAATACCACAGATGCACTCCATTTTACTATGAGTGCTTCTATGGTATTGCTTACAATACATAATACGTTGTTTCCCACAGTTACAGATGGTTTAGCCTGTGTAATAACACAATTTTTATGCATATTCCTCTCCTTTGCCTCAGGCCATCAGCAGGAGGCATGCAGGAGGTTTTATTTTTGTAAACAGCCTTACTTGTCTAGCCCAAGCATTATTTAAAATAGCCAAGGCCACATGTGCACTACTCATAACAACACATGCAACCCTGTTGTTCCCCCTATCAAGTCTAATGTTGGCTATGGCACTATTAACAAATTTGTAGCCATGTCATGGGCGAACATTGTAACTGAGGTGTATGAAGGAGTTATGGAACAGGAATGCATTTTGCACCTATAAATGAATTCCTAATCCTTTAATTTTGTTATAGCTGGAGAAATCACAGACTTAGGTCAATTAAGTTTGTAATACAGTGCATATTTAAGTACATAAGTAATTTTCCATTGGTTTCCCTGTAGCTAGGACATATGTCATCACTGAAACCCCCTGTCAGTTATTTTGCATAGGTTTTCTTGGTGACACAAACATCCAGATTAAACTAGTAACAAGTGACTAGATGAGCTCACCATTCATCTTGTCACACTGTGCAATTAGTTGCAAACCTAGTACCAACTTTATGGCGACTGCTGTGCTTTCAATGTCATCCAAAGTTTGTCTTTCTTCCCAGCCCATTCCCAGACTTCTCAAAGTCCTTTCTATCAGCATGACTCAATGAAAAGCTTTCTCTTTGCTCAAGTAAGAGGCTGCTGGGTAGTCACAGCAGGATAGATAAGACAGAAAAAGTATCACCAGAAATAATCCTGATAGTTTAAAACCTCTCTTACAGTGTCAAGTAGCAATATCTTGAAAGAAAATGTTTCTTCTTGTAGTTAAATTCTTTTTTCATTTACATATAGGTATGGCATTGGTTACTTTGTTTGTTTGAAAACATCGTCTGAAGGAGAAGTCGAAGAACCAGAATGATAGATGGGTCAATTTTCCACAAACAGCAGGACACAGCAGGAAATGTTGTATAGTATTAATGGTAGATAACCAGTGGGTGGTTCTGTGCTTTGCATGGAATGCAGTGCTTTCATACAGTATTCACCAAACAGAAGAGGTTTTATGTTGATTTGTACAGGGAATTGCAAATTGAGGCCATTGTCCACCATCTATCATGGTAACACAGCCATTCTTTGCTCAAAAAGTGTGTACTCTCTACACCTTAAGTGTTAAACACAATTCATGTTATTATCTCTCTAGTTACTACCCTTATGGGGGTAATCTAACAATTAACTTTTGGTATTATTTACATTTGGTTTCATTTTATTTTATTCTTTTATTTTATTATTCTGTATTTTTATTTTTAAGCTCTTGAATTTAAAATGCAACTTGCTATCTGGATTGAAGACCCTGTAGCAATTAGACATTTGTTTGAAAATCAAAATAAATAACGTATAGAAAAGTGACTCAATAGAAATATAAACATTAAAAGATAATAACAATGACAATAAACATCTCTTTATCGGGCAGACATTTCTTACCATCTTAAAAGAGAGGTAGTTTGAGAAAGGCTAATCTTGTATAAGCAAAATTATAGAACAAGAGAAAAATAAGCTACCTATATCAGAAACAACTTTTCAAAGTCTTTGCCGTCCAAAATGTCAGGTTTTCATCCATCTTCACTGTATTAATACGTTAAGAGGCTCATTTATAAATATAGGTGTTAAGTTGCATGAGCGCAGTTACAAATAGCAATCAATCAGCATATGGTTTTGAACGCTGTACTACAAGTTTAAAAATGTAAGCAAAGCCTGATTGGTTGACATTGTAAGCTGCACCTATATTAGTAAATGAGCACCACAGTAAGTGTGTACCTTTCTTGTTTTATAATTTTGCTCTGTGACTCATGACAGGCATTTAATAAACAGATCACCATGTTCCATTTTTACAGCAAAGAAGCTTATGTGTAAGATTTAATATTTACTTAAGGATATATAACTTTTATACCCTTACTTTCCTCTTAGAGTTTTTTCTGCTCAAGTCTGTATTATTGTAACTTTTGAAAATTAAGAGTGATAATAAACACAATATATCTAAAGAGTTAAACTTATACTAGAAACTGGGTTTTTTTGCCTGGAGCTTTAAACACATGTATTGTGTCTTCCTATATTTCTGCAAAGTTTCATAAAGCAAGGTACATGATTAAATATATCTGTCTTATTATTATGTTTGCAATATTGTTAAATTCAATTTGATTATGTTTGGTTATTTTTATTTATCACCTACTGAGTATATACTTTATACTTCACAATAAAGCTACTCGAGGAATGTTTTAAACCACATTTAACACATTTAGAAGTCATCTCATGTTTGAATACATTAGTGGAAATCAGGACATTTCCAGTGTTCCTGTTTTAGGGAATCTGTAGAATTTAATTAGTACAGATAGTGTCTCTGAGCTTTCAGCCCAAAGCTAAATTTAGTTTGCATTATTTGCATGTAATTAGACAAATGTGATAAAGGGCAATAGAACTTGTTAAATGTATCCCCTTTTGTTTTTCTTGGTAATACATCATTCAGAGTCGTCAGGCCTGTCATTACAGCATCACTAAAAGGATGTGGACATCACCCCCTATTCAAATGACCTTTCAAATCAATCACCTTCATAAGACTGTTATCTTCATTTGATGGCTATAGGACAAATGTTTTGGCTTATGGGTAGGAAATGTTAGCATTTGAATGAGATCTGACTGGGAGGGATTCAAAAGACAACTTTGATAAATTATGTTTAGAAAAGAAGGAATAGTAAATGCCCTTGTTACAATACTTTCATGAATGTCTGCAGTTGCTGGTACTGCAAACTGAAAAAGAATTATAGCCAGTAAAGTCAGAAGAGGGCATAGGCTACTGAACCAGTGTCTTATATCTCATTCCCTTTTTAATCCAAACACAATTATCTTTACAAAATACAAAGCAAACAATTTTTATCAGTACATTATCATAAAACCACACTGCTTAAATGTTGCTATCTATGTTGCTTAACACCGTCAGGCAAGCACTGCAGTGCTATTAAATTGCTTAATGCTTTTCTTTTAGCAAGCAACACATGTTGGAATCAGCGTTACTTAAATATTTTTAGCTATATTAATCATCTTTATTGCTCTATAACATTAAGTTGTGTACAGGGAAAATAAAACTATTGATGCAATTAGCTAAATGCTATTTCTTCATTTCCATGATTCCATAAAGCTTTATAAATCACATTGTTCACTTTATGCCAAAGTGACTGTCTTGCTTAGAAATTAATATTGGAATTGTAATAAAATAAAAAGCTGTGCTGGGCAAGAGAAAGCTGCGGTTAAAAAACAGTAAAGCCATATGCTCAATGTAGGCCGCATTGAATTCAATACAAAATCTCATTTATGTCTCACAAAAAAATTCTGTGATTCTTGTTCAACAGTTCTTCCTGAATTTGATTGACTGTGTAGCTGCTTACATAGTATTCCCCTCTCTGCCCCTTTCTGTATTTCAATGATTTAGACTGGTTGTACATGAGGTGTTTTAATCGTTGTGGTCCTCTTAGTAAGAACTGCAGCAATGGCACCATTGCCTGCCTGCAGACTTTATCAGACATAAGGGCCAATTCACTAAAGTGCGTTAAAACGTGCGCTATTTATAGCATGCGTTAAAAATGTTATCGCGTCTAATTTTTTGCGTCTTAATTTAGACGCGATGCTGTTTGCGTTATTTAAGTCGCGAAGTGCAAAAAAACGCACGCCATATTAGCCCTACGCGGCATTACTTTCGTAAAACTACTTTTAAGAAAATGACCATTTCCCTGCAAACTGGAGGCTACATCACTCTAGGACCAACACATACTTGAATAAATAACACTGCAAAGTCCATATTTTATTGCAAAAAACTCATGAACTGTACTTTTCTATAATTACCACCTGCCCCAAGTAGGTGTTATTTTTCGCACAGACAAATGTGATATTTAGCACGTCTAAGTGTTTGTGAATCATGCGTTAGTATTACTTCTGCGCGCAAATTAACGCAAAGCGGTAAAATCAACGCATGCGGTAGCGCGAAATTTAACGCATGTGATATGCGACTTAACGCACTCGATAATACTTTAGCGAATTGCGCGTTTTTTTACGTCAATTTTAACGCAAAAAAGCATGCGATATGCGTTATCGCACTTTAGTGAATCAACCCTATAATGGTTTTTTAATGATATATACATAACAACACTAGCACCTGTCAATCGCAGTTTGTTTCCCATTAAAATTAAGGGGAAGCAGCAAACAAGGCTGTTTTTGGTTTCCCCCCTTCTGCCTGAGAGGACCACAGAGATCAAAACATCGCCTTTGCCATCAGCCTTAGTCAGTTGTATAACCAATGCCAAGCCCTACACTGAATCAAATAATCAATAATGCCAGCTGTTGCATTAATGTTTTACAAAGACTAGTGGGCATCATCACCATGCCTGGGCCATCCCTCCTACAGCTACATTCTATTAGAAGGAAACAACAGTGGATTTAATCAAAATTATATAGGTGCTATAGCTTGCACATTTACCTGTTTATACTGTATATGCTCACAAACTATATAATGCACCAGTATTAGTCAGTCCACTATTTAAATGCTGTTTACACGTCTTTGCTCTCATAAATTATGTAAATTTGTTAGGATAGGTCTAATAGTACCCTGAAATGCTTCTATTAGGAGGCTTTATATGAAAGTTTATCAAAACACCAATACAACGTGTTTCAGGTTGCTGCATTACAGTTTAAAAGATGGGGAGCACAGAGAGTCAGTAGTTAGTCTTTTTGTGCCTGCATGATTAACCGGTCATAATCCAAGATTGATTAAACTGACACTAGGGTGCATATGTGCATGGTAGGGAACTTAGATTGTAAGCTCTACTCTACTAATGTGATTGAGTAACAATCTATGTAAGTACTTAGGAATATATTACTGCAAGTGAAAGGGAGATATATTTTTGTGTATTTATAAAGATTTTTGGTCTAGGCTAATATGATGGATGAGTGGTTGCATTATTTCTTAGTGTAATCTTTTACAATTACACAATTTCCTAAGGAAAAATGACCAACAAAGAAAGTTATGGAACAAGCAGAAGATTTATAGCTCAAACCATACATCAGTACTTTGAGTGCTTATGCCATGCACTTTTTCTAGCAATGTTTTATTTCTGTACGTCTTTTTAAACTATTATTTAGAAAAGGTTGACACCTTTTTAGATATTTAATAGTATTTTGATTTGCTGATTTGATTAACCATACACGGCCGTGTGTGGAGTCCAATTTATAGTCCAGATGACCATGGCGATCGGTCCTTTAATAAAAAAGTTGTTTATACTGGAGAAGAGGCACTTAAAAGGGTCACATGATAACTATGTATAAATATAGAAGGGGATCATATAATAACCTCTCTAATGCTTTATTTACCAGTAGGTCCTTCCAACGGACACAAGGGCACCCACTCCGTTTAGAAGAAGGGGGGTTCCGCTTAAATATTCAGAAAGGATTTTTTACTGTGAGAGCTGTGAAGTTGTGGAATTCCCCCAGGGACTGGTCCGATTGCCATCTTGGAGTCAGGAAAGAATTTTTTCTCCTCTGCCGCAAATTAGAGAGGCTTCAGTTTTTTACCTTCCTCTGCATCAACTAACAGTTAGGCAGGTTATATCTAGGCATTATGGTTGAACATGATGTCATAAATCTTTTTTCAACTTAACTTACTATGTTACTTAGTCACTTTTATACGACTGGTGTCTGCTAACTATTTCATGTTCAGAACATCCTCTGATTTAATATTTTTAGAGCTTTATCCTACTATTTCAGTCTGAATGTTAGTTTTAGATTGTTGCATTCAAATGTATGATTGATACCCGAATGTTTGTGGGGAAAAGACTAAAATGTGAATGTTTATGGCCACCTTTACACTTTTCCCGGGGTTATTTGGCCAAGTTTTTTATGCGTTGTTAGCTTCATAATTTGAAAGAGGATATGTCCTCCTTAAAGAAATGTTAAAGAGTACGTAATTACATTTTGTTATATTAGGTGCTGTTCATTGGGACAACAAAGGCAGATGTAGCATTAAATACCCTTTTAAAATTTGTTGCTGTTTAAATTTCTGTTATTATTCCCAATTGATTCATCTGGTGGCAAAAGACAAGCTGTGGGTAATCAGTAATTATGCTGCATGCATCATTTTGGCAGTAGGTAATTGCATTGGGAATAGAAGTTGCACAATTATTATTTGTCCACCAGTCTTGTGGCTGTATATTAAGCAAGGCAAAAGGTGTGCTATCATATCTACATATTTCCCTAATTAAATTCAATATTATATTTCTTCAGTATTTACTTTTAAACTGATCAGTTTCCATGTTATGCATAGAAGTTGCACCATATGCAAGAAGTATGGCATGCCATTTGCATCCATTATAGTGTGTCCACACTTACCAAGTAATAAGTGCTGTAAAGCAATATAAAGAGGAAAAGAAATTGTGCTGATTAAAAGGATAAACTGTACTATAATTATTTATCATCCTGCTTTTTACCCTATACAACAGTTACCTAAGTTTAAAGGAATAGTAACACTAAAAATGAAAATGATGACTACTTTCTATCCTGTACATGCAAACCTTATTTCTTTTGCTAACAAGCCCATTTTACTGCAGCATATGTAATATCAACCATTTTCTATCTGTTGGCTCATCAATGCCCCACTGGATCTAATGTATTCAGTGTAACTTCATTAATATAATAATATTATAAGCCCTACCAGAAAAATTGCAGGGATTTTCAGAAATGGTGGCAAAGTATAGACTAAATGAAAAATGGGTGTAAGGGTAATGAGTTTGCTGCCTCTAACCCTCATCAGAAAAAAGCATCAAACCAAACAACCCTTTACACCAGCCACAACTCATTAAGAGCCATTCCTTAGCCATATCAGTGCTAAAAATTCTAGGCAACTAGTTGTCTGCAAAAGAAACAAGAAGTGAGAATACTTTCTGTGACTGCCATCCCGGCAAGGAATTTGAAGAATATTGTCTTAAAAAGGTAATTTTTTGCGGATTATGTAATGTCTTCCTATTCTGCTTCTCTGCATCTTTATGGGTAAGTCACTCAACCCAGCAACCAGGACACATACTTATTTTGAATCTAGATTTTTATTGTTATTAATATTTTTTGCCTTTATATTCATTTTTTAAATTTAAAATGCTACTTGGGTAAGTAAGAGCTACAGAACAAAGAATTATTTTGTAGATAATTAAAAAGATGCAATTAAAAGAAAAAGACCAATTGTCTAAAAGAGTTTACATAATGTTAAAAGTTTGTTTTAAGATGATGAGATGCCCATTTAGACTAATGTCACACCCTGATAGCACCAGTGCAGACTATAGGGTTGATTCACTAAAGGTCGATAAGCGTTATTGCATGTATTTTTGCGTTAAAATTGGCAAAAAAGAATACGCAATTCGCGAATCGCTATAGTATTATGCGTTAATTTTAACACAACGCAGTAATTAGCGAATGAAAAGAATACTATGGCATGATTCACAAAAGCACCTAAAGCGTTAAATGCGTTAATTAGCGAGCGAATGTGTGTGTATTTTAGCACCTAATTGGGGGAGGTGTTGTGCAGAGCACATTTTTAATTTTTTAGTGGAAAATTGAAGATGGAGTTTGCTATGGGCTTTTTGTTGGATTTGGAGGAGGAACATCAAGTCCCTGAACCTTCAAGAGTCATGCGTCCTTGGATTTTCAGGGAAAGGGCCACTTTAGAGGGCTTAAGCGAGGATGAAGTGGTCAGGCAATACAGGCTCAATAGGGCCGCACTATCCAGCTTGTATGAACTGCTTGAGCCTTCCCTGCAACCACTGACTCGCAGAAGCCGTGCCGTCCCTGGAATGGTGAAACTCCTGTGCTCCCTGCACTTTTTAGCCACTGGCAGTTTCCAGAGGGTTGGGGGGGGTTTACGGGGGGTGCCAAAGTGGAACGCTGTAAAAAAGGCATTTTTATGGGGTAAATGGCATCCCCAATGTGTTGGGTGCAATTGATTGCACCCATGTGGCGTTAAACCCCCCCCCAAGACAAGGAGCACATTTTTAGGAACAGGAAGGGCTACCACTCCCTCAATGGGCAAGTGGTGTGCGATGGCCGTATGAATATCCTGAGCATCGTGTCTGGGTTCCCCGGTTCCTCTCACAATGCTTACATAGTAAGGCAGTCCGCACTTTGCCATTCTTTAGAGACAGGACCCCACATTTGCTTTCTGTCTCCCACTGTAAAACCAGGCCCTGCCTGCCATAAGCTTGTTTTGCAATTTGTAAAGTGCCCTTTTTTGCCTCTGGGAGAGTCAAAGCAGCTACTTGTAGTGTCACCTATCAGTCTAACGCTGTCACATCTGTTGCAAAAGGGCCATGTTTTGACATAGGGAGACTGGAAGCAGCTTATTTGTTTGCAGCATCTTATTGCATGTTTTGTTATTTCAGGAGATGCTGGCTACCCATGCTCTAGGTGGGTCATCACACCCATTCACAGGCCGTGTACACGGACTTTTAATGAAGCACATGTTAGAGCGCAGTCTGTGATTGAGCGGACATTTGGGGTCCTTAAAAGCCGGCTCCGTTGCCTGGATAAATCAGGAGGCAGCCTAATGTACAGCCCCTCTAAAGTTGGCCAAATTGTGGCTGTGTGTGCTGTACTGCACAATCTGGTGAACCGGCATGGCTTACCAGGCGATGTGGCTGATGACCTGGAGGACTCCATACATCCCCAAGGTCCTGTCCAAGGTGCGGATGCCAGAGGGAATGAAGTCCGGGAACAAATCGTTACCAATTACTTTTCCTGTAAGTACCTACAATCTTTAATCCCATAAACAAGAAATAACAAGCAACTTCTCCAAAAAAAAAAAAAGGTTTTATTTACAGGGAACCCACTTCCAAAAGAAATGGTTTGAGCAGGTGATTCCCCCACCTGCAACACAAATAGAAAAAACAGAAAGAAAGATTTACAAACAACATAGAGCATGTTGGCTCACTTGCCTTTTGTGCCTTTTCTTGCAAGGCAATTTGTTGCTCTAGGAGCAAATTTTGCCTAGCCAACAATGCAATTTTTTGCCGTTTTAGTTCTAACCGCTCCTGATGCAGGCTTAACATTGCAGCCTCATGTGCAGCTTGGCGTGTCTCACTGGCCTGTTGGAGGCTTAACATGGCCGACTCATGTGCAGCTTGGCGTGCCTGACTGGCATTGTAGGCGTTAGTGGTCACACACAAGTCGACATACAGTGTGTCCAATTTTTTCATCAAATTGTTATGATGCCTCATTAGGTATTTGTGGAACCTATCTTTCTCAGGTTCCTGGGGGGCCACATTAGCTTTTCTGGCCTGGGCTGTGACTTGCTGCTGCTGCTGCTGCTGGGGAATGTTGGCCGGCTCCTCATCTGAGAACAAGGCCAAAGAGAAAGACTTAATTTTTTGGTATTATGTTCATGATGCCAGGCAAACTGCACTTCTGTAATTGAAACACCTGCAATATACACGAACACAATTCACTATTATGCCACTGCACAAGCCTAACACAAAACGCAGGTCCAACAAAATTTGGTAACAAAAATACCTGGAATGGGAGCAGATGGCGATTGTGTGCGTCTACTTGTGCCAGGTGGTGGTAAGGATGAATCTGTTATAAAAAACATTTTATTCCATTAATATTAAGCTTCTCTGCAAGAGTAAATACACTTGTATTAATATTAATATTAACACCTACCTTGGCCAACATTCCTGTCCGAATCGAAGGTGCCTGACACACCGCTCACACTCTCTGTGTGTAGAAAAGGCAGCAGCAGCTCCTCATAT
The DNA here is from genome assembly GCF_000004195.4 of Xenopus tropicalis. Taxonomy (NCBI): domain Eukaryota; kingdom Metazoa; phylum Chordata; class Amphibia; order Anura; family Pipidae; genus Xenopus; species Xenopus tropicalis. The sequence continues at coordinate 67,867,745 of NC_030682.2, forward strand.
ATTGTAAAATAGACTTTCTTAGCAGGGCCACATCCAGTTCCAGATCTAAATAAAATATAGGAATGCTTTTATTGTGTTGGCTCCAATAAGCAAGCCATAACAACGCAGTCACTTTTTGTTACTCATTGTTGCCTCAATCAATTCTACTAAGGCATGCTCTGACACAAACCCTACTAAAATGCTGCAAGTTGCTGCTAAGTGGCCTCACTAACTCCCAGGGCTCTCCCTTATACTCTGTATTAAACAATGCTTAAACAATTATCCTCCATGATAAAGGAGAGTACAGGGCATTAATTATTTTGGGAAATATTTCTTAAATGACCCCCTATATTTACTGGCCTAATTTGTTGTTGTACTCCACAGCTTTGAGGACATAAATTGCGCACATAAATTAGGCGTGCCATACATACATACATTACATACAAGTACAGTAAGTAGGAAAGAAGCCAAAAAGGAAGGAAAGTCAGTAAGCCAAAAGGAAAAGCCGACTGAGTAGAAAAGCAGATGAGCAAGTGTTAAACAGAAAGATGAATGTAAGATATTTACCTGTATCTGGAGTCCTCTGCCAGCTTTTTCTTCAGGACCCTCTTAATGTCCTGGTAGCGCTTCTTGCAGTGTTGGACACTGCGCAGACAGACCCCAATGCTGTTAACGTGGTCTGCAATGTCCCGCCAGGCCTTGGTTTTCACTGCAGTGAGGCACAAGCCTCTCCACCAACGCCTCATTTTCAAACTCTGAAAACTTTAAGTTTCGGAGCCTGCTCTCCTGCTGTCTTTTCCTTTTTGGTGATGTGTGGAAGCTCCTCACTCTCCTCTCCACTGGCTTCCTCTGGCCAATAATCCCTGTCAGTGCCCTCCACATCCAACACATCTGGGCTGCCGATGAAGCCAGGCCTCTCTATGTCAGTGTCACTGCCAGGGCTGGGTGACAAGGCAACTTTTTTGCCACCTTTTCCCCTCTGCTGGCTCCCACACTGCTCTCCATCGCTTTTTCTTGCTCTTACAATTTTGCACCAACACCTTCTGTGCTCTCCCAGCGCAAATGCGCAAAATAACGCTAGTTATGTGCTACCGCGTGCGTCAATTAGCGTGCGTGTGCGTAAATTAGCGTGCGCGCGACATGTAGCGCACGTGTGTTAATTAGCGAGTGGGAAAAGTATTGCGCGCGTTAATTAGCGTGCGTTGTGTAGAATACCACACGAAGATAGTCTTCGCGACTTAAATAACACAAACTGCATCGCGTCTAAATTAACACAAATATACTTTTCATGAATAGTGCGTTAAGAAGCGAAAAATAAGACGTGATAAAATTTTTAACGCATGCTATAAATAGAGCTCATTTTAACGCACCTTAGTGAATCAGTCCTTATGACTGTTATGAATTACATCAACCTGTCACTTTCCACATGGCCAGATCTTTTCCTTGTAAATGCTTTTGTACATCAGGGTCAGCTCAAATCAGATGAGCACCCAAGTCTCAGCACACCTTTGTCCCGGCCCTATGAGTGCTAAACTGTGTGCCAATTTATAGACAGAACCAAATTAGGAGTTGGCAGGCAAAAGAGGTATGTGTCTGATACCACCCCACCTTTGCCACAGTGTGCAAAGTGTGTGCCTCTTCTGTCTACCCTTAGTTGTGTACATTTTTGAGCCACAATCCACCCAGAGAAGTAACAGGTAGATGCCATTTATGTTATATTATCAAAAATTAAGAATAGCTTGGTTAAATAGGACACTATTAAAATTTTAAAATAGCATTGGCTTATTTTGCAATATTCTGTATACAAGGTTTCTGGATAATAAATTGTATGTCACTACTTTATTCCAGTGAAAAATTTGCACAGCCCTAAGAAGAAATGATCTATATACAAAGAACACTCTGCCCTTACATCACACCTTTTAGCCAAAACAAGCTAGGTACTGCTAAAGCTATTAATTTATATTTACATATTATAAATAACCAGCCACTCATTTGGCTAGAACATTAAATGGAGAAGACTGGCATTTGGGATTTCGTTTCAAACCGAATTTATAATATTGGAGAATTACATAAAACTGTGTGAAATTGTGCAGATAATCATTTAAATCTTCCTACATGAGAAGATAATTGCTCCAGAAATTAACTGTACCTGGGGTTCATTCATTTGGTCATGGCTAGTTTCTTATATAGTAATGATATGATATTAGAGCTAATTAAAATCAGGTCAGAGTTGCTGAAGGTCAGACATTAATGCACAGGATCACTGAAATGATAATTATAAACAGATTAGGGAGCTACGGTCTTTTATATGGGGTTATTAGATAATTGCTGTGTGAGTTTACAGCTTACTGTAATAATGGATTATCAACTGCTTTCACTGTTAAAGGTTTGTAATATTCTTTCCTCATAGACTAGGCATATAGAATGTTCATACAGTTTAAAGTATATATATAGTATACATCATATATATGTGTGTGTGTGTGTGTGTGTAAACCTGCAACTTTTTTTCTTTTGTGGTTGTTTTGATCCACTTAGATTGACTTTTATTATATGAGGCCTATAATAATCCAGAACATGTAAAAATGACTTTAAAATTTAAATACAGCATTTGTATACGCCCTAACTGAAGAATCAGGACATTTTTACTTCCTAAAGATGACTATTTGCTCTGAGCTACACCTTTATCTATAATGAACCCCACCCACACTCCAGTAAGCCCCCAACACTCAGTCCTGTAAAGTACAACAGCCTGGTCTATATAGGGTCAGGAGGAAGATATGCAGCTGACCAAATAGACTTTTATTTAGTAATTAAAGCCTTACATAAAAGCAGCCCCTGAATTTGTTGGAATATTCATTCCACTTTGTTTTAAATAAATTTCTCCTCCCATAGGAATGTTTCTTAATGTTTTCAGACAATATGTAAGATGTAAAAAGTTATATAACACAGTAATGTTGTGTTGATCTCCCAGTATTCTGCATAGTGAAAAAAAGGAGCTTAGCTAAAAGAATGAAGTGCTGGTATCAATTCAGACTTTAAAATCCATAAGTAAATAACACAAATACATATATTTTAATTTCGCAAATGTTCCCTTTCAATTACAGTATTTGAAAGTTTTCGTATAGGCACCTACTTCGTTGAAAAGTATTGACATTTGCTAGGCTTCATACAAAGGAACAAACCAATTTTATTTTCTAGTATATTTGAAATACATTGTTATATGCACAAGGTCAACTTAAAGTTTGTAATAAATGATAGGGCATCAATACCCTCTTTAAAATTATTTTAATTAAAGAACCTGTCACGCTTGGTATCCCGAAACCCAGAACTAATGGCAAGGTCCTGGTCAGAGCTCACACTCCTGCCTATAACAGCCGCCTTTTAATTCTGAAGGAGCTCTCAGCTACTCAGATGCCACTAGGTCTTAAAGGGAGAGAACCAAGGTAGAAGTTCCGGGCAGGTTAGAGAACTGATGCATGCTGCAGGAGTAATGGGGAAGAGCAGAGCCCAGTCAAGTAAACAGACCAAACTTTAGAGCAGTACAGAATCGGAATCCAGAAGCGTGTTCAATAACAGGCAATAGGTTGGTAGAGGCAGAGAAACTGCAATGGTCAATGAACAAGCAAGGGTCATGAACACAAGATCAGACATGAAGCACACCCAGGAACTATACAAGATAGACCATGTTGGGCAGCGTTTGTGGTGCTTTCAAATATTTGAGTCTTGTGCGCGTGATGACATCATGAAGCAGCGTGTCAAAAAACATGTAAAAAATAAATAGGTGCACATATCCGGTGTGTGCTAGAACACAGGGCAGAGGTGAGAGCCCTTACATCATGGTGCCGGGACAACAACCTGCTGCTCAATAAGGAGCTCATTGTGGACTACAGAAGACTGCAGGGAGGAGGCCATACCCCCATTCACATTGAGGGAGCAGAGGTGGAGAGAGTCAGCTGCTTCAGATTCCTGGGCATCAATATCAGTGAGGATCTGAGTTGGTCTCACCACATCGGTGTGATCACAAAAGCTGCAAGACAACGGCTCTTCTTTCTGCGGCGCCTGAGGAGGTTTGGCATGGACTCCAGAATACTCACAAACTTCTATCGATGCCCCATTGAGAGTGTTCTGTCCGGCTGTATCACCACCTGGTATGGCAGCTGTAATGCTTTGGAGGGCAAAGCTCTGCAGAGGGTGGTGAGATCAGCACAGCACATCACCAGGACTGAACTGCCGGCCATGCAGGACCTCTACAGACAGCGCTGTAGGAGGAAGATGCAGCGGATCCTCTCTGACCCCAGCCACCCCAGCCACAGTCTTTTCACGCTCCTACCATCAGGCAGGCGGTACAGGAGCATCCAGTCCCGCACCAGCAGATACAGAGATAGTTTCTACCCACAAGCCATCAGGCTTCTGAACTGCTGACATTCTGCACACACACTCCCCATAACTACTGGACTCTTCATAATGTCACATTAAGCAATGCCACTTTAAATTCTTTAAATCCTCACTGCACAATCTCAAATACTTCATTGCATTTTTTTTATTGTAAATACTTGTACCTTTATTGCACACTTTTATTATATTTAATATTTGTATTTTTTTTTCTATGTAAAGTTGGGGGGAACATGGGCCAAAAGAATTTCATTACGGTAATGATGCTTCATTGTTATTTGTATATGACAATAAAACTTGAAACTTGAACACACAAGGCATGAAGCCTTACAAGACTTACAAGGTGAGCAGCGGGCATCCCAACCACCTCACTGTAACAGAATCTGTCTCTTTAATTCCTTGTACAAACTGACAAAAAGGCAAGCTTTAATTTGTGTGCCCTCTTTCCTGTCTTCAGAAAAGGAAGCAGCCTTACATCTCCACAGAAATCCACCCCAATGGCAGTAATACTGTGCACATGATATAGGGGATGCATCCCTAGATGTAGACACAGAATTTAAATGTTTAGTATAACATTTTTTCACAAGTTCAATATACTTATTAAACTTCTGTGTCTTATATTTCTTTGAACTTAGGCGTAATTTTCTAGTCGGAGCATGTTTTTTTTTTTCTTAAATTAAATCTGCATAAATCTGTTCCTTATTTCCTTTATTTCTTATGTATTGTGTGTGTATAAAGGTGGAAAATGGTCAAAAGTGGTACATTTTTTTTAGTGCTTTTGTGTCATTTATTTAGGGGACACACAACAAATTTGCAGGAAATGTATATTATGTTTCTGCCATATTTTTGCAGTCCCTGCACCTCTAGGCTCTTATAAAGTATTAAAGAGTGGACCTTTTGCATTACTCATTAATTGAAATGAAAAAAAAAACTAAAGACCAACTGTACAATTACTGTATACCACCATTAGAATTGTGATTTTAAGTTGAACTTCCACTTAAATAATTTTTCAATAGATTATACTAGGCTGACATATATAAAGTGTAAAAGTTTATGGTTCACAAACCACAGGAAGGTTGGAGACAAAAAAATTCTGTTTGTGAACTGATTGATGGAACAGAAACAATCTCTACACAGGTTAAGTGTTGAAAGAAAAAATACACAGTCACAATGTTGTCTGTCTTTGTTCGCTTTTTGTAGAAGACAATTAGTCTGTTCTCATCAGCACTTGGAAGATTAGATCTAATGTTTAAACGTGCTGTTTAAACTATGTTTCCAAAACAGCATAGTGTCATTAGTTAGGCCAAGCCGTGTGGTCTGAATTTTCACTGAAGCAATAAGTAGGTCTATGTAAGTGGGTAGATACTTCTTGGAATGACAAAGCAGTTCTTAAATTACATGGATGTTTTCATATGCTTACATTTTGTGGCATTCATGTAAGCTAGAAAGGACTTTTTTTTTCAGGGAGAAATGTGGCAGCACTTGCAGGCAGCAATACTGTCTTTCAAAGTGCTCTACGTGCTCTTTTCTGTTGTCTTCTTTGCCTTGCTTGAATGATTCTAAGATGACCATGGATAGATGGATAATGATAATTATTTTTTGTGTAAGGAGCTTACATTTCCATGACTTTAAGGTACTCATTTCATCATGAATCTATTTGCACTTGTGCTTTTTTCGCCTGTGGTACTTTTAGAAACCATTCAGGTTTGTCTGAAGAATTTAGGTCAGCTGCACAGAAGATTCTCCAGCATGTGTTATTCTTACACTTTACTATTTCTAGATACATAGGATTCAAAGAACATTAGATATGCTGTAATTTAACACATCATTGTTTGAAAAACATACATTTTTAAGACTGGTTGTAATTTTTGTGGGTTCTTTAGTTATTTAAATTATCCATTTAACATGCATTCAGAAATTCCTGTACAGATTATTAGGAGTTGTCCTTGGTACAAAGAATTCCATATTGCCTGTATATCATACCTCCTGTATATCAAAGGATTTTAAGTCAAAATGTAAGTAACTGATTTCCTTAAACTGAAATAAATTAACATGCTGTTATACCAATTTTCAGTATTATAGAAAAGTGCAATGTGCCAAGCAATAAAATGCAGTTGCAGTCAATGTTGGTGTGTCGAGTTATCGTTCAGCCACAGTCAATTCATATGGAGAAACATGGGTAAAATATTCACAACAGACTAATTCATGGTGAAATTCAGCAGAGAGGCATTAATATGTGTGATATGCGAGGCCCCTCTCCATTGCATATAAGCAACAAGGCATATTAGAATATGGCAATGCTGTGTATTTAAAAGTCAGTTTGTCCAAGTGAGTTATAGGACACCCCAGCCTTTAATAAAAATACAGCTGCAATAGGTCTCACACGATCACAACCACAAACCCCTTTGCTCCTACTCACCACCTCTCTCGTCTGTGCCACTCTGCTCGACTTTACTGCATTGTACCAAAGGCACTACCAAGATGGTGCTGCGTTCCACACACATGCGTGTGCATTCCACTGCTAGTCCCAGGCTGTCTCAGCTTCATCAGGTAATTTCTCAGTCTCAGTTCTCGTTTTTATATACCCTTATTATTCTATTAGTTGAGAGAAAACACAGTTCCTTAAAGAGAAAACACTCAACCAAAACCTTATAGATTCTGTAATCCAACTATTACATTCACACTATGGGGGCCATTTACTAACCATCTGATATTTTTTTTTTCCGATTCAGATTCTTAGTGTTAAAATTTGCAAAAAAAGTTGCGTCTTTTCTAGGATTTACTATGCATCAAATGGCTAAAAATCCGAATCCGACAATTGGCCAGCCAAAACTTGCCAAGATCACGTAGAAGTCAATGGCAGATATTCCTTCCCTTTCCTGGAGGATCCTTCTTTTCTTTATAATTTTAGAGGTTTTAGATTTTTTATGCTGTTTTTTGTGTGACAACACAAAAAAGTTGCAATTTTTGTGACTTTCCCATGCTAACTATTTCAGTTCAGACTTTTTTTCATTAAATATTAAAAGACATTCGAGGAAGCTAGTTTATTCAAATTCGATAGAGTTAATAGATATAGAGATAGATAGATAGAATCGGATTAAGGTTAGTCTTAGAACAAGTCTTATTATTTTTCTTTTTTTTTACATGAAGAGAAAAAACTGACATCCACTTTTTATCTTAAATTGGTACCCCATTATTCTAAATATAGAACCATGTGTTAGTGGGTTTTCCTTCAAAGTGTTGTTTACCTTCAGCGTATAACATGTTGAATTCAACAAGGAAAAGAGATGCTTTAGATGGTCAGAAATGGAAAAAAAGAAGCAAGGTGTCTTGGTAAGTTTATGTCTCTGTCATCACCATCTCTGCATCTGACAATGTACTCTTTTGATCTTGATGAGTGCATTCCTCAGTGAGGAATTTTACACAGAAGTGCACCAGCAGAAGCTTTCCCATGCGAAGATGTCAAACCCAATGAATTTTCATTTATGTGCCAAAAGAAAAACTTTGGTAATTGTTGCACTGTCACTCCCTGCGGCTAAATAAATGTCTGTAACATAATTACTTGTGTTTTATTTCCCACTTTAGCATCAAGTTGTTCCATTTAAACATACATGGTCATGTGGCCAAATTACAGAAATAACGTGGTAATTTTGAAAATTGTGCTACAGAAAATTGATCTATTATCTGGAGTGCTAGGAACTGTAGTTTTCTGGATATTGGTTCTTTCTCTAATTTGTAGCTTAAATCAAGTTAAAGGTAAACTTATTATTACAAAGAAAGAATTAATTTAGGTAAAAATGTAGCGTTTTTATGGAAAAATTATAATATTTAGGATTATATCTTACAATCACCTGAAAAGTTTATTTTCATGATTTACATTGCAACTCTGTATGAAAAACTATGATGCACTGAACAACTGACATTGGAAAAATGTTGCATGCTGAAAGAGGACATGCAACATGATGCAGTAACAAGACAAGTATTGGATAGACTGTAGAGAAGGATATTAACCCCAACCATGAAGCCTCTTTTTACCCCTCCCCCTATATTAAAATCACTTCAGCTACTACTAGATGCCTTCAGAGGTTTACTGCCTGAGATTCTTGTTCTTCCCCAAGGCCAGAAAATGGAACCTAAAGTATATTAGTACAGAAACATGACATAAAGGCTCATTAACCATTGCTAGGCACAGAGCTATGACGAAAAATGGATGCAAAATTGTACTCATTATACCTAACCCCTTAAAACTATATAAATTTAGCTCACACATTTACCTGTACTGGTGTCACATACATACTAATTGTCCCTACTTTGGTACAAGGAGCTAGACAGGACGTCCTGTATGTAATACCATTATTGACAGTTAAGAAAACTATGAAGATGACTCAAAACCGCTCAATTTCATCTGAGGGCTAATTAGTACAGGACACTAGACAGAAATTGTAGTCAATAGTAAGTAAACCTGGAACCAGGTTAAAAGACAGGGCAGGCAGCAAACAAACATATCAGGAGATCAGACAAGGTTTGTGGAAAGGAAGCCGAGGTCAGAAATCAGCAGAAGACTAACAACAAAAGTCAGAATTAGAATAACTATTCCTACAAACTGTAAAGAACAAAGATCAATTATTGGACACTTTGCAAAATTAACAAACAGGAGTATTTTGGTGTCACTTTTGTAAAATCTTACAACAGAGTGATGTCAGATTTTCAGACAAAACGAAGACCAATGTTTCTGATGTAGGAAATAAAACAATGTCCTGCCAATGTTACACCATGGATTATACACAACAATCTTAAACTAATATTATGTTTACTACCGAACACAGCACTGGTAGTGCAGAGAGGAGCACCAATAACTAATTGCTGGGTAAAAATAATTGAATGTAACCCCGATATTGCCACAACATTATATACTGATACTTATTTAGGTTTGTTCTGCAGCTTTGTAAAAAAAAAAAAAATGCTCACTCAGAGTGAGTTAACACAATACGGTGAGCAATGTTTTAAACATTAGTAATGCTTCATCTCTGGAAAAATAATTGTATTTTTAAGTGACTACTTATGTAAATACTAGCCAACACTTAACTGTGGCAATACTAAATATATTTCAGTTTATGGGATGTGAAAGTCAATTTGTATTTAGTGTGTGTGCCTATTCCCAGATACCAAAGAAGATGAAAGAGGTTCATAATGGAAGTCATTGTTTGCTCTACTTAAAACAAATAACTTTCTTGGGCCAGTATGTATGAACAGAGAGTATTGTGCGACAACTCTTCAGATAAAAGAAATATTCATCTGTTGATCAATGTTTGAAGCATGGTACTATGTAAACAGGTTATCCATTTTCAAACATGCCGTCAACAAGTTGTATTAATTCCCGACAGCTTTACGTGCCATATTATTTTTCCTTTTTGGTCTTTAAAGGGGTTGCTAGACAACATGATACATTTTTCTAGTATTCTTTGTTTTCTTACCAAATGAGCCTCAAAAGGCATATGTCATTAAGCCAATAGCGCTTTCTGTGTAAACGATGCACAATTTCACTTGCAAAAGCTTACCAATAATATTAAATTCTACATTTCTAACAATTTCTGTTAAATATTAACTGAAAAGATAAGGAGACAGTAAAATTAAAATATATAAATATATGTCCTTATATTTGTTGTAATGGGTTTGTAAAGGGAAGGTAAGCAGATCAGTTTTTTTTTAATATTTTTATGTCAATACTCATTTTCTGACACCATAGGGGATAAGCAATACATGGTGTTACTGCAAACAAAAAAATGAACAAAAATTATTTTTTTTTCCTTATGTTTAGCCACATATATCCGTATATATGTTTACCCATGGTTTATGTGTGTGATAGGAAAGATTGGTAAGTATAGGCTGTGTATGCTGTGTTTACTTGGAAGGGTTGAACTTGACAGTCTCTGGTCTTTTTCCAACCCTATGTAACTATGTAACTATAAGGGGAAAATAGGGGCAAATAAATGCTATTGGGGGGGGATTTAGAAACTAAAGGTGGCCACCCCTGAACATCGTTCCCACCCTCCACGTTCAGGGGTGAATCATCAGATATGGAGGTTTCTTACTATATCATTGGTGCATGTATGGCCAGCTTAAGAGACTAAGATAATGCCTATCTATAACTCAGTGATGTGCATGGAAAGACACCCACAAAACAATGAACCTTATAATCATGATCATACAAATAGGGATATCCCTATGTGTACATAATACAAGGGAATATGCACAATTACAATATATAATTGGCATAAAACCTTATGTATATAAATGCTCTGTGTAAGATTTGAAGATTACAAAACATGTAGTGAGAAACATACATACCTAATATAGATGTACATCCTTAAATATACTTGGTTGAGCATCCTTGGAAGCCAGGGTTTCAGTGGACCTCAAACTCCCTCTTCTTACTAATAACATAGGTTTAAATCATAATTAACATTCACCCCTAAATATCAGACTGTCCTTCAGGCTGGGACACCTCTAAATTATAGAGAATAAGTATGCGAGTTTATGTGCCTGCTACTGAATGTTGTCATAATGTCATTTAATCTACAGAAATGTAACACTGTTAGATTCACAAGACACTTGGACATCCATAATAGTATGTATTTTTAGTTACAAACTCACATTTGACACTGTGCTTTGGATAAACATCTTAAAGGAGAACTATACCCCCCGGGGCTATAAAAGCCCCTTAACCAACACTGCCTTTGACCCCTCTCCCTTATCGCATAGTTACTAACTTTTAAAACTGTCTCTATTGCTAACCCCAAGCTAAAAGAGCAAAGTAGCGTAGCTGCATACCTGGCCAGCATCTTCCCTGCAAGTGAACAATCTTCTCACCGCCGACACAGAAACTGCTTGCGCATGTGCAGTTGAAGCTGATTTCCTGCTACCTCCAACTGCGCATGTGCAACCAGGGTTCGTATTGGTGGAGAGACCTAAAGTGTCTTCAGTTGATAAGAAAATGTCGGCCAGGTACAGTGCTGTGCTACTCTGCTGTTTTAGTTTGGGGTTAGCGATAGGGACAGTTGTTAAACTTAGATAAGGGAGAGGTGAGGGGGGTCAAGACAGGGATAGTTAAGGGGGCTTTAAAGCCCGGGGTTATAGTTCTCTTTTAAGAAGAAGCAAAGGCACATGCAGCAGTGGGAATGGCAGTTAATCCTTCCATCTGTAGAACAAACAGGAACAGTGTTACCAACCATCTATTCTAAAGTAATGCATCATTCCAAAATACGATGTAATACACAGAAACATGTAAAAGGGTAGCAGCATCAAGAATTCTTTTCTGAATTTTAAGCTTTTACTTATTTATATAGATACAATTTGCCTTTAGAGGGTGCCATTAACATCAGCTATTGATTTGCTGCTCTAAATTAAACATAACATAGCATTATTTACAATAACCAAACACCCACAGTATAGCCACAGTGACCACCATCTTTCCTTATCCCAGCCAACTACCTATAGACCTTAAAGTCCTTAAAGGAATTGTTATTTGGCTCTTCATGATAAAGTGCATTTTTTCTTTTGGGATGAAAGCTTTATAAATGTGTGGCCTCTATCCTATAGCTAACCACCTGTTTCATTTCATACTCTGGATGCTCACTATGACCATATTTAATTTTATGGTATAACTTTTATACAGGAATCCTGCAATATATTGCAGCATTTTAAGATATGTGTAATGACACAGACCATTTTAACAATGTAAATAAATATACTCAAAACTGCTGCAGTTTTATTTGGACTTTGGACTGTTTGTGCTGAAAACTAGTATAGCAGAAAAAACATTTTATATCAAACAAAATTATATTCACATGTCTACAATATTACAATGAGTACCTGCAGATTAAAATATTTTTCAAATAAATATAATAACTATAGCATTAAAGATAAACAAAGTATTATTTCATTCTATGTCTGGACTCCAAATGACCCCTGATTTTATTAGTAATGGAATCTAGTGACATCATTGCTTGACAGCCTTGATCTTTAACCCAGTTTGATCTAAACCAGACTCCTTTGGAATGATATCATTAAGGTAAATCCCTAAAAGAAGGGGTAAAACATTCTACTATGAACTGTTTAATGATATTAAGTTACTAAAAGTGATTTCATCTTAACCGTCGTTAACCTTGTACAAAACAAACAACATCAAAATCCCTGCTAATATATAGACTCCTTTTTTGTCTTTGCCTTTAATTTACCTGAGTGTGCTTTAACACCTTCTGCATGTTCCAGTCTCATGTGGCCACTATTATGTTAAATATTTTAAAAGAGGTAGGTCAGCTTAAGAACTTAAGTTCATGCTAAGTATGAGGGCAAACCAACATACCTATCCTATATAAACAATAAAATCCATTAAACACGGATTAAAGTCTATTTTTCCTTGATTGTGAGCAGATTGTGTCAGGTTATATTAGGTATGTACAGTATAACTTTTTAAGCAGGGTTTGTTAGACAAGGAAATTAGGGCAAATAAGGTCAAAGAATATGTGATTGTTTGGCCACCCTCGTTGGACCTCCATTGTCAGAAAGGATCACCCTGGTGGCTGTACCCTTTCTTTGCCCTAATAATTTCAGTGAGGTCACTGGGAGAAGTTGAAATTTCATTACACGTATAGACTTTATTATTTAATCTAGAAACAAGGTCTGTGGGGGGTGGGGGGGAGCTAAATATTTCCATGGTATTTTTCTCTGTAAAAAATAGAGTTATGGCAATTGAAAGTGTGGATTTTGCCATGGTCTGCTTGGTAATAATACTTTTTCTGCCAGAATGCTAAGTAAATGACTGCTATAAAAGGCCAAAATCTCTGATGTGGAGGTCTGAATTCCATATCAATTATGGTATTATTTATGGGATCAATTATGGTATGATTATCCGGAGCCATTATTCTTTCAGTATTGAAAAAGTCTTAGTACAGGTTATCAGAGTGTTACTCTTGGGCAGGGGTAGGGAACCTATGGCTCACAAGCCAGATGTGGCTCTTTTGATCTGGCTCGCTGCCAAATCTTTAATTAAAAAAATAAAGGGTGTGACCTGCGCTCGGCAGATAGAAGACATGTTCTAAGCCTTAGAATACGTCTTCTATCCGCCAAGCGCAGGCCATGCCCTCCTCCACATTGCATCAGCATCCGGCATCCATCCTACCTTGCCCCTGCGCTCAGCGGATAGAAGACGAGTTCTAAGGCTTATTACATCTTCCTGTTACAGTTAGAGCTGCATTATTTGTGATCAGGTGACCTCTGAAGGCGCACACAGCCCATCACAAAATGGTGGCTTAAAGTACAAGATGTAAAAGGTCAATATTTACTGATATATATATATTCCAGTCTGGTAAGATTAGTTAAAGGAGACTATACCCTCAAGCACTGTAGGTCTCTATAAAAATATATTGCATAAACAAGCTTATTTGTAAAACCCTGCTTCATCTCAATTAACCATTTTCATTAAAATGTACTTATTTTTTAGTAGTATGTGCTATTGGGTAATCCTAAATAGAAAATTCCCATTTTAAGAATTAAGGGCCACCTCCTGGCATCATATGATTCACAGTGCACACAAACAAGCCAAATTGTACATACAGCCAATTAATCGCTGCCTTTTGCATCCACACTTCTTCCTCTTACAGTTAGAGCTGCATTATTTCTGGTCATGTGATCTTTGCAGGTGCACACAGCCCATCACTAAATGGTAGATCAAGGGAAAGGATGTAAAAGGGCAATATTTACTGATATATATATATATATATATATATATACCAGTTTGACGAGATTCTTTAATAGGTCACTTAACATTATATAAACTATCCGTTGGTTAAGTGGCATTCTGGGGGCATAGTATCACTTTAATAGGCCACTTAATACGATGTAAACTCTGGCGTATTTATTGTGCTGTGTAAAACTAATTCGCTGAAAAAACGGAGTAAAAAGTAAAATAAATGGAAAAGATCGCCGTCTGAACGCCGGATATTACGCCTTATATTACGCTGTTATTTCCCATACGTTCCGGTGGAAGAAAAAACGTGTAAAAAATTACGCCAATTTTACGCCGGTTTTACACCGTTTTTACACGGCGAAGCCTGGCGATGTGTGGCGAATTTTCTCGCCGTTTTTTACACAGCATAATAAATATGCCCCTTTGTTAAGTATTCATTCTGGGTGTATAGTTTTCCTGTAATCTATTGGTGATAATCATCCTCATCTTCTGTCCATTAGGCCTTAAAGTATTTAAAAGAGTGAGCAGATCTTACTGTAGACATTCTATTGGCCTTTTACTGATTACTCTGTAGTTTCCAATCTGAACTGATATAATTATGGTTGCATTTTAAACTTTATTATAGTCCACCTTGACCTTAGCAACATGCAGCAAAAGACTAAGGGGTACATTCATCAAAGTACAACTGGTCCAAATACAAAAAAAAAAATCGTATTTTTTTTTACGATTACAACTTTTGCATATTTTCTGTGACTTTTTCGTAAACTTTTTCATACTTAGTGACAAAATCGTATTGTCACGCCGAGTATAAAAGTTTCGGATTCATTCAAGCTTTGGTATTGTGACTTTCCTTTGGCCAGGTTGGAGTTGCAGAGTGCCATTGATTCCTATGGGAGGCTTCCAAAATCATGAACTGAAGGATCAGTCAGCAAGGTTTTCCTGCATTTTACGATCGTTCATATTTGAAAAAATCTTACCTTTCGGCCATTATACGATCAGATACGGTTTTTCCGTATTTTCAAATACAAATTTTCCATACTTTAAAAAGCACGATACAAAAAAAATCATATTTGATACAATATTTTTGTATCGTGCTTTTTAAATGTACGAAATTCGTACTTTGGTAAATCCCCTTAGTGTATCCTTAATGTAAAATTGTATAATAATATAAATATATGTATCTGGTTTTACAATTTACCATTAATATGTTTGCAAGTAGAAAGACTTCCAAAATTAAAAAAAAGTATGCTACATTAGTCAAAGCATACATATTTATGCATATTTATCTTTCTATTAGCAGGGAAATAGCATATGACCAAATAACCCAAATCATTTCATTTATTTTTGATTAAGGTTTGCTTCCATAACTGTTTATTGGTAAACATCCCTTAAGGACAGTTTTAGAAGCCATTCCCTGAAAAACTGGCATGATCTTATTAAAAATTCAGTGAAGATACAGTGTATTTCATCTGGTATATACTTTTCAAGTATTACCATATGAAATGTGTGTCAGGGGGCAGTTTTTAGTTCTGAAAGATCATGTACAACATCAGTTTTGAATTATTTCATTGCTAGAGCAACTTTTAAACTGTTGCAGTTCAAATATATTTCACTGAGATAATTCGAATCAAATATGTTTCAGCCTGTCTATCATCTATAAATGTGTAAGTTAACGTGACTGCATATCTCACAATAATATTCTCACTGTGCTTTTTTTAAGGAGAACCAGTTCATGAAGAAAAGAAAACTCATCCGAAACCATATTAGCACTCATCAAAATAATATACAGAGTTTCAAAGTTCACATACGAGCAAGCGTTTGTAGTGTCAAAAATAATGTCTTCCTTTAGACTAACTTTAATTTAGTTAAAAAAACAGGTGGTTCCAATTCTTTTAAAATGTAATAAAGGCTAATCTAATAATACAAGATTTATGTAACCATTGGGTAAAACCTAAACATTTCTGAATCAAATAACTGTGCTGGGTACAAACACTAATTGCTTTTAACAAGTGTAAAAAAAAAAGAAGGTGAAGGGGAAACAAGGTTTCAAAATTTGCTTTACATCCTATAATATGATCAGAGGCCATGAAGAGGAGACAGATGACACTCTTTGAATAGAAAGCAACGCAAAACAACCCATGTCAGCTTACTAGTAATTGGTCCTTTGAAGTTTTTGATGTGAGAAGAGATGAACATTCGTCTTTAAGCTGTGCTGAGACTTGGGGCTTGCTTTTGGTTAAAGTAGGAATGCACAGTTATTTGAAACCTGACCTAGAGGTCCCTAAAAAGTTTGGCTTACATTGTGCCAGAAGTGACCTTGTGAAATTAGACAGCTGCTATTCTAACACAAAAAGCAAACTATCGTAGAAATTGTGACTTTTGACTAACTGAAAACAAGACACACCATCATAAGCTGGGGTGGTCAGTTTTCATGCTTTAAGGCATTTAAGTATGTACAATGTATTAACCTCTACAGGCCTACATAAATTCAAGAATACACTGTAGAAGAATGCACATTACAAACATTATAAAATGCATATGTGGAAATACTTTAAATAATACCATGCAAAAAGCTAATAATAAACTGAGCATATACTGGAAAATTTGAACTTTGGAGTTCGGAATTTTACAACATATTACTCTTAGGTCATGCAAAAAATCTTGTAGAAGATGACAAACACTACAGTTCTTATACAGTGTATATAGTATATAGTTTTATATTTGATCACTACTTAGTAGATGAAATCAGTCACCATGCAACATGAAATAATACAGCACTATAATCAGAAGCTTATATTCTCTCCTGAAAAAGTGTTTTTTATCTCTATTCTTGCAAAAAATGCACATACTATTAACATTGAAACACACAATTTTAAACTCCTCTTAATGAGTGTCTCTTGACCTTCTTCTATATCTTCTTCAGCATTTGATTCTCTGAACAGTATCCTCGGTCTTATTCATTTACCCTGTCTTTTAGGTTGCCTTGAGTTAGATGAGCTATTCATAGTCCACACTTGATCTTTCAAACCAAATCTTATGATTAGGCTAATGTTTTGTATTCAAGCCTACTGTAGTATTGGACAAAAGAATGTTCCTCTAACAAGCAAATAACAGTTATAGATGTGCTTACTAAACCCGTGTTCTAAATTCTTTGAGACCCAACAGTGCTGGAATGAATACTATGTACCATGTATTAATGTATTTTGATTGCTATATCATCATCATAATATGCAGGCAAAATGCTCTCTTGAAGAACCACAACATTTGAAAAACCTTTTTGATGAATAGGAACCTGCGCTATAAGGATTTCATTGCTAGCATATATTAAATGCTTCTGTAGCTAATGTTTTTTTACTGAAAATTATAGTAATGACTCTTGCTAGAAATTACATTGTTTAAAAATGGTTTATTGCACCTATGCACTTAAAAATATGATAAATGGCATTCATTTTTAGCAAGCACGGGGAAAATAGAATAAATCTTATCACTGGAAAATGCCCACAATGCACATTATTTTTGTGCAAACAATTTTTATATGCCTGAACTTAATATTGGTTTTGCACATTGCAATCTTATTCAGCTTTCTACTTGCCAGTGGAAAAAAGATTTTATAGTGCGTACCAGAATAAAGTATAAGTAACAGTAACAGTACCTCATTAAAAGCTATTTTTGAGAAATGTAAATGTGTATTTATAAAATCTAAGTATTTCTTAATTACAAAATATATTTTTCTGTTTCATTAATTTTTTTACATTTCCTCAAATGATTTGAGTTATGTACATGGTTGAAATGCAGGAATAAAGGCAGAGGTGTGGATATTGCCTGTTACAAGGTAA
Organism: Xenopus tropicalis; assembly: GCF_000004195.4. Taxonomy (NCBI): domain Eukaryota; kingdom Metazoa; phylum Chordata; class Amphibia; order Anura; family Pipidae; genus Xenopus; species Xenopus tropicalis. The sequence continues at coordinate 67,885,700 of NC_030682.2, forward strand.
ACTGTGACACATTTTTGGATATGTACTAGGCAGTTGCTTTGTTTTTGTATATTTTCCTGCTTTTGACCTAATTGTTTTTTTGCCAATGTTTAATCTCTGGGGTTCATAGTTACATAAAGTACATTGTTACATGTTAGATATGTTTGAAAAAACGCACAGACACATCCATCTAATCCTATCTTTTGCTCAAGTGAAATCTCCCTAACTTTTAGTTGACACAAAACCCATCTAAAGCCTTATTCATTTTGCCTTGGAAGAAGGAAATATATATTTTTCACACCAAAAGAGCAACCAGACCAGTCCCTGGATCAACCTCTACTAAGAGGCATATATTAGATAGATAGATGATAAATAGATAGATAGATGACAAATAGGTAGAGAGAGAGGTGCTAGATAGATAGATAGATAGATAGATAGATAGATAGATAGATGGTTGATAGATAGATAGATAGATAGATAGATGCTAGATAGATAGATAGATAGATGATAAATAGGTAGAGAGATAAACAGATAGATAGATAGAGAGATGATAGATAGATAAATAGATAGATAGATAGATAGATAGATAGATAAATAGATAGAGGATAAATAGGTGTATAGATAGATAGTAGATAGATGATAAATACATAGATAGATAAATAGATAGATAGATAGATAGATGATAAATAGGTAGATATATATATAGATAGATAGATAGATAGATATATCTTGATTGCAAATTGAAATTGAAATTCATATACCTTAATTATAACAATAATATCTGATGGTACATGCAGTAGATGAATCTGGAAATGTTATTTTTCCTATAAAACTGGTTTGGTTAACGTAATATTGAAACCCTTACCTCCCATTTGTTAAACATAAAAAGATAAAAAAAGACACTTTTGGAAAATATACACAACCCAACTGGCATCTATAGAAGTGTATAATGTTTTACTTGCCTAATTTTTCTCATTTGAAAATTTAGGGGAACATTTGTATTAGGAAAACTTATAAAAAAAAAAAAAAAATCTAGCTCACTCTTTTTTGGTGTAATCAGAAAACTGTATCTTTTTTATATATATATTATTGATGGATGGGTATGGAATGTGAAGTGTCAATCTTATATTTTGCAGCAGCAACATTATATTAATATATCAATTTAATTGGCTGCACATATTGAAAACAGTTGTTACTTCATTTGGATCTGAAAAAACTAGTGTTTAAAGAGAAAATTCCAGATCAATTTTAAAAAGTTCAAACTGCTAAATTTGTTGAACAATAAACAGACATTGGTAAGGACAACTAATCTAGACCAGTGCTGTCCAACTTCTGTGGTACCGAAGGACAGAATTTTTCAGAATGTGGTGGAGGGCTGATAATTGAAGCCAGTGTTGACCACTCCCCTTTTTAAACCACACCCATGTTAACACAAGAACTTTTAAGACGACATTTACATTAATAGTGGTAGGACATCAAAAACCATATATTTGGTTCTTACTGCAGAGATATGACCCATAACTCATTTGTGAAAAAAACACACGAATGTATTATTAAGGCATACACTTAAATCTATATGCCTCAGCAACCCCCAACATATAGTTAAACACTTTAGAGACCATATAATAACTACTTTTAAGTTAAATGTTAAGAAAACCATACCAGACTCACCTCCCACAGGCAGAGTATGTCACATACAGGCAGAGTAGGGCAGGCTGAGCATGGCACACATGGGCAGAGCAGGGCAGGCAGAGTATAACACACAGGCAGCATAGAGCAGACAAAGAATTGCAAACACAGGCAGTGTAGAGCCGGCAGAATATGGCACACACACAGAAAGGATAGAGCAGGCACAGGCAAAGTAGGGAAACCTATTGGTACTGATACCACTTAAAGCTTACATAAAGGTAAGCAGTCACAGCAACCAAACATTAATGGGGGTCCCCACAAGGGGGGGAACAGGATGCTAGTTCTACAGCACTATCTTGAGCAATAAGACAGCATGCAAGGGGATCTTTAAAACCAAATGACAATAGACTAAATACTTTAGTGTAAGCTTTTAAGGCATTCAACACCAGCTGAAATAAAGAAGTCTTTGTAAAATTTAACATCTATTTAAATACTTTATACAGCTAAGCCAGTTAATATGCTTGTTTAGATTTCACCCCATCATGTGTATAAGAATTGACAGCATTTGTTGCTTCTTGGAACCTGATCTGTAGCACTCAGTATATTGTACATAGAAATGCAATAAAGAGGCAGTATTCCAAGTTTAAAATGAAATTATAACTATGGTTTCATAGTTAACTAGCTGATTATTTTATAGTGAATCAAATATAGTTTGACAAGCTTTGACCATGGTAATAACATACAGTATCAGCATTTGACAAACTTCAGATGCATACAATATCACATTCAAAACTTAAAAAACACATTTTTTCAGCTTTAATGTCATGAATTCATACTGGAATTCATACAGAATCAGGGTCTTGATAACAAAGAGACATTAGCAATGTGCTTCCACAAGATTGCTTCTAAATCTATTCAACCTTTACCTAGCAAAGCCATTAGAAAGTGGCAATTCTTACCTGTGTTAGGCAAAGCTGAGGGGCAGCTGTGGCCTTGTTCATTTAGAATATGGTGCAGATTGTTTGTCCATATACTACAATATATTCAAGTTAACCAATTATGTCAAACTCCCTGGTTTGGCTAGTCCTACTAGTACAGGTATGGAACCTGTCTTGAACCTTATCAAGAATGATCAGGTCTTGTGCTTTTCTGGATAAGGGAGCTTTCAAAATTTTGCATCACCAAACTTTGTATACTAAAAACAATTTTAACATTAAATAAATCCAATAGCTTTGTTGTGCCTCCAATAAGGACTATTTTTATAACTTTCAAAGGAAAAGTTTTTGTTTTTTTTAAATTTGAATTATATGATCAAAATGAAGTCTATGGCAGATGACCTTCACATAAATTGGAGCTTTCTGGATAATGGGTTTCCAGATAAGAGATCCTATACCTGTCTTTCATTATGCATTTTTATTGGTTGTACCTTCATTACTTCTTTCTAAACTCTGAAACAATTGCTCTTTTTACTGAACATGACTGTGATCATTTGAAAGAATATGTTTAGATATAAAAAAAAGTATTATTTCTAACTATTATGTGTGATTACTTACATTTCAGAATTTTGTTAGCACCATCCTTGAGTTCTTAATGCATTAAAAAGAATGTTACCATTTTAAAGAAGCAGCAAAACAATTTTAACTTGTTGGAGGGTTTAGAAATCTATCTTATAGTAGCAGCTTTAGTTTTATTCTTCCTCTCAACAGTTAATGACCTGACATGAAATGACATGAGTTATTACTTTTTATGGTATTATGGAAGACTGAAAGTTAGGGTTGGTATTTGAAACTTACATTTTGTTAGTCTTATGTTTCAGAAATGTGACACTTCAGTTGATTGGACTAAATACTCAATTTAAAGTCATGTTGTATACTGTAATGCTTCATTCACTAGATTTTTGACATTACAAACAGAACTATCTGCCAAAATAAAGATCTACCTGACAGCATTTCCTCTTGGGAACACTTGTCTCTTATGTCGCTTTGAGCTCCAAAGCTATCTGAAATATCTCTTGGGTCTTTATTTTATCTTCTCCAGAATACATTTGGGATGCTGTTTTCCCATTTTTCTCCAGCATGTCCTTTTCAACAAGAAGTTAACTGGATTGGATTATTTTAATTATAACACATGCAGAATAAGATCATACACTTTTTTGCCAACAACAATATTCTTTAGCAAATTATAAATGGAGCACTTAAAGGGAAAATATCATAATAAAATGTTTACCTGTAATGTAAACCATTATCTAAAGTACTATTGTGCTGGAAAAATATAATTAATGTTACATCAGAAGGTAATTAGTACATTTGTTGTTTGCATGGGGAAGTGAATATTTTAATGCTTAAAGGAACAGTAACACCAAAAAATGAAAGTGTTCAAAAGTAATTGAAATATAATGTACTGTGGCCCTGCACTGGTAAAACTGAGGTGTTTGCTTCAGGAACACTACTATAGTTTATATAAATAAGCTGCTGTGTAGCCATGGGGGCAGCCATTCAAGCTGGAAAAAAGGAGAAAAGGCACAGGCACATAGCAGATAACAGATAAGACACCATTGTATTCTACAGGGTTTATCTATTAGCTGCTATATAACCTGTGCCTTTTCTTCTTTTGAATGGCTGCCTCCATGGCTACACAGCAGGGTTTATATAAACTCTAGTAATGTTTCTGAAGCAAACAAACAACTTTTACCAGTGCAGGGCAGCAGTACATTATAGTTTAATTTCTTTAAAATATATTGATTTTTTGGTGTTACTGTTCCTTTAAGAGACTGTACTTCTCACTGAAGTAGCAGTATCATGTCTCGCCTTGCTTTATAGCAGGGATTCAAGGTATAGAAGCAAGATCTTATAACACAAAATGTAAGGAGCACACAGTGCCATACTCTCTTTTGCCCCATTTCTGCAAATGCGCAAGCACACTAACAAGCATGGCATCGGCCTGTCAACTCACACACAGACTGGATTTTAGTGAGAAAATGGAAAAGTATGCAAAAATATGTCAGGCCACAAGTGGTAATCATCATCATTGCTTTGTCTATTCCAAAGTCGTGCAAAACAGCTCCAGCAGACAACTTTACGCAACATCTGAAAAATGAAGCAATGCCTTTCTCCCGCGGGAGCAGAGATTTATTGCTGGTGACTAATCTCTCCGTGGGGCATTTGCCTAAAGGTGGTCATACAATGGCTCACTATAAAGTTATCTTGCCACTTGGCCAGCAGGTTATAGGGTTATCTGGCCAGTTGGCTGACAGGTCAACTAGATATATATTAAACATCACACATTGGGTATGTCAATTATGCAGTCAAATGGTACTGTTTGATTTATTCTGGTTGCAGCTATACATCATCATCTACTAATGCCTCATTCAAATGCTGAGAACGGGGATTCTATATGTGAAATGTATAGTTTTGTCAAACAACTGTGGTATAACCAGTTCAAAGGATGATCTGTCAAAAGTCTCCACTAGTAGCCATATATACCCTCATCTAGGCACTATGGATGAAACTAACCATAATGAACTAATTTGGCCATTTATGGCTACTATTCAAATCTCTTTGTATAAAGGCAAATTGTCAAGTTAGACATCACTCTGAGAACATTACCACAAAGCTGAAACAATTCTATCTTTGTATGGTCATTAGCAATATAATAAATGCAATCTTTATCTATGCAGGGAAGGAATAGGTAAAGCAACTATGTATAAAGGAAGTAGATTGTCATGCATCACCCCTACGTCAATGTGTTTTTGGCTATAATTTGTACAGCTTTCCTGTTAAAAAAATGTAAGAAATCTTCCGGTCATTTTGATATTGTTAACAGATTACGTTTAAACTTTTCTCAAAAACTGACACTGACAATCTGATGTATTTTCTGGGGTCAAAGTACACATACTGGGATCCTGACATGAAATCCCCAATGATTCCATCTTAACTATGAGTTTCTGTTTGTTTTTGTTGTTTTATTTTTTTTCTTCTTGGCTGCTACTTGATATTGAATTATTTTCCTATGTATATGTACTTTTTAAATTGTTGATAAGCTTTCAAACAAAAGCCAACCATTTAACCATTCAACATGAAAATTAAATAATATTTTGCCAAAAATATTCTATCTTTAATGTTTACAGCTACTGATATACTGAATATATGCTGGTAGATTATAATTTGTAGTTGAATTTAAGAATTGAGCAGGAACAGTAAATATTTTTATCTTGAAAAGCAGTTATGATATTCCTGTATCTTGGTTAAACCTATATGGAGGTGATATTTTAGTAATTGCATGTTTGCCCATTATATATTCTACTAAGTCTATGAGGTGATGACATGTTCTTTAAGCAAGTCAAAGCTTGTTGATACATCAGCTGCAACAAGGGAGGAATTGTCCTCCAAGCCCTATCCGCTAGCTCAGGCCAATGGTTGGATGTTTGTCAAACCACTTCACTTGTTCTCACCTTTTCACATATGGCAGGAAACAGCTTTGTTGTCATGCCAGATAGCCTAGACCTGACCCTCAACCCACCCCTAATCAATTATTAACATTCTCCAGCAAAAGAGAAGTATTATGCTTTAAAGTTTCATTGTTTGTGTAACATCCAATGGCATGTTTACATGGTGTTGCTTCAAAAGGCTCTCTTTTGCAGACTGAGCTAGTTGAAGTCGACAAATCCTTATAGTAACATAATTTCTAAAAGCATAAATTACATTCATATATATCCATATTATCCTTATGACATAGTCATGATGTTGCTACCAATACCTTTCAATAAGCATGATATGAGGAATTGAAACTAAAACTGGCCTTAAAATGAGCGGTGCTTAGTGATGATTGATAATTTGCGAAATGCCTAAAAATCCGAGAAACACATTTGGCTCTATTTTTGCCGCCCATGTTTACGCGACCGCGCCTAATTTGCTGCGATCGTGCATTTTTTGATGTGACTGTGCCCAATTTGACGCAACCACTACTTTTTTTGACGCACAACAAATTTTTGCTGAAGTTCCGCAAAACAATTCGCCAGTGGCAAAATGCAGAAATTTGCTGCAAATCCATGTCTGCTGAAAAAATTCGTCACTAGTGGTGCTTTGAGAGATTTGACTATACATGAGGTGGCCCGAATTGGACTTCATACGTCTCATATGGGAGACTTATGAGGATTGGTCAGGAAAAGAATCACATAAAACTTCTGATGAGTTCCTTGACCAAGTAGATTTTTAAACCTGTTTGATAGATATCTGTCTAATTTTTGGCTAGATATTGGTTAAGCATCCAATCCAATATCTATATATGCCTATTGTGCAACTGTCTTTATTCTAAATGCTACTAATTATACTAATCAGTGCAATAATCATATGCAGAATTATGGACATACAGGTATAGGACCCGTTATCCAGAATGCTCGGGACCAAGGGTATTCCGGATAAGGAGACTTTCCATAATTTGGATCTCCATAACTTAAGTCTACTAAAAAATCAATAAAACATTAATTAAACCCAATAGGATTGTTTTGCATCCAATAAGGATTATTTATATCTTAGTTGGGATCAATTACAAGGTACTTTTTTGTTACTACAGAGAAAAAGGTAATCAGTTTTAAAATTCTGCATTATTTGATTAAAATGGAGTCTATGGGAGATGGGCTTTCTGTAATTTGGAGCTTTCTGGGTAACAGGTTTCTGGATAAGGGGTCCGATACCTGTATTTATTTTTGCTACAGTAAATATCTTCCCTGTACACCTTACAATCTAAATTTCGTATATGAAGGTGTTAAATGCTCAAGGCTACAATAATGCAATGCACAAGTTATCGTCAAGGATTAAACCCAGGACTCCCAGTTGGTGATGAGCAAACTTAGGTATTTTGCTTCATGTAAAAGTATGCAAAATTTACAAAACTGCAAAACTTTGACCAAATTCACTGGAGTCATCTGAATATGAATATGAATATAGGCCCTAGCATTTCAAGTACACAAAGGCCCAAACAGCTTCCCCCCAGTGACTGTCTATAGCATTTTACAGCAGCCCCTCTGGTATTTGCCAGACAATTCACAGATTGCCAGTCCAGGCCTGGATCTATATATGCTTTCTTCTAGTTGATCAGTCCAGCAATTCACCAAACAAGGTTGACTAAAGCCCCCTTTTAATTTTCCATTAATTATGCACTGAAGCAAATGCATATGTCTCTCCAGAGTGCAATGAAGCAGCATGTGTAAAAGGGATAGGGAATTTATTTATTTTTTTCTGTGAAACACACTGCATGGAGAACTCCTAGCACAGATTCACAAAAAAAGTTCACAGTTGCCAAAACCCCATAAAATGCTATATCCACTGAAACCAAAATCATATCATTCTACATATGTGCCAGTTTGCTTTTAACTTTTAACACAATGGTTACCACTTCCATTATTTGTTGCAACATTTAGGACCACATATCTATAATACCAGTTAGTGTAATACCTAATTTAAATACTAAAAACAGTCACTATAATATGCCTAAATCTATATTTATGTCATATTTCATTGTATTTCAAATAACCAAAACCATGTTTCCAAGTGCCATGAAGAATGGCAAATTAAATATAAATAGTTATTACTATGTTTTCTAGAGTAAAAACATATGTATTGTCTCAGAAAAGCAGAACAATGCAAATGGGCTTTGAGCTTTAGAAAGTAAATAGCTGTCTTTCTCTATTCCTCCCCACTGACATCAAGTAAAATGTAGTTAATGAATAAATAACCAAGAGTGGTTTCGAACATCAGATTAATTTGTGACTTTGAATAATTCCCAGACATAACTTTATTTTTAGAATAAATCTGTTTTTTATTTTGCTGCATACTTTTATCCACAGGACAACTTAACTTTCCTAAATTTATTGTCAACAAGTGTCCAGGGAGAACCGCAAAGTCTAAAAGCAGGAAGACAGAATCTTCAAATTTGGAAAGAAGGAGGCATCTCAAATTCATTTAAGTCTCTTGATCTAAAATGTTTGTTTTCTTATGAAAATGTTTTAAAGGCAAATTATTACTCAATACAAGTAAAACAGCATGTTGTTTAAAATATTGCTACACCTGTATTTATATTTATGGAAATTATTTGAATTTATTTTAACTAAATTGATAGATTCATTTTTATAACAACCGGCTTTTGGAACATTTGCAGTTTGAGACTGTGGGGTAAAAGCTTCATGACTAAAACTTGGCACAAATTGATAAAGGCTAAAATACATATTGCTTCTACTCCCAAATTCTCTGTTAAAAATGCAATGGTAAAAAAAAATCTATAAATTGTGCCTGGAAACAATGATTATTCACTGTTACATTAAAGAGAAATGTTTTTACAGAACATTATGTAAAGCAGAGTAATGCTGGCCTGTGGCACATTACGGAGTCAAAAATAGGTCCATAAATAAGAATGTCTTAGATATAACCAGAATGGGACCAACTACTGATCTATAATTCTTACTTTGATATTGCTAGCCAGTTGGACAGTGATAAAATTTGTCCTAATTATATTGCTTCCTAGCACATACAAAAAAACCAGCAATGTAATTATTTGTGCTGCAATTCATCAGAATTATATTGAAAACCATCAGGCATACACCATTTATAATGCTGAGCATTCTGTTTTACGTATCTATATACTTTTTTCTTTCTGTACATGTTAAGATGTAGCATCACACTTATACAAGAAATGAAAGACTTTATACTCCCATTTTATGCATTTCCCTGTTGTTGTTTATCTATTTCTATGCTCTAATGCACTCTACTGTGGGAAAAGGAGAAGCTAATTTAGGGTCAAGAAAAGTACCTAAACACCTGTTGACACTTAGGGTCTTAGAGAATCTGCAGGTGGTCAAAAGGCTTCTTTGGGGAGTTTAAATGAATGAGAGAGTGGGATAACATGCTCATTGTTAGGCCTGTGTTGTGTGTTGAAAACCTACTGATGTTGCTTACTTCTTAGATGATTTAGAAGATTTATTTTTTTTGTTTCCCTATAGGTGGGAAATTTCTTTTAGCTGTAAATATATTTCTCTGTTGCTTTTCTTAAGTTATACACAAACACCAGGAATTCTATAGAGCCTACAGGAATCTTGACTTAAAGTTGACAAAAAAGAATCAGTCACAGTTTATGTGCATGTTGAAATCATATCTATTTATAAAAAAATACCCTTTTTACTACAGATCTGAAATGATAAAGAGCACACAAAGATATTTGACAAAGATATTTGAATAAGTTGTTGAAATCATGAGATAACTCATAATGAATTATCACATCTTTCAAATGTTGTTTAATCAAGAGCAAATGAAAAAGAATTAAAATAGCATCTACATTTGTTTTCTTCACATCAGCTATCTGCCACTATTGCACAGGCAAAACAGGGTCATTCCATTTTTATCTGAATAACATATTAAGCTTTAGTACATTGCTATTTGAATTAATGTAGATGATGGCCAATACTAGACCAGCTTAAAAGTAAACAGATATGGAAGCTTTGCTGAGACAAAGTAAATGGATATAAATTATATAAATGAATAAAATATGGACATCCAATATGATGACAGAATATAACAGAACTCTATTAGAGCCTGTGTAACTTGAATAAACGGCACAAGTGTCTCTTTACATAAAATGTACTATCTGGGATTTAGTTTAATAAAATAGCATAACAATAAGGCATTTATTAATTATAAACAAGATCATTTTGCTTGATTTATCCTGAAGCAAACATGCATATCATTCCACTCAAAACAGGGGCCAGATTTAGAATGCGATACATTATAAGGCAGACATCATGGAGCATGAGGAGGGTTAAGCGGATTAGGCTCAGGTGAACTTGCTTTAGTCTTGATTCACTTCACTGCACTTCTATAATAGTTATTAACAAGCTTAAGGACCGTTGGGAGCCTAGTGATAGCAATACATCACCGTAAAAGGTGGCAAATCATTATGCAAATAGAGATAGTCTAATAATTTCCAGTCACACATAGTTTCCATACTAATCCATGGGGCTGGAAGAGGTCATGAGGTCTGCAAATCTTTCATCAGCATCATAAAAATGGTGCCTCGTTCCTTTTAATTAATGATTCTATAGAATGACGAAAATGTGAAAGATAGAGAATAATGTAAATTTCATGCATGACTTCTTTATTTTAATAGCCCTGTTAGTGTTTTAATAGTTTCTGTCTCACAGCCTTGTAACATTAGTATTTTTAAGCAATCAGTGATTGGCATGTCTCAGTACATCAAAAATATTTCATACACGATATCTTTAACATTTCACATCAGAAATTAAAAATGAAATGTATTTGTATTAACTATTTGAAAAGAGGGGTTTTAGTCAGGAAAATATGACATTACATCTGTATTTCAATTTTTATTCACTACTTTTTTCCTTCAATTTCTTCCTCTTTCTTAAGTTTATCTAAAATTCTTTCTGGCAAATAATTCCAACATTTATTAAAAATTGCTAATATCAATACCTCGAAGTACATTTATAAATAAAAGTTTTACATTTTCCATCCATACTAATGGTGCTATAGATATCTAATTTACTAGACAATTTTGGGCAGCAATGAAAGCGTATAAAAATGTATATGGTGTCCCTGGAGATACTACCTAGTTCAGAGGTGTTATTAGTCTAGGGTTTCACCTGAATCAATTTTTTTTTTTAAATCTGGGCTGATAATCCTGAGCAACGGGTGAAAGAGGGATAACAAATACTAAAAAATGGGCATTAAGCAAGGACTTGTGTGGCATTTATGTTGTTTTTATGTGGTTCACCTTTAATATGGTTACATGGATGCAAGAAAGATACAAGATATAAAACCAGTTTTATTGAGGCAGAGCCCTGTATTTTGAGTCTTACTTTCTTCAAATCAAAATAAGGTACAAGCCTCAAGTATAGAGGATGAAATACCTGTACACCAAGCCAAAAACCAAACCCATAGTTGCACAAACCAACCCCTTCACAATATATTAATAAATACATATTAGACTAATTGATCTATGAATATTTGACCAACTCAGTAGTTTTCATAATATTCATAAACATTCTGTGCATTAGGGAAATGATCTAAAATAAGAGGCAAAAAATAACTTGACAAAAATGTATAAAATGTATAGAAATCAGAAAATGATAACTTTATCCTCTGATACAGCAACCAATGTAAACAGAAACTAATTTACTCTCCAATTAAAGTTGGCCTAACAACTGATCTAAATGACTGCCAGCCTTTCTCAACCACCATGAAAATAACTTCAACTTACATTGCAAAGGTTTGACAGAAATATTCAAAGGCATACTTCCCACTTGTTTTGAAAACTCCATCTGTATATGTGTGTGTATGTATGTATATATATATGTATATATATATATACTGTATATATAAAGGGCAGGATGTCTTAATTCAATTAATAATGCAACTTACTAATTAAATGGGTATATGTTATTTACTTGGTACTAGTGATATAACTAAGACTTTTTTACTTTTATTTAAGAATATTTTCCTTTGCTTGGCGAATATAAAAAAATATCAAGTGTGATCCCAAAGCTTAAATACCTGTATAAATTGTCATATTTCATATATGCAGTTTTACAAACGTACATTGAGTACATTGTTTCCTATCGCTTTCTTTGAAGATTTGTCGAAATGAAATACAGTGTAAATGTTAAATATGTTGATCCTAGAAATGGGTGATATTTTAAACAATTGCAGATGGTGGAATACTACTTGTAATTGACAGAAGTATCAGCTTTAGAAAGTGTTTTGACAGGCGTCATTGTGCAATGATTAATCACCACTAGGCTTCCCTGGGCATTCTAATTTCCTTTCTCTTTCAGCTTATTGCTAAAGCTGGTATATGAAGCTGAAGCTCCAGTTACACTGTCCTACAGGAACTGTCCTTCTTATATTTTCTGATTGTACCAATTAGAATCAAACAAGGCTGTGTTTGATGGCAATCATTTGACAACATATTTCTTTCTGTTATTTAATGTATTTTGTTTTTGATTTTTTTTACATTTATTTTAATCCATACAAAGGTTAAAGCCTTTAGAAGGCAATGAATCTGAGTAAGTTCTATCTTTAATTTATCTTATATGTGGCAGAATTTGCTATATAGTTAGTTTTTGCCATGCGTCAATCAGGACACCTCAGATTCTTCATGAGACATATTGTTTGACAAGAATAATGACAAGCTACCGTATTTAATACTTTAATGCTTGGAAGATCTAGAAAAAGCGGGAGATAAAAGGGACAGGAGAGGTTTGGGTATAGAAATGATAGAAAATAAATTGTAGCTCCTGCATTTATTACAAAATTTTAATACCAATATCTGAAAAGAGCCATTATTTGTTTTTTTGTGTTTTGTATTCACCTACCAAGCTAAAACACCCTTTGGCAAAAATTACAGATATCTTGTTTTTTATAGAAGGCAAGGCTTCTTTATTGTTATGTACAATCATCATTTACTACTCAAACATGTAAGTCCATCAAGGGATCCTAGCAATTGGTGATATACTCAAACTGAAACTCACTATAAGGAAAGTGACCAATGAATGCAGGCTGAAGCAGTGAAAAAGCATAAGTCTTTAAAGCTAAAGGTCCCCATACACGGGAAGATACCACCTACGGGTGGGCGACATCGGGAGAATCCAGGGTAATTCAATTGTTTGGCCCTGGGCCCAAATTATAATGACAGGCATAGGCAAAGTAGGTCCGACTAGATGTTCTAACCTGCCTGATCGAGATCTGGGTGATTTCAGGCCAGATATCGGTCGGGCAGGCCCATCGGGAGTGCCCATACACGGGCCGATGAGCTGCCAAATCGGTCCAAGGGACCGATATCAGTACAACACAAATAATTGAACTTTACACAGCATTGTAAATAGAGGGGGCAGTGGGCAGAGGACCCAGAACATTTGTGAACTCCCTACCTGTTTTGTGATGCATGTGCTTGGGGGTGGGTGAGTCTGGTAATCAGAGGCCATTACTGCTCCTTCTGCTGCCTAAAATACTCGCTGAAAGTACAAACATTTAGCAGTTCTTAAGGCTACAGCTGCACTGAGCTGAAAGTAAATTTGACAGGTGGCAGGAAAGTTTAACTTTCAGTCGCTCAGCATGTCTAGTGGGTAAAATTTAAAATCTCCTGCCACCTGTCAATTTATGTGCCACTCAGTGCAGCCAAAGCCTCATGCTAAACTATGGCTTTTGACGGTAAATTGTGTCTATAAAGTGCCCATTGGTTTCTAGAAAAAAAAAGTTTCGGGTGCATAGAAATTAGATAATTAACATAAAAGAAAATGTGGGGGAAGAATTAGAAACAGAGAGGGATGTCAATATAAAGAGAAAATTGGAAGAAAGGAAGAAGAATGGCACACGAAAGATAAAAGTTTGGAGAGAAGGTTAGAAAAAAGGGTAAATAAGAGCATGTAACACAGGGAATAGAGAAAGGGGAGAAATAAAAATAGGCAATAGTCAATAAGAAACAAGACCAGAAATAAAAAAAAGCCTGTATATAGTACATCCTATTGAATTATGAAGCGGACTGGGTTTCTGATGTGTGTATTCTGTAAGTGATGAGTTCTATTCCAGCAGTGTATAAAGGGATATATCCAGTGGCATAACAAAATGTTACATAGTTGGGTTGAAAAAACTCCATTAACTTCAACCCCTCCAAGTGAACCCCACCACACATAAATCTATCCTGAACTATCTATACACACACATACACACACATACATTTACCAACATTGAAAGTAATTGTAGATTACAAATAGTAGATTTTAGTAATAGCTTTGAATATTACTTTGAATAATAGCCCAATAGCTTTGAATATTATGCTTGTTCAAGAAATCATCCAAACCACTCTTAAAGGAGAAGGAAAGGCTAATAAGGCATACCTTCAGTTGTCTCAATAGTGCCCTTAAGTATCCCCATATTTCACCTGTTCAGATGATTAGAAGCCAAACAGGAAGAAAAAACAGTGAACTGTGTAAAGAAAGTTCCCATAATGCATCACTCCTGCACCGAGACCGAGACCAAGTGTACATGCTCAGTTTGTGAGACTATGAGTCAGGTTCCTGCTGATTGGCTTAGATCCACATTCCTAAGGGGGGGGGGAGTGAGTTCTTAGCATTCTTGAGGGAGGGGGGAGCAGGAGAGGGGAGAGAGCAGAGAGCTGCGTGTCTCTGGTGCATGAATTACAGACACAACAAATCTTTTGACAGAGAAGTCAGTGCAGCATTTCTGTGAGTGCTTATGGCTGTATTTTCACAGACCTTTCTTAGTTAGTTAGTTAGACCTTACTTAGTTTTTACCTTTCTTTCTCCTTTAAAGGCATTAACAAAACCTGCCTTCACAACATCACTCTGAAGAGCATTCCCCAACCTCACTACCCTGCAAAACCCCCTACGCTGCTTCAAATGAAAGTTCTGTCCCTCTAATCTAGGTGGCCTCTGGTGTGACGATTGTTTTTATGGGAACAAAACATGAAAACCCTATCTACCTATAATCCCCTCTAAACGTAATTGTACAGATTAATCATGTCCCCTCGCAAGCATCTTTTTCCCAGGGAAGACAACCTCAACCTTGACAGTCTAACCTCATAATTTAAATCTTCTATCCCCTTAACCAGTTTAGTTGCACATCTCTGCACTCTCTCCAGCTCATTAATATCCTTCTTAAGGACTGGAGCGCAAAACTGCACCGCATACTCATGGTGAGGCCTTACCAGAGGCAAAATGTGAAATAGACCCCAGAGCTACAGGGGAATAGGTTACCCAGTAAGCAATGATGAAGCTCTAGTTCTGCTTTATCAGGTGAATAAAGGAGGGGGGAGGTGTTGTTTGAGCACATAGTAGATAAGTCCCACAAATATATTTTTCTGTGGGGCATATTCTAAATACACACAGATTATTTGTATCTTTTTATTATCTGTGTATTTGGTGTAGCAAATAGAAAAATAATAACATTTACAGCTACTTTGTCATCTGGTAGATCAATTTTTATTGCTGCATACACACCATTGTAATAGCCCCTGTGCTGTAGTAATTCTAAGCATTATGAAGACCTACTTTCCAACCATTTTTATCAGTTAAAAGACAAAGGGTCTACTTTTATTTTTTTTACATTATTGTTTATTTGCATATTCAAATATGTGAATGCAGGTTTAATACATAAAGCTAGGAACTTTACAGCTGACCACAGTACAATCTGTGTAAACTGCATTATATACAATTATACAATTGATGAAGACATATAAAAACAATGAATCTCCATAGTTTATTTAATTTCCATTTGTGATTTAGTGGCAAAAGAATTAGATACAGGTCAGGGCTTAGTGTAGTGGGTTTATGTAGGGCATCCAATTGCTGGTGAGGCCATTTTCTTTGGTAAACTTTGTTGGTTCCCAACCCTTTGAAGATAATACATGTTTTGAAAAGCACATGGTTCCTAGTGATACCTTTCCTTTAATAACAATCCTACTTGGGCTGAGGTAGCTTTAATGAAAATAAGTGTCTCGTGCAAAGTAGGATATTCTGAAAAAACTTGACCTGTTAGTGACACTAAAGGACTGGGACTTATCACTACTATTATATTCCCTTCTCCTGTTACCAGTGATTCTAAAGCTGTTGCTTTTGTTGTCTTTCTCCTTTCTTTGATAGTCATTTAGCCAAGGAAAACTTAGAAAATTGTTGAGTGACTGCTGCTAAATGTATTTATCAAGTAAGAAACCACTGCCTAATGACTTGCTGTCTTGAGGATTACAGCTTCCTATGTCTTTACAAGCAAAGACTAGTAGTCATTTGTCTACAGAAAAATCAAGGGAATTATAATTCTTGGCCCTTTGCCTAGGTCATTAATGTATGTCAAGTAACAACACAATGCACAATTGCTAGTTATGAATTCTAGGCTTCAGTGAAATACTTAAGAAACATTTATTTAAATCACCATTGTAATAAGGAATTAGACATTCTTATTATTTTATTTTAATGAACTTAAGTAAAGCGCATTAGGAGGACTAGCAAAACTGGAACTGAACTTTCATAAATCCCTTTTTAATAGGATATGTCACATTAAAATATTAAAGCTAGTTTAATTATCTTTATTTTTGTAGGTTGTTAGCTAAATGACTTTATTAGGCAACACATGTATAATATCATTTAGCCATGTTATATCACTCAGAAGTAATTTATACTTCAAGTTCAGCAAAAACATATGTTGAGCATCAGCTTTAAATTAAAGCTTAAAGCGTTTTTGGACATTTTATTATTTTGGACGTAATCAATGTTACTGTGTTGTCTTTCTCTGAATTTTCCAAGACATTTCTGGTTTAAGGATTTTTACATCTGCAAGGAGATCTTTTGTTATTTTATGTTTTAAAAGTAGACTAATTTCCTTACATGTCTCCAAAGCATTGCTTTTTACTTCTGTTTCAGTAATACATATAATGAGCCTTTTATTCTGTTATAAATCGGCACTACCAAGGGGAACATCTTAGCTATTTCTTTGTACAATCTAATAATTCATTTCATGGTAAAGAGATTTGCATTTAACATTCTAATTTGTTGCTTCTTATGAAATCTTGGTGACAAAAAATAAAAAATTTCTAGGCTTCAGTTCTATATTCATTATCTTATTGAATTAAAATGAATGCTGCATTTAGTTATATGTGTATATCTTTTACTATATCAATCACATTTAAATATAAATAAAGCAAAGATTAGCATTGAACTATCAAAGAGAAGTGTTTAAATTAGAGATGCACCGAATCCAGGATTTGGTTTCAGCTAAATCCTAGCACTTTTTGCAGAGGTGGGATTTGTCTTAAGTGTTGACCTGAACTAAATGTGAACCCTTATAGTTGCTTAGAACCATAAAAGTGACTTTAGAGCTCTGAACAACTGAAGGTGACAATTTTTTTTGGTTACACAATGCAAGTTTTTCTTTTTTTATTCTAGTATGCATATTACAGTTTAGTTATGTATTTGGACAAACTTTGATGGAGGATTCAATATTTAGGCAAAATTAGATTGTATATATAATAATATCTAATTATATTATAATAATATTATATCCATAGTATAAAAAACCTGTATTGAGTTTGTGATGATGCTGATCAGGCTTCATTACAGGGTTTGCACTTTGTTCTTCTTAGTTTAAAAATATGAGTCATATATTGCACAGAGAAACAACATATAGGTAACATGAAAGTCCATTCACAGTTTGAGCAAACTGGTGGCAATGTTTAAAACAATCCAATAACTTTGTAAAAAAAAAAACAACTACAGACTTAAGTGTTTAAGGAAAAATTATTATCACAAGATGATGTGCTTTAAATCATCCTTAACCTGTTTTACTATGGCTATGGCACGTTCAATGTTTTATTAAAGCTACCATAAGATGAGGCGGTCAAAACATTGTGGTAATACTTTTGTTCCTAACCTAGGCAGTAGCAGTACAATGATAAAGTTCTGCATGGTTTCAAGTGAAAGGCAAAGTATCAAATGATATTTTATTCAGATCTTGACCTAACAGAGCTGTGCTATATGGAACATTTTCATTGGTGCTTCTTGTACCCAAACATGAACTACTCACAAGAAATTGCATTTTATGTGATACTGTTCAGTGATGCATATGTTGTTTGCTTACACATTTAATAACTCGTGGAAACATGCACAATAAAATTTGGCCCTACTTTGTGTAAATGTGATAGGAACCTTAGATTGCAAGCTTCGCCAGGGCTGGGACTCAAGTAAATGATGTATAATCACTGTAAAAAGTAAACGTATCCAGGCCAAAATTTGTGGGAAGACCACAAATGCCTAAGGCTGCATAAGGGCAGCATGCCGCCCAGCTGCATCTATATTTGCACTGGGGGCATACAGGAATTTCATTGCTTTTTAAATCTCATGTGTGCCAAATCCCTAGTGCTCTGGACCCGATGAGTGAAAATCTTTTTGTGTGAACTGAGGGGATGAGGAGTGGGTTGGGGCATGGTCTGGCCTAGGGGCACACAATATATCTGGGACTGAATGTGTTGGCACTATATAAATACCTGGAATCAATAAATAAACCATTTTGGCCACTTTCTAATGATGAGGCATCAAGATGGGCGTGCACAAAGCGTGAAATTGAAGGCTCACAATTAAATTAACAAGAAAGTAGTCAAAAGTGTCTATCTATGATGGATGAATACTAATAACCAGAAGGTATTAGTAAATAAATTAAAATGTCAGTTTCAGATAAACATAAATGCCTTGCATACATTTATAATTAACAAAAAAAGAGTCAATCCATGATGTTTATGCCCCACCAAAATTTAAACCATAATAAATGTGTCCCTTATACTGAAGCTTTGTTTGAAAATCTATCTTTTCCAGACAAGGATCAGAACTGAGAAATTAAAACAGATAATTGCTAAAGTCATCACACTGTAGTGTAACTCTCTTTATTGTAGAATTCACAATTACCAAACACTCCATGCTCAGGATGAGACCAAGAAATAGGTCTGCTTTGTGCTTTGTGTATTTTGTTGGTTACTGCTTCACATTCTTTTATACTGCCCCATCCATCAGCTATCTCTCAAAGTTTATTTAAATTAAACTGTAAACAATTAAGTATCATAAAGCCCCCTTTATAATCATATGGATTTATTATAACTGAATAAATGGATAGAGGAATCCCTTGGTTTGGAACTACACCACCCTATGCGTAATATGATGTTTGGGTTCCCTAAGATCATCCTTGAGGTTAGGGTTTACATTACCATCTACCCCCCCCACACACACATATCAGAGAGTAAATAAGGATCTGCTACATGAACCCAACCTACTATATGGGGAACAAGGGACTGTTTGTTTTTAAATACCACCACTTCATCACAAATGGTGTGTAAAGGGTCTTTTAAACAGTACTTTGAGTTAAGAGGATCTGTTCACTGATAACATTAACACAGCAATTCACTACATTTTATATTAAGATTTGGTGGGTAATAGTGATGTGTAAAATAATTCGCCAGGCATGGATTCGCATTGAATTTCCACATTTCAGCTTTGGCGATTATTTTGACACATAAAAATTTGTCTCGCAAAAAAAAATTGTCAACCTCATCAAAAAAAAATTGTAATTTTTTTTTGACGAGCGTCAAAAAATGTTGCACACGTAAAAAAAAGACATGCATGTAATTTTTTTTGGCGCGGGTTCTTTGCCATTTCATAGAGTTTTGCTGATTTTTTGGCCAAATGGGACAGATTCGCTCATCACTGTTGGGTAAGAATTCCCTTCTCTTTGTAGTGACCAAATCAGAGAAGTCCAAAAAAATTAGTAGCTATAATATTCTTCCAATAGGCAACCAGGATCTGAATTTTGTCTGTATAATTCCAAGTGGATGAATTTTTAAGATTACTTGCCTCAGTCTGCTTGAAATTACGGGGAGAGGAAATTTAGTGGAGAGGAAGGACAGGGAGGGAAATCATTAGACAATTTTTGGCATTGGGTAACAGGGTCCTAGGATAGTTTAAGGTGAATGAAGAGGGTCAGGAATCTGCAGTGGACTGTTCGAATTTGCTGGTATTTGGAACATAGGTAAGCAGGAGAGTTGGGATGTAGATGCTCACGCAGTACTAAAATTCACAATGCCTCATGCAATGTGCAAGGTGCAAAAGTATGCCGCTATCAGTCAGAACTGAAGTCCCAGTCTAGCATGGTCTGTGTAAGGCTGCGCTAGATAAAAAAAAAAGGGGCAGGCAGGTTCCTGACCTGCTATTGTGGCATCACTTCCAGTTTACATCAAGTCAGTTACGGTTAGTGCAAAGCTTAATGTGGCAGAGCAGGCTGGAAGGGTTTGCCTGGGTTTCAAAAAGTGGGTAAGTGGGTGCGGGTTAGGCTTAGGGTAAGAGGTTAGCATAGGTTTCTATCTTGTGGGTCCACCCTCCCAGAAGTTCTAAACCATCCTTTCGTGACTCCCATACTACATCCATCACCTCATATTTTTCAGCTGAGTTACCTTAAGACTCTTTGCTTCATAGTCCAAAATCTCCACTACTGTTCCTGGTCATCTCTCAGCTGATTGGCTTATTATGGGTTCAGTATAATTTCACTTATATATATACTAATAATATTCAAATCTTTCTCTTCACTTCAAACCACCTCTCACTTTGTGGTACCATTACAGATGCACGTCAAGTTCACCTTAACTGTATTCGATCCTTCCACACAAGAGACAAAATTCTCATGCATGCCCTTTTTATATAGACTACTGGAACATGCTGTTCTGTGGCCTCCCAATACACATATCCCACTGCAGTTCCTAATGAATACTTCTGCCAGACTCATACACATCTCCTCCCACTTTACAAGTGCTCTTATTCTCTGGCACTGGCTATCTGCCATACACAGAATGCACTTCAAAGTTCTATTACTTATTCAGAAAATGTTTCACCACCACCTATGGTCTTAATGGTAGATGGTCTTCCAGTGATTCCGCTTTCTGAATATTGGGTATCTGGATCAAGAATCTCATATCTTTATTGGAAAAATGAATTTCCTTTATTGGTAAAAATGAAATTACGTTTGTTTCCTAGCAACTTTTTACAGCTTAATTGACCCTCCTGTGGGGCCACACCTCTTTTTTGCATCCCTTGAGATCCCCTTATTGTGCCCTAAGGATATCACACCATGAGTCACCATGTCAGTGATTAGTAGCTTCAGCTTTTCTCTAGAAAAACCAGCAGGGTCCATCACTTCCTAATATGGTCAGCTGGAACTCCAGCAGGTATGTGACCTTTAGCATTTTCAGGAAACAGTTGTTTAGGTGTGCCATACTTCTGGTTATTTCCTTTTGTGCACAATGACATGTGATTGGGTACAGAAGAAAGTCACAACTCCTATACAGTATTTAAGTGACTACTGTTAAATAATCTCAATATATCTAAAAAATATCAGTCCTCAGGGACATGCATTAAATACATTTGCCTATCTTAAGTTACACAATTGCATATATATCCCCTGGGCTATAAAAGCCCTCTTAATTAGCACTGCCTTGGCCCCCTTACCTCTCCATTATCGCATAGTTTCTTCCTTTAAAAACTGTCTCTATCGCTAACCCCAACTTAAAAGAGCAGAGTAGCGCAGGTGCGTACCTGGCTGACATCTTCCCTGCAAGCAAACAGTCTTCGGGTCTCTCTGCCGATACGGACCCTGCTTGCACATGTGCAGTTGGGGCTAGCAGGAAATCTGCTTCAACTGGATAGCTCAGTCTGATGTAAAACAAATCAGACTAATATGGTAGCCATAAGGGTTCAATTTAGTGTAAAAAGTGATGAGATATGACCCTATTTGTCATGTACCTATGTAAATATGAGCCCTTAAGTGCCAGTCAAGTGGAATATAGTTACATAGTGCCATCAACATAGATTTTACATTTCTACATTCTATTCAAATGCATGAGCAAAGACCGGATGTTTAAAGGTTAAAAGATAATGCAAAGCTAATTATTATTTTGATTTAGCACCATTCAACTTTAGGGGATATATCTTCATTACATTATTTTTTTTAGTATCTTGCAGCTCATGATATGTACAATACATTATAATGATATCCTAAAATTGTTATCCATAGTAATATGCTGTGGCTATAAATTCTAGATAAACAATTTACTATTCATATTTTAATCCTCACACTGGACATTTTCCTTTTATTCTCACCTGAAAAAATTCCGGTAAAGCAAGTATCCTGCTAGGTTAATAATATGTATTATGCACAATGAAATTCTAGTTAATATGGAACAATTTAAACTATGGAAATTAGATACAAGTAAGCAATGTGAATTATAAATGGCTATAAAAGTCTTTTATATGGAGTCTTTACGCTGTTGTCCTTTGTTTTTCTGTATTTAAATCTAATTCTGTGTACACTGGAAAGCACAGAGGGGAAAAAGAGAGCGAGAGAGAGAGAGATACTGTATGAATTATATCTTCTATTATTCATTGTGCTAACTGGGGAAGAAAATAGTATGACTGACATTCTTTTTTATTTAGTGCTGTTTAGTGAGTAGCATGATGATAAGTGATGGTAATTTTCCTTAAAAACCTTAATGAGTGGATCATTACTATAGTGAAATGGTTAGAAAACTTTAATCCCATAGAGGCACAGTTCCATGCTTGGCTGTGCAATAACCAGACAGAACTCTCAATGAGATTCCCAAGCTTCTGTTCCCTAGATAACATTTTCTCTCACTCCACTTTTGCAAAGGTAATGAGGAGGTAATGAGGCTTGACTTGAATTTTTTCAGCACTTGATTCTCTTCATTCCCCAGCAGGTTCCCATAGGATAGAGTAAGATGTTGGATTTATATAAAAGCTGTGCTGATAGATAGATGGGGGAGCTGAGCCATGCTATTTGGTTTTGGATTCTGCCTGTATGAGAAAGGGGTTCAGATAAATTCAAGGTTCTTTCAGCACTGTCAATTCAGTCTGATAGTTTCCACAGAGTAAGACAATTTGACGATATGCAGGCCTTGTCAGACTTGGTGAATGTTTATTTTTTCACATTACTGATTCTAAACACTGACCTTTCTGTGCCAACTTCCTTTCCTATTTTCTCCTTTTTAACGTCCTGGAAATGCAGTTTTAAAGCAAGTAAATAAAATAAATGAAAAAAGATAGACAGAAGTAATGCATTAGATCATTAGCTTAATTTAAACTGAAAGGGCTTTGTTGTAAATTGGGGGTGGGAAGGGACCTGGGGACCTTTGCAAAGTATTTTGCTGGCAAGCTTGTTGAGATTTGATTGCCTTTGTTGTGATAATCTGAAATTAATTTGCACTTGAACCTATCTTTCTTCTGGGCTCAATTTAAACACTGTTATAATTATGCGCCCTGCATGAAATTGAGAACAGACATTGATATGACAAGGCAGAATATTTTAATTCCCCAGGTACTGAAGGCTTTTTTCCCCACTTATCTCAGAAGGTAATAAAACAAAATGTTCCTGTGCACAAGCTTGAGAGAGAGGTATTTGCCTGAGGGTAAACAGTAATAATCAGTGTATTGCTACATATCTACTCGTGTACTTTCTCAGTAGGTCAATCTCTTTCTTTTAAAGTGATGTTAAACTTCTGCTAATATTGGTTGATTTGAACTTGTAGACTTAGAAAGAACAGAAATTATATGTTTTATTCAGTGTTAGCAGCTTGCATCTAAAAGAGATTTTATCCATTGTATCCATTTTAATGGGTATTTAAAATTACTATTTAAGGCCACCTCCTAAAGTCAGCAATTGATCTTTTTGGAGCACTTTTCTTGTTCTCAGTATGAGATGTAATATCCTTATCAGCATTCTTTTACTTTTAGCCCAGATTAGTGTTTTTGGTGGGAATCTCATTAACTACAGTAAGCCATCTCCTTTTGTGTTTTTTCCTTTGGAATTGTAATGCACAAAAAGGCCACCAAGGTCATTGCCCTGGGCAAAAATTCTTTGAAATCATCATTTTGCTTTAAAGAAACAACTTTCTATTCAGAATGAAATGTTTAAAGATTTAGAACAAAAGATACAGTTATGCTTACAGTGGGCTGATCATGTTTGAAGGCTGCTAGTTCATGTTTTCACAGGGTGAGAATGGTTTAAGCACTGGTCAGTAATCTGATTAATTGCTCATTGAATGGTGCTCCATGATAATTTTTCTTAATTAACATGAAAATAGAATGATAAAAGAACAGCTACCTTCTATATATGCTGAGTGCATTTTACAGGATAGGTCATTATGTAACGAAGAGCAGAACAGTGTGCAATAATTTTGCATCCACTTGTGGTGAGCTAATTTTAATGGTCCGAATAAGAAAAAGGGAGATTGGTCTGAACAGTGGTTTCCTATGGTGAAGCCTGATGCAGGGAAGACACAGGCCACCCATGCTGAATTCTTTCACACTTGCACGTGTTTTGTTTTTCTATGCTGCATATTCCTGTGGATTTATCTAGACTCATTCAATCACGTTATTCAATTCACCATCACTTACTGACAAGCAGTGCTGGCAACAGGCTTGCATTCAATGAAACAGCCTTCTGTAAACAAAGTTAGCCGTTTTATTTCTCTTAAGATACAATCAACTGATCTCATTATTGATTGAATGTTTTCTTGAGCTTGGTTTCCTGAAAACTTGATATGGGGCAATAGAGATGAAAAAAGATTGCTGCAAAGCCCTGGAAATTTAATGGCTAACTATTAGTTCACAGTCAACGAAGGTGAAGCTGAAGTGTTTGGCAAGCGAATTAGATGCTGTCTTTGACTTAATCTTTTCCTTGGTTATCTGGAATCTGTTTAGAATCCTCCTAGGCAATTTACAATGCCTTTGTGTCATTGATCTTTATCATACAAATGGGCCTGAATAAGTACCTATGAAAAATTACTTTCAGAGTGATAAATTCCATTCTGTTTTTTCCCTATTTTCTTTAATTGGGTAAGCCCTATCATAAAAGCAGTATGTTTAAAATTAAGCCGTTTCTCAACAAGCATGATATCTCGCTATGCTATTTCTCTCTCTCCCTTTCATTCTTTCTTTCTTTCTTTCTTCTTCTATCAATTACATCCTTTTCCAGGTCCACAGTCTGCTCTATGGTGACCTAATAGGAACAGTCAGGAGGTATGATACTACAAAATAAACTGATTAATGGATCTTTGCATTTCATATGGTGCCTATAAATATACAGAATTGCATGTGCAGCTTAGTCGTTTACACCATTGCTCAATCCTGCCCTCAAGGGGGCACTTTGGACAGAATGTCCTGCGATCACATCAAGACATAAGACAAAAAACTTGATCCAAAAATGACATCTCGGGATGTAAAGATGATATTGCCAGATTTGGAGAAGTTCCTCTAACTTCTACTGAGAGCTCTGCTCAATGAGTGCAGTATGTCAGTAATATTTCAACACGTATATGGCCTATTTTGACGTTGTTCAACCATTTGGCCCTTTGTGTTCTTGCATTTAGATCTGCAAGTGCTGTTAAACTGGCCACACACAAAGATTTTTTCATGCAATTCGTTTTCAGCATAACTATATGTCAGTGTGAGAATACTTCCAAAAATGTGAAATTTAAAAAAAAAAAAAAAAAATGGAACAATTAAGGCCATAAGCCACACTCCTAACCACTCCTTGTTACATAATTTTTAATGTGAGGATTTTAGTACTTGCGTGAAGCAATAATTTGATGCATTCTTCATTCTACCCAGTATGGTTTGTAAGATAGCAAGAAAATGTAAGATGTGCATGAAAAATAATTGCAATAATGAGATGATATATACATTTTAATTGTAAATATTCACTATTATAAAACATATAAAGATGTTTTCATGAAAATGATATGTCTGAGCAAAATACCATTTTTTTCATGAGAGACAATCTTTCAGTGAGTTTATCAATTTGTCATTCAGTGATTGTTGGGGAAGTGCTGACATGGAAATGCAAGCCAAAACAATGCTGCTATTGTTTTCTTAGCAAGGAACGTGAGGATGTCAGAGCATACTTGCTTTGAACTCTAAGACTGCATTCTAATTTTAGTAAAGCAAATCCATTACAAGGGAGCTTGTTATAAGTAATTAAAAGTATAGCACAGCCTTACAGTACCTATATCACTCCCTCAGTATGTACCTTGTTACGCTTCGCTCTTCCTACACTCTTACTTACATCAAACATTAAAGAAGGCAATAACATTTCATCCACTTGTAAATAAATCTTTGAACTGTCAGTCTAAAAGTAATGGGGGGGTGGACTTGCTGCCAATTTTACTACCATATATATATACTGTATATAGATATTGGTAAGATTTAAAGCACCTTAAGAAACAAGAATACTAAAGTACAAACAGGCTTTATATAAATATATATATATATATTTATATACTATATATAAATCTGTAAAGTTTAAAAGGGGCAGCGCAATATAGCACAAACATAGCACATAAAACCTGCTTAAAGAGTTTTATAAAATCCAAGTTACATCACAAATTACAAAAATAGGCGATTTTAATGAAATAACAGTTTTAGTAAAGAAAATAGATGTGTTAATTCAGCAGAATAACTGAAGTTTAACTGCTTTTAAAAGAACAGCAATCAGTCATGGGGAGCAGTCGTATTTGGTAATAGTCAACAGCAGCTTTGAGCAGTTGTCTGAATCTTTGTTCCATTGCATGCAGTAAGAAATTATTCAGACTAATATTTTAAAAAATGGGTTAAATGTTAAATTCCCAATTCTTTACAATTGAGTGGTAACTTTTATTTTTTTAGTAGTTTTGTTTATTGGTTATCTACAATTGAATAATTCAACAAGGTGCAGACCATGCTTTAAATTGCAAAAAGGGCTTTTATCCCTGATCCCCACATTACACCCTCAAATTTCAAATGGAACACTGTAAACACAATATGGTTTGAAAATGAATATTTATATTATTATTTATAACAAACGGCCTCTGCTGGACTGCATTATACAATTCACATTTCACCCAGACATAAAAAGCTGTATGATAAAAATGTTGCAAATTAACCATAAATTCTTTTGTTTTGTGTTACTTTCACTTTCCATTTAGCACTTCCTAGATGTCACTGCACTCCTCCCCCTCCCTCCTCGAGGTTTATAATTGTGTATCCTGTCCATGGGCATCATTATCCACCCATTCTGGGGCGTACAAAAGATTTTGGGATGATGCAAATTTTTCCTTAATAAAAGTGCCCACAAAATGGCACCTCTCTGCTTGCTGTGATTGTGACTTCCAAGACTGGATGAAACAAGGTTTATATAATTTATATAGTGTAAGTAAAGTTCAATGTCTTACTTGGAAAATCGGAATTATTTCAAGGGTGAAAGACCCCCTTTAAATCCAATAAAGGGAAATATATAATTTTCTTCAGGACTACAGGTCTAGTAAAATAAATTAAGACTGCATTATGCAGCATGTAGATGATTTGTCTCTGTAACTGTTGCATGAGACATTTATATAAACAATAAAGAAAAATGTACAGCCTTAAGTTCCACTTAGGTACTCTGCTATGCTGCCAGGTCAAAGATGTCTAATCAATCAAATCAATCAAAATTGAGAGATGTGAGCTTTTGTAATTTTCTCTCTGTACATGTGTGTACGATATATAAAAGCACCACTGAATATGTTCTAGCTTGCATAAGTAGCATGCAAGTTCTCCAGTAGGTGTTTTACCATAATAAATCCATTACAAAAGCTTAAAACTAATTAAGTATCATTGTTTTACTGCCTAAAATGACTCTACAATAGAGCAAATTGTTTAGGCATTTATCAAAACATAAAGTGATTGGGAGAATGATCTCACACTTTGATCAATGGCATGTAATGTCCTTATTATTGCCCAATTTGCATTCACATCCATTGACTTTTACTGATTACTAGGAAGTCTCTGGGTTTTGGGATTCTGACAGGCCAATTGATCATAAATCAACCCACCTCTAATTGCGAGAGGACTGGCAGGGAAAGTTATCTACAGTTTGCCTGCACAGTCTAATAAAAATAAAGCACAGATACTGAATTGCCTCTTTTCCAAAAAAAATTAAAAAAAATTCAGAATGAGTACTTTCGGTTTTCGTTGGAGATTTGAATTGACATAATAGTGAGAGTGTTAAAAGGTCTTGTTGTACATGTTGTTCATAAAAGAATTTAATAATGTTCTTGGGCACGTAGTATGTAGCTATATCGATGTTTGACTTTGTTAGTCAATATAGACTATACTTTCATTCTTTCAGTCTTTAAATATGACAGGTTGTCTGTGGCACAGCAGGAACATGATGCTTGAGGGGT
Source organism: Xenopus tropicalis (assembly GCF_000004195.4). NCBI lineage: Eukaryota > Metazoa > Chordata > Amphibia > Anura > Pipidae > Xenopus > Xenopus tropicalis. The sequence goes on from NC_030682.2 coordinate 67,914,125, forward strand.
TAAGTGTTACTTTCCTCCTGGCTCCTACATGGTCCTCTGTACAGACAAACAAGGATGATGTGTAGGGTAAATCCGTCACCATAGCTGATGACATGATGGATTGTCTTTGTCACTGTCACCAGAATAAAATCACTCTGTTGCTGATAAGTGGACTTGTTTCCTTACTCACTAAGAATGATTGTTTTGTTTTATTTTTTTCTCATTCATTTTCTTTCATTTCATTTCTTTTTCTTTCTGCTTTGCTTTTGTTTAGAAGTTTATACACACAATCATTTCCAATACAAACACTCTAGAAATGTAAAATGTTTGCATGTACATAAAGGCATAATTCTCTATTAGTATACAGTAAAGTGCTTCTACCACATCAATAAAAGCAATTACAATAAACTAATGATAATGTTAATATACACAAGAACAATTTAGAATTGGAAAAAATAGGTAGCCTGGTATGTATAAAAAGTTTTGTTGTTTGAATGAGCTATTCTCTCATTTACCTATTAAAATGTTGACTCTAGGCCAGGGTTATTCTTCCTCTTGTTTTTACAATTATAACTTTCCTACATTTCCTCCACTCAGGCTGAAATTTGGTGAAAGGTGTAAAGATAGTTATTGCAGTAATGTTTTAGTGCAAATCTTACTGCATAAATTATTTTTGTTTTGGTGCTTTTATTGCATATTAACAATGTTATTGCGTTTTCAGTACTTTATTATTGGTGATTACTTGTTTGAGCCCAAAAAATATGTACTGCACATCAAGACTAGTTGACTGGAGATTTTGAATACCGATCTCACTGTTCAATATTTGTTATTTTATTTTATTTTCTTTCTTGTATTTTAGTGATTTTACTGCATTTTGCATTGTTTTGCCATAAATATGCATATTTATGCATATTCTGTATCAATTAGTTTAAAAATGACAAAAACTTTTGTCATTTGTAAAAATTTTGGCAATGGATTGACATTTATTACACCGGAGTAGAAAAACATTATACCCATTTTTAAGTTATCAATTTGTTTTAATAAATATGATTTTGCTAGGGTCCAAATTACCCTAGCAACCAGTCTTTCATCTGAATAAGAGAAAAGGAGATGGCCCGATTAGAAAGGTAATAAAAAGCAACAATAACAATAAGATTGTAACCTCACAGAGCAATAGTGTTTTTTGGCTTTCGGTGTCCATGACCCCATTTTAAAGCTGGAAAGAGGCAGGCAAGAGAAAGGCAAATAATTCAACAACTATAAAAACAAAAAAAATACAATTAACCATTCTATAATATACTAAAAGTTAGCATAAAGGTGAGTCACCGCTTTAATGAACTGGAGCAAAGTAGTGTTTACATTTTGTCTGTGAGACTCAAATTATGCAGTACAGCATTTCCTTTCTTGGAAGCTGTGACTTTAACTACAGTAGGCTGGGCTGTCAGTAAGTATGGTGTAAGTCATCAGCAAACAGGCTCATTACAGTTGTCTGCATACAAAGTAACTAGGAACCCAAAGAGTCATCTGCCAATAAAGCACATGAACCCTTAATGTGTTGTGCAAATCTATAGGTATCAAATGACCAATCTGATTTATTTTTCAGTGTTCACCTGTGAATATGTCAGATTACAATCATTAGCATGCTTTGCTCCTTTGGGGGTAATTTGCCACCATTTTGATGACTTCCCTCACTGTTTAATCACTAATGAAAATTGAATTGTAGGCTTAATTGTTCAGGTTTCAAAGGACCCACATATGCAAATAGAAGGTCAATAACATGTTGTTGTCTTTACTAAGAAAGAAATTACTTTGTTACTACAGTGTTAATATGTTTTTTAAAAAGCTGAATAATCAAAGTGGTGGTTTCAGCAACTGTGTCTTTGAAGATGGTGTTTACTTCATTATTACTTTTTACTGGTACTAAGTTGAAGTAAACAGCTCAGTTAACAAGTTTCCTTCCCATTTCTTTCTAAAGACTAGTAAAGCAAGGTTATTGCACGTTTTTGTCTGTCTGGCAAAGATAAATACACACAAGTATATTTTTCTTGTCCCTCTATATTAATGTATATAAGTAATGTATGCTGACTGTGCATTTCTATGTGATAAGATTTCTAGATTTGAAAATAACACAATAATAAAAGGGCTTATTTACATATACAAAATGACTCATTTGCATGTACAAAGTGCAAAAAAAGACTGCATTCAGCCATTTTCTTGCAATTTGCACACTGCGTAGTGCATTGTGCAAAAAGCTGTAGTTCTTTGTGCTTTGTTTTTTAGGAACCAACTAAAATGTGTTTTGTTTGGCTTCTTATTGCCCAGCCACACTGATAGAAGATCAATAATTAGGCAATTATGTATAAAAACAATAGTGAACATCAAATTATAGCATTTGATATATGATATGAAAAATGTGTTTTGAAAGGCTAACTTTAACAAGCCCAAGAAAGCCTAAAAGATAGACGAGATAGACAAATTTAGGATGAAATGATTGACATTTCATTCATTTTGAAAAGTCACTATGGGTTCATGGTTTATTGCTTAGTAGTCAAGTTCACCTGGTTACCATAATACTTGAATTATTACTATTAATTAGTCATGACTGAATTTGTCTCATTTTGTTCTACAAAAAAATTGAAAAATGGCAAAAGTACATTGAAGTCAATGGGCGTCATTTTCTTACCACACAACTGTTTTCACCCATTGAAGTGTATGGGCATGTTTTTGTGGCAAAACCTGGTGAACAAATAGCCCAGCAAAGCAGTAGGCATCTGCACTGAATATATGTGTGTATATACAGGTATATATATATATATATATATATATATATATAAATGCCAATTCACATATAGCAGTAATTACACACATAATAGAGTAATCTCCAGCAGTATTTTCTTAAACAAAATCAAAGGATTCTTATATTTGGCTGTTTGTGCAAAAACTGAAATTTTAGCCCATTGAATCAATTCTTTCAAATCTGTTTAATGCTGGCTAAACCTAAGCATGATATAAATAGGTAAACTCAGAAATTATTTTGAAAATAGTTGACAACATCAAAAAAACTGTCAAATCCCTTGCTTACCTGCTATGGTTTTGAAGTTTTAATCTGGCCTGTCATTATAAAAAAAACTGTGTGGTCTGTATTTTAATCCTTAAACTCACCAGTCTCTTTATTGCATGCAGTGTGGTCTTGAATTGCAAAATGTTTTAAACATCCATAATGAGCTCAGTGTCAAACTGTTGGTAGTTTTGTCTTTAACAATAAGCAGTTAGCACAACTAAACTGAAAGAAATTACTTTAGTGAGATACTAAAAACACTGCCTTTCAGCTCATAATGCCATTAAACAAATGCAGATCATGTATTGTGTCCCTCTTTTTTCTTATTTTTGTTTTTTACTTGTAGGAGGAGACCTGTTTAAAATCAAATCTACATAAAAAGGCCCAGACAAACAGACTGAAGTGTAAATGCCTGAAAATGCCTTCTATCAGTCTAATCTATCTTTGTATATACAGTACAAGTACAAACTACTTAACAATAAGGTTTTTACAAAGTGTTAGTTAGTCAGGATGCAATTCATTTTAGTGACTGATATGATATACTGATACTTATTATTTTATAATAGTAATTGCAGTTTGTAAAATCTAAAGGGCTCATTAACTAATGTTAAATCAATTGAATTGCAGGCACACAAGATTACTGATGCCACCAGTACCCCCTTATTGCACCCACACATACTGCACCAAATTTACCAATAGGGTACAAATTTAGTACCAGCATTAAACCATCAGGCTCAACATGTTTTGTGAGCAAATTTTATAGTGCAGCCAATTAATTATAAATGTATTACTAATTCATTATGTATATAACAAATACCTTAATTATTATGCAATCCTGATTACAATAGTAAAGATGGATTATATTATATTAATTTCATTTTTTTTTTTATCAAACATAGTTACAGAAAAAGTAGATTCTGTTGTTAAACTAACATGACATAAAGTAAAATGAATTTTTTAAGAAATGAGGAAAACGTTTTTCACGTGTAATTTAACCTGTTTTTATTTTCATTTCGAAAGAAATAAAGATCTGGCATATTTATATATTTATCTCTTTTCACTTTTTAAAAAAAAAAAAACATGATTCTTTTATGTTTGGAATGCTGTTCTTTTAAGAAGAAAAAGTTCAATTAGATTTTGTGATAATCTTTAAACACAATCCTGTGTTTTAAGACTATGGGACTAAAGTCTTGACCTATAGCTCTAAGTACAGGCCACTTTCATTCCTGTTGCTAACCTAGGATGGTGTAAAAAATTACAGTGAATGGTAATTCATCCTTTAGAAATCCCATGATCCTAGTGCTGCAGTTGCTGCCAAAGATCTGAATGCCTTTTCCTAAATCTCTGTAATCCAATAAGCTTTTGTGTTTAGCAGCTTGTTTTGAAACTTGTATAGCACCCCAGCCTGTGTCTCCGTATGTTCGTTTGCAGGCAGGTGAGTGCCTCGGGGCCTTATTATTATTCAAGCTAGGGGGTTTTCACAGCCCCGACCAGAATGTAATTTGTAATTAACTGTCATTTACTTCTATCTGCATTGAGTTGTTGTTCAAAAGACAATGAATCTGAGCTAGCCACTCGTTACTGTTTGTTGTAGGTGTAATGTCTCTTAGATCTCGCTGTTTCCATGCCCTTCAGGAAAGCCCTCTACCACAAAATTGAGGAATGGAATTTTTTTTTTTTTTGTTAAATAAATGCAAGGTGACAGACTCACAAATCACAGTTGCTGGGTTGTTTTACTGAATTGCCCAGTGCTGCTTAGCATTCCACTAATTAATGTCTACGTGTTTATGGCACAGCTGAAATAAATTACATAGACAAACACAGCTTCAGATAAAATTCTAATCAATGTAAACCATTTCCCTTTTGCTTGGGTTATTCAAATACCCTGAGAGAAAGTCAACAAGTTATTTATCAGCTGTTAACGCCTTAGTCCAAAAGGTGAACATTAGTATCAAATGAAATTTAAATAATTAAGAAAGGCTTGTTTTTAAACCCCCACCCAAATCACTTTTGACACATTCATTTTAACAGACATTGTTTTGTTTGATCAAAATAGGTATTTTCTTGTAAGTTAGCTTCTATGTGAGACTTGGTTAAACCAGTGACGCAATTTTATCCACGCCGGTCCCCATAAATATTTCTGGGTACCCCTTTTTTCACACATGTGACGTGCCATCACCCTGCTTCCTGCTGTGTGGATATGTCTGGTGGTACATGCAGGGTCAAATGTTCCTTGGGAGGCCTCTTTTCCCCCAGGCCCCTATAGTTGCAATGACAGGTCCCCTTACTGTTACTCCCCTGTAAACATTTATTTTATTATGTATTATGTATCTTTATTGTCATAGTTTAATTTTGTAGCATTGTTTCATACAGTGGGTATGAAAGATAGCATTCAAATACATTTATAGGGATAACAGCAGATATCCACAAAAATGCTGCTGTATTATACCCACTGGATTGAGATGTCTAGATGAAGTAATTGCATATTTACATATGCTGGTATTGTTGGTTTTTAATAGTGATGAGCAAATGTATCATGCAAGGATTTGCCGCTGGTGATTTTTTCTGCATAACCACAGCAAAAAATCACTGTGAAAATTTTCGCTGCAAAAAAAAAACACTGCAAAAAAATGGCCATTCACTTCAGTGCATTTGAAATGAGAGAAAATGCCCATTGACTTCAATGTGTATCACAAATTTTTCCACATTTTTAACAATTTTTCAGCAAAGCAAAATGGGACAGATTTGCTCATGACTAGTTTTTAACTATAAGGCTAATGCCACACCATGCGTATGGCGCTTGCTGAAAATATGCGCCATACGCTCCTACCTGTGCCTGCATCCGAATGAATGGAATATGCTTGCGTGCAGGCACAGGTAGGAGCGTAGGGAGCTTATTTTATTTACCTATGGTTGCTGCATTTTGAGACATTATTAAGACTTGGAGGCCTATTTATTATGCTTTGTAAATTAAATTTGGCAAAAAATGGTGTAAAAAGCTGTATAAAATAAATGGTGAATTTCGTCATCCGGATGCCAGATTTTATGCCGTTACTTTATGCAAATTTCAGCAGAAGAAAAAACATATAAAAAATTCAACCGTTTTTTAAGGGGCGAAGTCTGGCAATGTGTGGTGAATTTTGTTGCTGTTTTTTACACAGCATAATAAATAGGCCCCCTTGGTGTTTGAATACATTTAAATATATATCTAATAGTGATGAGCAAAACATATTTTTCTAGGTTTCACTGCAAAAAAACACCCATAGACTTTAATGTATTTTGTATTGGAAATAAAGTCACTGCAATAAAAAAAAACTGACCATTAACTTTAATGTCCTTCGCAAATTTTTCTGGGAAGCAAAAAGGGTCAGAATCGCCCATCACTAATACCTACGTTTCTAATAAATGCAGAAGACTGAACTGGTGAGACAAAGTTAGCATTATTTTTATTAATTAGCAGAGCATTATATAAACTTAGTTTTAGATTAGTTAAAACGACTATTTCATGGGTTAGCCTCCCACTTTGAGTAAACCTACTAAAAATGTTTTCCTTTGTATGTTTTCATAATGCTCCTGGTCCAGGGAATGTTTACGGTGGCATGTATAGCTAAAAAAGAGAACTTCAGCAGTATTACTAAATTGTTCTGTGTTATTGAGGGTAGTGGTCTGGATATACAACGTTGGGCCTAAAATCTTGTCATTGACCTCCAACTGGTCTTCTGTAACCGTTCTCCCCTGTCTCACTTCTCTTTGTTTAATTATAAATAAAAAATTGTAATAGGAAAGGCTCTTCTGTAATCTGTAAACATTATTGTGACAGCAACAGCTACATTTCCATATATTTTATAGTGAGTTTTACCTCATTAAAACAATATAAATGAATCTAATACACCAAACTAGTAAAGATTACTCCACAAATATAAATCAGAGTAAATAGGGTTACAGTCAGTGCACTTAAAGAGCATTTATTTACAACATGCAAGTTTCTTTAAATGAATATTCAGGTTATATTAGAGCAAGAATTGGAGCAAGGAGCAGAGTGCAGCACCAGGAGATGTCCTAAGTTGTATTCTTCTATTGACACTATAAATAAAACTAGAATGAAATTTGTTTATGACAACAAAAATGACCAACACATGATAACAACATTTCTTGATGACAGCAAACATGAACAAGAAAACAAGGATTTACTAGATTGTGTAAAGATACTACATTTGGGCATAGCCTATTACACTAAAAAAAAAAAAGTTTGTCCTTAACATATGATACCTGGAACTTAGTTTAAGCTTAAAAAAAAAATTGTATCATATAAATAGATTCAGTTTAACAATTATTGTATATATACCAATATAGTATATATGTGACAACTTTCAGGAAAAATTTAAAGCAAGAATTCAAGTTCAAATAATATATTATAATTTATAGTGTCAACACTCCATGATTTATCTTTAATGCATCAGAAAAAAGTAACCCCTTTGCATTATCAAATGAGACAAGAAGCATCAGCTTTAGCGCCTAGTGTGGATGGATTGTTACATGCCAATCTAAGTGCGATTAAGCTCCCTTTAGTGCCATAGTGACATCATCAACAGCTCAAAGCTGCAGCTACTCAAGAGTATTAGAATGCATTTCATGCTTGGCTTACTCAAAACTGCAGAGCTAAAATTTACACCTTATTTGATGTTCTTCTCCCTGCTGTTAATTGGTAAAGGGATCTCTGACCCTTTTGATCTCAGTTACAATCCTCTAAATGCCCAAGTCTGCTAAACTGTTCAGCAGGAGATGCTCAGCAGTTGCCCAGTAATGTGAAGTCTTTTTTGGCTTTCTTGCCTTTGGTTTACATCCAAGTTTCACAGGAATAAGAGATGACAGTTGTTATAGATATGCTGGTTTAATTACTTGTCAGCTTATAGCTGATATCTCAGCTACCCAACGTGGAAGCTTAACTTTCTTGTTGTAGCTTACAGCAGGGCCAACTGTTAGAGTATATTATTTAATATGTGAGTACATTCTGTCATCTAATTGAAAAGGAAAGTAAAATAATAAATCAGACTTAAGAATTATTGTTAACAAAAAAAAAATCTTTATATGTGTAATTGCATTATTTATATTAATTGTATGGTCTCATAAAATGTACTTACCCATATTATTAATTGCTACTGTTATTAATATAGGTTTTGAAAAATGATGTTAGATGTGCTGTAATTTACTGCCATGTCCATAGCAGTATTATTGTTTGTATCATTGTTCTAATCATATCAATTACCGGTAAATGAATAATAACTTTCAGCATATATTGCAGATTATATTCATTTTCCAGATACCCCAAGGCCACTTAGACCTGCTTTTTTTTCTTTGCAGGGGTATGCATGCACGGTAGAATGAAATCCAAACTTTAACAAAAATGCCAGCTTTTTTACTCTACTGCACATGTATCAGCTCTAGGGGTTTCAAAGAAATGGTGCTTGCTACAAAAAAACCCAAGCAGTGGCAGTATTGTACTAACAGGAACAACAGCCTGGTGAATCAGGTAAGTGAATACAATCACTTGGGGATGCCTAACTTTTGGCCTGACTACCCTTCTCCTTTATGGGGTTTATATTTAGGCCTTCTGCCATAGCTTTAAGAATGTATTACTGTAAAACAAAAATCATAAATTCATAGGGGGAGATTTACTAATCCACGAATCCGAATCCCGAAAGGGAAAAAATCGTATTGGAAACGAAAATTTTGCGACTTTTTCGTTGCGTCACGATTTTTTTGTATTTGTCGCGACTTTTGTGCTGCTGCCTCGACTTTATCGTATTTTGCGCGACTATTTCGTCGCCGTCGCGATTTTATTTTAGTTACTTTTATACACTTTCATTTTTTGGTGTTACTGTTCCTTTAAAGCTATATAATGTATCAGCCAGCACGACTGATTCGGGGGAGGGAATTCCACAACTTCACAGCTCTCACAGTAAAAAATACTTTCTGAATAGTTAAACGGAACTACCCTTCTGCTAAACGGAGTGGGTGCCCTCGTGTCAGTTGGAAGGATCTACTGGTAAATAAAGCATTAGAGAGGTTATTATATGATCCCCTTATATATTTATACATAGTTATCATGTCGCCTCTTCTCCAGTGTAAACAGACCCAGTCTTTCTTCATAACTTTCCATACCCTTTACGAGCTTAGTTGCCCTTCTCTGAACCCTCTCTAATTTAATAATGTCCCGTTTGAGCACTGGAGACCAAAACTGAACAGCATATTCTAGATGGGGCCTTACCAGCGCTCTGTAAATGGGAAGAATAACACCCTCCTCCCGTGAATCTATGCCCCTTTTGATACAGCTCAAAACCTTGCATATTTTTACATCCCTGGTGCATGACTTTACATTTATCCACATTAAATCTCATCTGCCACTTAGCGGCCCAGATTGCCAGTTTATCAAGATGCTGCCTGGCATTGCTTGCTACAGCCAAATTTATTATCTACAAGGACTCCAAGGTCCTTCTCCATTATGGATTTGCCTAGTGCAGTCCCATTAAGGGTATACGGGGCTTGCATATTTTTACATCCCAGGTGCATGACCTTACATTTATCCACATTAAATCTCATCTGCCACTTAGCTGCCCAGATTGCCAGCTAGTCAAGATCCTGCTGCAAGGATGCCACATCCTGGATAGAATTGACTGGTCTGCAGAGTTTTGTGTCATAAGCAAACACTGATACATCACTTATAATACCCTCCCCTAAGTCATTTATGAACAAGTTAAACAAAAGTGGACCCAGTACAGAACCCTGAGGGACCCCACTGAGAACCTTACTCAAAGTAGAGAATGTACCATTAACAACCACCCTCTGTACCTGATCCTGTAGCCAGTTTTCTATCCATGTGCAAACGGCTTCACCAAGACCAAGAGACCATAGTTTAGAAAGCAGTCGTTTGTGGGGAACGGTATCAAATGCTTTGGCAAAATCCAAATCAATGCAGATGCAAATCTACTGCATCCCCACTGTCCATCTTCTTACTCACCTCATCATAAAAAACAATTAAATTGGTCTGACATGACCTGTGCTTCATGTCAAGTCATGCTGTTTACTGCTCATAATGCTCATTGGTGCCATTGTAAAAATAGACCAACATTGACATGTTAATATACAGTATACATTTCACAGTGTAAAACTTTTACTGGTAACCTCTCCAAACATAAATTCACCATAACCCTCTGGTAAATCTAAATTAGCACTAAATTATGTGTGTAAACAAAATATTTTATATTAACACTTTTTTTTAATTTGTTGTTTACACTGATTTCATAACTTTTGTGCCCACATCAGCGCACAGCTCAGGAGGAATACTACTTTTCATCCCTTCTTTCCCGATGTTAATACATTACAATTTATATATGATTATTGTAAATGGTGATGTACAGAATGTACAGGCTGAATACATTTTTTAAACAAAATTTATATGGTAAATTCCTTTTAATTTCATTAAAGTGCTTGAAAAATAATCACTCAAAGGAGTATTTAACAATAGATCAGAATTGTGTATTGACACAACTAAATAATTCAGAAGAAAGCAGTTAAATATATTAAAAAAAAGTCCTGAATAATACAGCGCATTTAATGCGAGGGACTATTGTGCCTCTGGAAGCATCCAAACTAGCGTGACTAAGAGAAAGTTAATGTGATTTGATAACCAAAAAGGGCACACATTTTGTTCAAGCTCATGCTTGATTTTAGGTTCCTGAAAAATAGATTGCTCCAGTTCAACTCTATCCATTTGATACCTTTGATCTTAATTGTATCAGTTTTCCAATGAAGAGATATAAGTATCATCAACTTTACATAATCAGGCTGTAACAGACAGAAGACTTTATTGATTTCATACTTTAGTGAAGAAAAGATCAAGGCATGGGAGGAAGTGCAAAAAAATATTGTCTCGACATTATCCATGAATGAGACCCATCTATATGTATTCTGCTACTGAAAAAAACATTTTAATTCAAAATACCCTATATCTAAAGAATCCTGAATTGTTTCTGGAAGCTGTTTGACATTGTTGAAGGTTTCATTCTGATTATGGTCAATAAAATCTAAACTAAAGATGACTGTCTTGGCTCGCTAAACAACAAGGTTTTATCACTAATTACAATCCTTTATTACCAGTAGTTTAATAGGTTTATTGTAGGTCATAAACCATTCCTGCATGGGAGTACAGAAAAGAATTAGGTTTTGCATTTGTGACATCTTCATTACTGTTCAGTGTAATTATTCAATGATCATTAATGATAATGTTGTCTTTAATTAGAAAAAAAATAAAGTTCATCTGTAAAACATTCATTAAATCTTGGAACTAGAAATTTACTCTGCTATTGAACATATATTGAGCATTTTGTGGTATACACACACACACACACAGGAAACACATATATACAATTTTTATGGGATACACAGATGCACACACATATACACAAAGATTCTTTTTCATCCAATACTAGAATGAGAGCATAATAGAAAAACAACACACAATTACAAAATTTTATTCTAGGACAGATTAAAAAGTGTTATTTCTAGTGAAAGAATAGAATTTCTGGCATAAATAAAACAGGAGCAAATTTTTGCCATGAGATTTGCATGTTGCAAAAATAAATAAATAAATAAAAAATAGCTAATTGACATCAATATTTTCTTTCGGACCTGGTAATAATTAAAAATATCAAAATCATCTTTAGAACTTGCATAGGTGAGCATTTAGGTAATAACATAGGTCATCATAACATAGTCTCCTTTGAGAGGATCTTGCAGAGACAACTTAAGGGGTTCATATATTGGATCTCTGAAATATATGAATTTGGAAATACTTTTTACAAGATTAAAGACAGGAAAATGGACATCTTTAAAATGTTGCTTAAGGGCAGTGGCACATGGGGAGATTAGTCACCCATGATAAATCTTCACTATTGCGGGCACACTCTGCGTCCAAGTTACGCCAAAACTTTAATGGTGGAAAAAATATTCGTTAAACTGATTTCACAATGTTAAGATATTTATTTTATTTATTTCTGTTATGTATATAGTGCCGATACATTTCCACAGCCCTTTACAGAGATTATTCATCATTCACATCAGTCCCTGCCTCTAAAAGTATTTCTCCATTACAGATTTTCAAATGAATAATTTCAAACTGCTTACAAGCATATCATTGCTTTTCATTCCATGCCCTATTCCAACAGAGGTGTAAAATGCAATTAGTTAATAGTATTATCTTAAACAAATGTAATACAAATTCGTCAATAAATAGCATTCTCTTCTCAGTTGCTTTACAGATACCATTGATCCCAATACAGCATGTTCTGTACCCTCTAGCAGAGAAGCTCATTTAATGGATTATTGGCCAGATACAATAATGTTTTCAAGAAGCAAAGTAAATGAGCTTGCTTAAGGTGTTCATGTATAATTAGTTACATTTTTTTCTGCTACAAAAATAGCTAATGGCTATTAAGATCTCTACCTGAAATATAAGAATAGGTAATAATTATTCTTGTGAAAAAATGTATTAAAAGAAACTTATATACCATAGATTCCAATTTACATATTTATATATATATACTGCTTAGAAAAGACCAGCCACATCTTTATGCAAAATAATACATTTATATAATATATTTATAATAATAAATTTAAAGGAGAAGGAAAGGTAAAAACTAAGTAAGTTTATGAGAAAGTTCTATGTAAATACAGCCATAAGCACTTACAGTAATGCTGTACTGAGTCCTTTATCACAAGAAACATAGGATTTTGTGTCTCCTTTTTTGTAAACATATTCTTAGGGTATCTGACTTCCTCTCTCAGAAAAATCCTCCATTCCCAGGGCCTGAGTCTGTGCAGTAATCTCCTCTCTCCCCTCTCCTGCTCCCCCCTCCCATAAGAATTCATAAAACTCCCTCCCTCTCCCTTAGGAATATGTAATCTAGGCTATAACAACTGCAAGCAGGAAGCCATGAAGACCAAGCTAAAATGGCAGCTGCAATCTTAAACACACAGAGAAAGCTTCTAGGGCTGTTTACTCAGGTATGGAGAATAATATGGCATTCTAGGTGGCACTAATGTGACAAATCTATATGCAGTAAAATGCCAAAATGACTTTCCTTCTCCTTTAAGAGTGCATATACAGCCAACGTGATGTATAGGTCCAAAATTGGATGGGGAAGTATACAGCTGCACTGGGATTCAGTTTGCTGATACAAACACTCAATATAAAAAACAAAAGATATTCCAATCATGTGCAGTTAAAAAGATACTTTACTTTTGAACAAGAGCAAACAAGTACAATGTTTTAGGACAAGGTCACACGGGGCAGAATTCCAGCCTGCAGATTAGCACAGGCTGTCAATCTACCTGCACATTTAACTAGGCACAACTAGAAGTATTTTTAAGTGTATGGGCACTTTGCGCAGACTGTCAATCCGCCCTGTGTGACCTTGACAATAATGTTCTTTCCCTTTAATCAAGCATAGATTTAACAGTAATGATAACAATATTTAAAGGTAAGCAATCAACTGGTTAACACCTACTAAGTGCTAGTGCCCATGAGGCACAAACTTGAGGTGCATCCATCATTAACAATACAACTAATACATACACATTATACAATTATGCACATTCCAGGTTAGGTATTATATTAATTAGTGATGAGCGAATCAGCAAAACACATTTTTCACACAGCTTTTTAAATGCTTGCATTTTTATTTATTTTGTCACTCATGTATTTTCTTTGTGGCTTGCATTTTTTAAATGAGATTTTGCCACAACCGTGCCTATTTTGACACAATCACAGCCAATTTGGCACAGCCACAATTTTTTTTTTTCCGTGAAGAATTTTCGCTGAAGTTTCGTGAAACAATTCGCCAATGGCGAAATGTGGAAATTCACTGCGAATCCATGCCTGGTAAAAAAATTTGCTCATCACTGATATTAATGTTTAATGCATAACAGAATCATATTACAGTGGATAATACAACCAAAATCTGTATTACAGAATCATATTAACGCATACTGAAAAATCATATGCACTTACCCATAGGAATGTAATTGGGATATTAAGAAATCTTGGACACTACCAAAAAATCACCTCCATTTAAAAAAAATGGGCATAGACTTTGATGCAGTTGGCCACTTTAACTGCAAGTTAATATGCCTGTCTTATTTAAAAGGGAAGGCATTTAGAAAGGTAAATCAATCAGTTCTTAAAATTGTTTTACAATATAGAGCATATATTTTTAATGATTTTATAAGATGGATGCTGAATACCAGACTAAGTACATACTGGAGGAATGAGAACCCCTGCTGAAAATGAATTTTGAGCTTGTAACTTATAGGAACAACACTTAATCACATCCAAAATACAGCCAAAACTCATTCTGCACATGTTCCATTAATCATACCAACTTCTTTACACAGTCCAGCTTCACCCTCCAAAATAAAAAACTGTAAGAGCTATTTTGAACCTCTGAGTAAAATTTAAAGCCATACACTTTTTACATGGGTTTTACAGAAAGGCTTGAATTGAAAAGGTTGTCATTGATACGAAGCATTACCAGGTTGAACTAAAAAAAAAATCAATTAAATACAGATTAGAGGCTAATACACCATGCTGCAATTAAAGGAGAAGCTGTTTAAACCAACTCACTGTTTTCATAAAAAGTTAAAGCACGTTTTATATATTGATTTTGTACTTCATTAGGAAGACAACTTGTTTATAAACAAAAACTGAAACACCTTCAAACACTGTCATACTTTGCCTGCGATTGTGTATAAATAAAATATTTCCTGTATTTTCTTGAATTAAAAGTAAAATATAGGTTGAGTTCTTGTGGTCCATGAGCAGAGATGAACTAAATGCTATTGCCATTCAAAAGTCATTCAAGAAATAAAAGTCCATTCAGTTCTCCAGGAGAAAATATTTGATTAGATTGGGTGGGTAACTGGAATAGTTGGGGTGTTTATAACTATAAACGCTATAACTGTATACATTTATGTTATCCAGTTTTCCTTAATGCTTTTAATTGCTCTCTTTTTCAGCCATTTCAACCTGCTAGAAAAATATTTATCCACAATGTAGCATTTTTCCCATAATCTCAAAATAACAGCGAGATTATGCAAAATAGTATGTGCACAACTTGTGTGTGATTTGTACACATGTTCAAATATGCAGGATGGGAGTAGGTAGAAAGAGATTTTATTTAAAAAAAATCCCAAAGTCCCAAACCCAAACACCCCACCCACACCAATATTCCAAATATTTTCACATTTGGGAAACTAATAAAGAGTTAAAAATCTAATAAAAAACTACCCCCAAAGTATTGCTTCTCTGTTATTATATTTATAAACAACCAAGCGTGCCCACACACACAAATATATGTATATTAGACAGTCAAAACTATATTAAAATAGCCATTGGTGTTAGCAGCTCATAAAATTAAACTGTAGAACATAGCAGTGTTTTAGATCACACAGTTTAAATTGCCTAAAACATGTGAAGCTCATTCAACTGCAGAGAACTATTTTGAATAGAAAGAAAAAAAACTGCAACTATTTTGTATTTAGGTAGTTGGAGTTAAAAATATTTTTGACATCAGCTCTAAAAGCACAGCAATGGTATGCTTCAGTGGATTGAAACTAGAGAAAATTGTCATCTTTTAAGATTTGCATCACTACTCTTTTGAGGTTTTTGTGGTCTATTATTTCCTTATTTGTCAGGCAAGAAGGTATATATTTTATTAAGAAACTACATGTATAGAATTAGAATGTTGGTTTTCTTGACTAGTGATGAAACAAAATTTTTGTCAGGCATGAATTTGCAGCAAATTTCCACATTTCGGCATTGGCTGATTTTTTTGCTAAACGGGCTCCAAAATTTGTAGTGGAATAAATTCACAGCTGACAACATAGTAACATAGTAACATAGTAAGTTGGGTTGAAAAAAGACATATGTCCATCAAGTTCAGCCATAATGCCTATATATAACCTGCCTAACTACTAGTTGATCCAGAGGAAGGCAAAAAACCCCATCTGAAGCCTCTCTAATTTGCCGCAGAGGGGAAAAAATTCCTTCCTGACTCCAAGATGTCAATCGGACCAGTCCCTGGATCAACTAGTACTAAGAGCTATCTCCCATAACCCTGTATTCCCTCACTTGCTAAGAATCCATCCAGCCCCTTCTTAAAGCTATATAATGTATCAGCCAGCACGACTGATTCGGGGAGGGAATTCCACAACTTCACAGCTCTCACAGTAAAAAATCCTTTCCGAATGTTTAAATGGAACCTCCCTTCTTCTAAACGAAGTGGGTGCCCTCGTGTCCGTTGGAAGGACCTACTGGTAAATAAAACATTAGAAAAGTTATTATATGATCCCCTTATATATTTATACATAGTTATCATGTCACCTCTTAAGCGTCTCTTCTCCAGTGAAAACAGACCCAACTTGGCCAACTTGGTCTTTCTTCATAACTGAGACTTTCCATACCCTTTACCAGCTTAGTTGCCCTTCTCTGGACCCTCTCTAACTCAATAATGTCCCGTTTGAGCACTGGAGACCAAAACTGAACAGCATATTCTAGATGGGGCCTTACCAGCGCTCTGTAAAATGGAAGAATAACCCCCTCCTCCCGTGAATCTATACCCCTTTTAATACAGCTCAAAACCTTGTTTGCCCTTGCAGCTGCTGCCTGGCATTGCTTGCTACAGCCAAGTTTATTATCTACAAGGACTCCAAGGTCCTTCTCCATTATGGATTTGTCTAGTGCAGTCCCATTAAGGGTATACGGGGCTTGCATATTTTTACATCCCAGGTGCATGACCTTACATTTATCCACATTAAATCTCATTTGCCACTTAGCTGCCCAGATTGCCAGTTGGTCAAGATCCTGCTGCAGGGATGTCACATCCTGGATAGAATTGACTGGTGTGCAGAGTTTTGTGTCATCTGCAAACACTGATACATTACTCATAATACCCTCCCCTAAGTCATTTATGAACAAATTAAACAAAAGTGGACCCAGTACAGAACCCTGAGGGACCCCACTGAGGACCTTATTCCAAGTAGAGAATGTACCATTAACAACCACCCTCTGTACCCGATCCTGTAGCCATGTGCAAACGGCTTCACTAAGACCAATAGACCTTAGCTTAGAAAGCAGTCGTTTGTGGGGAACGGTATCAAATGCTTTGGCAAAATCCAAATAGATTATATCTACTGCATCCCCACTGTCCAGCTTCTTACTTACCTCATCATAAAAAAGCAATTAAATTGGTCTGACATGACCTGTCCTTCATAAAGCCATGCTGATTACTGCTCATAATGCCATTCTCCACTACATAATTTTGAATGTGATCCCTTAACAAGCCTTCAAATAACTTGCCCACCACGGATGTCAAACTTACAGGCCTATAATTGCCAGGCTGAGATCTTACTCCCTTTTTAAATATGGGAATGACATTCGCCTTCTTCCAATCCCTAGGTACCATACCTGATGAAAGAGAGTCTGAGAATATCAGAAACAAGGGCCACTGCAATTCTGCCCCTAGCTCTCTCAGTACCCGAGGGTGTATTCCATCTGGCCCAGGTGCCTTGTTTACATTTATCGTGTGTAACCCTTTAAGCACCATATCCTGTGCCAGCCACTGTGTAGTTGGAGCTGAGGCAACAGTGAAGCTCTTGGGTGGGACTTGGCCCACTGGCTCCTCTACTGTATACACAGAAGAAAAGAACTGGTTAAGCACATCTGCCTTTTCTGTATCCGCTGTAACCATATTGTTATTATAACTCAATGGGGCCACACCCTCAACCTGCATCTTTTTACTATTAATATACTTAAAAAACTTTTTGGGGTTAGTCTTGGCCTTGGCCGCGATGAGCTCCTCATTTTCTATCTTTGCGTTCCGGATTGCTGTTTTACAACACTTGTTATAGTGTTTATATTCATTAAACGCAGCTACTGTCCCCTCTGACTTATATTTCTTAAAAGCTTTCCTTTTTTCCCTATTAACTTCTTTACCTCAGAGTTAAGCCACATAGGGTGATTCTTAACACTTCTACTTTTTCTTATTAATGGAATGAATTGAGAACAGTAATGATTTAATATCATTTTAAATGACAACCATTTCTGCTCTGTGTTTTTATCAGAAAACATAATGCCCCAATCTATGCCCTGAAGCGCTGCCCTTAAGGAGCTAAAATTTGCCTTCCTAAAATTCAGTGTCTTTGTTGCCCCCGTGTAAATTTGTTTCCTGCACCAAACATCAAATGAAATAACATTATGGTCACTATTACCCAGGGGTTCAACCACTTGCACCTTTGCTATATGTTCTGGGTCATTAGAGATCACTAGATCTAGTATAGCATGGTTGGCTCCTCAACAACTTGTGACATAAAGTTGTCATGCAGCAAGTTTATAAACTTGTTCCCATTTACTGTCCTGGCAGTACTATTGCCCCAATCAATATATAGTTTTGTGTCATCTTCAAAAATTGTTACACTGCTTACAATACCCTCCCCTATATTATTAATGAACAGGTTAAACAAGAAAGGGAAGTATGAGAACAAACTTCATGTTGGTTTGAAAAACATGAAGTCACTGAATGAAATCTGATTGGCTGTTGTTGGCTCCATCCCATTTTTCTAACCTTGCACCACAGTTATATAATAAAAACCACTGTGCAAAGTTAAACCCTGGTTTTAATAGTGTCTGAATGGCTGCAATTCAAATTTCCCCACTGAAAGTCAATGAGTGACATCTGATTGGCAGTTGTGGCTCTGCCCACTTCTTCTAACCTGGAACTGCAGTTACCCAGTGTCTAACTGCAAAGTTTAGCGACCCTAGGATTAATAGTTAAAGAATAGTAGCAGTTTAAATTTAAAAATAATAATAAAAGTCAATAGGTAATTTTTCTAACCTTGAATAACCCAGTGACTAACTCTGCAAGGTTTGGAGATCCTTGTGTGAATAGTATAAGAATGTTAGCATTTTAAGTTTAAACAAAAAAAATCAATAGGTGAAATCTGATTGGCTGTTAGTGGCTCCACCCACTTTTCAAACCTAAAAATGCAGTCCCCTAGTGACCAACTGTGAAGAGTTTGCGGACCCTGGTGTTAATACTGTGAGAATGGTAGCAGGTTGAATTTCCCAATTGTCAATAGGTGAATCCTGCCCACTTTTCCTAACCCTGAATCGCTGTTACCTGGTGACTAACTCTGCAATGTTTGCAGACCTTAGTATTAATATGTAAAGAATGGCAGCAGTTTAAATTTAAACCAATGAAGGTTTAGGTGGAATCTGATTGGCTGTTGTTGGCTTTGAAAGATGGAATGTAGTCACCCAGTGACAAACTGTGCAAAGTTTGGGAACCCTGGTAAACATCAGGGAATGGCAGCAGTTAAAATTTCCCCACTAAAAACAATGAAAGAATTTGTAGTCATCCAGTGACTGACTGTGCAAAGTTTGGGAACCCTGGCATCAAACCAATGAAATTCAATTGGTGAAATTTGATTGGTTTTTGGTGGTTCCGCCCACTTTTACAAACCTAAAACTGCAGTCCCCTGGTGATCAACTGTGAAGAGTTTGGGGACCCTGGTGTTAATATTGCGAGAATGGCAGCAGGTCAAATGTCCTACATAAAAAGTCAAAAGGTAAAATCTGGTAGTTTGTAGCTCCACCCACTTTTGGGCATCCAACAAATATCATATTTTCATTCTGGTTGGCCCCTCTTTGGGTAGAAATTTCAGTAGGGCTGAAGGTCACAAAGAAAATGATCATTGGTGTATGTTATAAACCACCCCGTATAGATGAGGGGGATGAGGCCCAGCTATTGTTGCAAATGGAGGAGGCTTCAAAACTGGGTCAAGTTGTTGTTATGGGGGACTTTAATTATCCGGACATTGACTGGAGTAATGGGGTGGCTAAGTCAGAAAAAGCTAGTAGGTTTGTAAATATGCTAAATGACAACTTTTTATTTCAGGCAGTTCAAGAACCCACTAGGAATGACGCTATTTTGGACCTGGTGATTTCTAATAATAATGAACTTATCTCTAACATTTGTGTGGGTGAGCATTTGGGGAACAGTGATCACAACATGGTCTCCTTTGAGATAATGCTGCAGAGACAGCACTATAAGGGAGTAACTAAAACACTCAATTTTAGACGTGCAGACTTTGCCAGTATAAGGGCATCTCTGCAATGTGTCAACTGGGAAAGGCTTTTCATGGGGTTAGACACAGAAGGAAAATGGAACATCTTTAAAACATTGCTTTGTAGGTATACGCAACAGTATATCCCCCTAGTAAGCAAGGAGAGGCATCGCAAAGCAAAACCTTTATGGCTGAATAAAAGTGTTATTGTCGAGGTTGGTAAGAAAAAACGTGCTTTTAGGGCATTCAAGTTAGCTGGGACAGCAGAAACTTTCATCAGGTACAAGGAAGCAAATAAAGCATGCAAAAAAACTATCAGGCAAGCTAAAATAGAGATGGAAAGGGATATTGCTGCTAGGAGTAAAAAGAATCCAAAATTATTTTTTAATTATGTGAATAGTAAAAAAATGAAGCAAGAAGGGGTGGGAACTTTATTATCACGGGGGGGTACGTTGGTTGATGAAAACGGGGAAAAAGCTGAAATTTTGAACTCTTATTTTTCATCTGTCTATACATCTGAGGAGCCAGATAATGAAGGCTTCCCTTGTAATATGCCCAGTGCTAGTAATTTAGCTACTGACGCATGGGTCACTCGGGAGGAAATTCAAAAGAGACTTGAACATGTAAAGGTAAACAAAGGTCCAGGGCCGGATGGGATTCATCCCAGGGTATTAAATGAGCTGAGCGCTGTGATTGCCAAACCTCTTCACTTAATTTTTCAGGATTCATTGAGGTCTGGCATGGTGCCAAGAGACTGGCGGATTGCTAATGTGGTGCCGTTATTTAAAAAGGGATCCCGTTCTCAGCCTGAAAACTATAGGCCTGTTAGTCTGACATCAGTAGTAGGAAAACTTTTGGAAGGGGTAATAAGGGATAGGGTACTTGAATACATTGCAGTTCACAATACTATTAGTTTGTGCCAGCATGGTTTTATGCGTAACAGATCTTGCCAGACTAATTTAGTTGCCTTTTATGAGGAGGTGAGTAGGAACCTTGATGCTGGAATGGCAGTTGATGTCATCTACTTGGACTTTGCTAAAGCGTTTGATACAGTACCTCACAGAAGGTTAATGATCAAATTAAGGAATATTGGCCTAGAACATAATATTTGTAATTGGATAGAGAACTGGCTGAAGGATAGAGTACAAAGAGTGGTTGTAAATGGAACATTTTCTAATTGGACCAGTGTGGTTAGTGGAGTACCGCAGGGGTCAGTCCTTGGGCCTTTGCTGTTTAACTTGTTTATTAATGACCTGGAGGTGGGCATAGACAGTATTGTTTCTATTTTTGCTGATGACACTAAATTGTGCAAAACTATAAGTTCCATGCAGGATGCTGCCGCTTTGCAGAGTGATTTGACAAAATTAGATAACTGGGCAGCAAACTGGAAAATGAGGTTCAATGTTGATAAGTGCAAAGTTATGCACTTTGGTAGAAATAATATAAACGCAAACTATCTACTGAATGGTAGTGTGTTGGGGGTATCCTTAATGGAGAAGGATCTAGGGGTTTTTGTTGATAACAAGTTGTCTAATTCCAGGCAGTGTCATTCTGTGGCTACTAAAGCAAATAAAGTGCTGTCTTGTATAAAAAAGGGCATTGACTCAAGGGATGAGAACATAATTTTGCCCCTTTATAGGTCCCTGGTAAGGCCTCACCTTGAGTATGCAGTGCAGTTTTGGGCTCCTGTCCTTAAGAAGGATATTAATGAGCTGGAGAGAGTGCAGAGACGTGCAACTAAACTGGTTAAGGGGATGGAAGATTTAAACTATGAGGTTAGACTGTCGAGGTTGGGGTTGTTTTCTCTGGAAAAGAGGCGCTTGCGAGGGGACATGATTACTCTGTACAAGTACATTAGAGGGGATTATAGGCAGTTGGGGGATGTTCTTTTTTCCCATAAAAACAATCAACGCACCAGAGGTCACCCCTTTAGATTAGAGGAACGGAGCTTCCATTTGAAGCAGCGTAGGTGGTTTTTCACGGTGAGGGCAGTGAGGTTATGGAATGCCCTTCCTAGTGATGTGGTAATGGCAGATTCTGTTAATGCCTTTAAGAGGGGCCTGGATGAGTTCTTGATCAATCAGAATATCCAAGGCTATTGTGATACTAATATCTACAGTTAGTACTAGTGGTTGTATTTATAGTTTATGTATGTGAGTGTATAGATTGGTAGGTGTGGGTTAGGTGTGCTGGGTTTACTTGGATGGGTTGAACTTGATGGACACAGGTCTTTTTTCAACCCTATGTAACTATGTAACTATGTAACTATGACTATGTTATTGCAGTTTGGTAAGTGTAGCCTCAAAGATCTAAAATTGACAGCAGTTTAAATTTCCACATTTAAGTCAATGGGTGAAACTTGATTGGCTGTTGTTGGCTTCTCCTACTTTGGGTCATCCAACAAATTTCGCTGTTTCATTTGGGATGACCCAATGATAATGTTATTCAAGTTTGGGGAGTGTATCTTCAAAGCTGTAAGAGTGGAAGCAGTTTGAAAATCTTCCCTGTCAAAGTCAAGGGAAAAATTGGGGTGTGCAGAGTGGTGCCACAAAAAGCAGAGGGATGCGGGATCATTTAGAAAAGCACAAGCAGCCTGTCCACCATAGATGTCAAACTTACTAGCCTATAATTGCCAGGCTGAGATCAGAATCCCTTTTTAAATTTAGAAATTACATCCACGTTCCCCCAATTCATAGGTGCAATACCAGGTTAAAGCGAGTTTGAGAAAATCAGAAATAGAAGCTTGGATAAAACTGAATAAAATTTTCTCAGTACCAGAAAGAAGCTCACTGCACTCTGTACCTGTAAAAGGAGCTTGACAAGGGCACTCCTCAATTGACCCTTTTGCTTTCAACCATCCCTCTGAACCCCATTGTTACATACCTTAATGAAACACCGGGAACCAGAAATGGGTAGAATGGCCATAGCATTTATTCACATTTCATCAATATATATGACCTTGCCACCCTCACCCCAAGGCAGTATTCAAACTCAGAATTCCATAAGAGATCGCTACTATTCTCTGCTGTTCCTCACTAAAGACTTGGGATCAGCACTATGTCATTATATCTACCACTGAGTATTAGGCTGCATCTACCTACAAAGAGGATGGCCCAAACTCTGCTACCAGCAGGAGCTGAATCTCCCACCATGAATCTCCCACCATGAAGAAGATCAGCAGTCCTGCTGCCGGTTCTGAATCTGCATTGTCTCTATGATAGGAAATCCAAGCAGGCTGTCACCTAGCACAAGCAGTGGTAGCATGCGCTTTGGGTCCCACGGGAGAAAAGCGCTTTACAAATGCTTGTTGTTGTTGTTGTTGTATTTGTATCAATAGACCCACCGTGCAGTCAGAGAAGAGAACCTCCTTTCTCCCTAATCTAAAATTTCCTGTGCAGTACTCTGACTCTGGCCACTGCTGTGACAAATTTAACTAAAAATACATTATCATATATCCACTGTTTTTATTCAGAGGAAGGCAAAAAACCCAGTCTGAAGCCTGTGCCAATTATGCCTCAAGAGGGAAAAATCCTTCCTTATCCCAATGGTGATTGAAAACATTCCCTGGATCAAGGATTTGACATTCATTTAACATAAATGATACCATGCAGACTCTCACAGTTATACTGTATAACATTACCAAAACCTCAATATAACAGTGCATATAGGAAAACATCCACATTCTGTTATTATTAGATAATATAAGAACATAAAGAAGAGGAAACTCCTGGCATTGCTTCTCTCGTGACATCACATCCCTATCCTTCTCCACCCCCAGCCCAGCTTTCCCCCGCCTTAACTCATTGCTTCTCACCCAATCACAGCTACACCTGATTCTGCCAATCTTTAAACATAAAGGGGCCGATTCACTAAAGATTGATGGCGCTTATTGCATGCTTTTTTGCATTAAAAAGCATGCGATAAATAAGTACCGATTCATCAAAGTCATTAATTAGCGAATAGAAATAGTACTAACGCATGATTCACAAACACATATGAAGAATTAAAAGCGGAAAATATCACTTTAATCCGTGCGAATATTAACACCTATTGGGGTAGTTACATAGGGTTGAAAAAAGACCATAGTCCATCAAGTTCAACCCATCCCAGTAAACAAGCACACACAACCTATACTTATCTATACACTCACATACATAAACTATATATACAACCACTAATACTAACTGTAGATATTAGTATCACAATAGCCTTGGATATTCTGCTTGTTCAAAAACGTATCCAGGCCCCATTTAAAGGCATTAACAGAATCTGCCATTACCACCTCTCTAGGAAGGGCATTCCACAACCTCACTGCCCTCACCGTGAAAAAACACCAACGCTGCTTCGAATGGAAGCTCCGTTCCTCTAATCTAAACGGGTGGCCTCTGGTGTGTTGATCGTTTTTATGGGAAAAAAGAACACCCCCTATCTGCCCATATTCCCCTCTAATGTACTTTTACAGAGTAATCATGTCGCAAGCGCCTCTTTTCCAGACAAAACAACCACAACCTTGACAGTCTTACCTCATAGATTAAATCTTCCATCCCCAGTTTAGTTGCACGTCTCTGCACTCTCTCCAGCTCATTAATATCCTTCTTAAGGACTGGAGCCCAAAACTGCACTGCATACTCAAGGTGAGGCCTTACCAGGGACCTATAAAGAGGCAAAATTATGTTTTCATCGCTTGAGTCAATGCCCTTTTTTATACAAGAGAGCACTTTATTTGCTTTAGTAGCCACAGAATGACACTGCCTGGAATTAGACAACGTGTTATCTACAAAACCCCCAAGATCTTTCTCCATTAAGGATACCCCCAACAAACTACCATTCAGGAGTTTGCGTTTATATTATTTCTACCAAAGTGCATAACTTTGC
The DNA here is from genome assembly GCF_000004195.4 of Xenopus tropicalis. Lineage (NCBI taxonomy): Eukaryota > Metazoa > Chordata > Amphibia > Anura > Pipidae > Xenopus > Xenopus tropicalis. Next base: position 67,939,215 of record NC_030682.2, read on the forward strand.
ACTTGTCAACATTGAACCTCATTTGCCAGTTTGCTGCCCAGTTTTCCAATTTTTTCAAATCGCTCTGCAAAGTGGCAGCATCCTGCATGGAACTTATAGTTTTGCACAATTTAGTGTCATCAGCAAAAATAGAAACAGTACTCTCAATGCTCACCTCCAGGTCATTAATAAAAAAGTTAAAAAGTAAAGGACCAAGCACTGACCCCTGCGGTACTCCACTAACCACACTGGTCCAATTAGAAAATGTTCCATTTACCACCACTCTTTGCACTCTATCCTTCAGCCAGTTCTCTATCCAATTACAAATATTATTTTCTAGGCCAATATTACTCAATTTGATCATTAACCTTCTGTGAGGTTCTGTATCAAACGCTTTAGCAAAGTCCAAGTAGATTACATTAACTGCCATTCCAGCATCGATGTTCCTGCTCCCCTCCTCATAAAAGACAACTAAATTAGTCGCAAGATCTGTTACATATAAAACCATGCTGGCACAAACTTATAATATTGTAAACTGCAATGTATTCAAGTACCCTATCCCTTATTACCCCTTCCAAAAGCTTTCCTACTACTGATGTCAGACTAAAAGGCCTATAGTTTTCAGGCTGAGAGTGGGATCCCTTTTTAAATAACGGCACCACAATAGCAATTCCCCAGTCTCACGGCACCATGCCAAACCTCAACGAATCCTTAAAAATTAAGTGAAGAGGCTTGGCAATCACAGCGCTCAGATCATTTAATACCCTGGGATTAATCCCATCCGGTCCTGGACCTTTGTTTACCTTTACATGTTTTGAATTTCCTCCTGAGTGACCCATGCATCAGTAGCTAAATTACTAGAACTGGGCGTATTAAAAGGGAAGCCTTTATTGGCTGGCTCCTCAGATATAGATAGATGAAAAATAAGAGTTCAAAATTTCTGCTTTTTCCCCGTTCTCATCAACCAACTTACCCCCCCCCCCCCGTGATAATAAGGTTCCCACCCCTTCTTGCTTCATTTTTTACTATTCACATAATTAAAAAATAATTTTGGATTCTTTTTACTACTAGCTGCAATACCCCTTTCCATCTCTATTTTAGCTTGCCTGATAGCTTTTTTGCATGCTTTATTTGCTTCCTTGTACCTGATGAAAGTTTCTGCTGTCCCAGCTAACTTGATTGAGGTTTTTTATTGCCAACCTCAACACTAACCGTTTTATTCAACCATAAAGGTTTTGCTTTGTGATGTCTCTCCTTGCTTACAAGGGGAATATACTGTTGTGTATACCTGCAAAGCAATGTTTTAAAGATGTTCCATTTTCCTTCTGTGTCTAACCCTATGAAAAGCCTTTCCCAGTTGACACATTGCAGAGATGCCCTTATACTGGCAAAGTCTGCACATCTAAAATCAAGCATTTTAGTTACTCCCTTATAGAGCTGTCTCTGCAGCATTATCTCTAAGGAGACCATGTTGTGATCACTGTTCCCCAAATGCACACCCACACAAATGTTAGAGATGAGTTCAGTGTTATAAGATATCACCAGGTCCAAAATAGAGTCATTCCTAGTAGGTTCTTGAACCCCCTGAAATAAAAAGTTGTCATTTAGCATATTTACAAACCTACTAGCTTTTTCTGACTTAGCCACCCCATTACTCCAGTCAATGTCCGGATAATTAAAGTCCCCCATAATAACAACTTGACCCAATTGTGAAGCCTCCTCCATTTGCAACAGTAGCTGGGTCTCATCCCCCTCATCTATACGGGGTGGTTTATAGCATACACCAGTGATCATTTTTCAATGACCTTCAGCCCTACTGAAATTTGTACCCAAAGAGATTCGAAGTTTTCATTGGTAATGTCTTTATTACATGGCTTTAAATCTGAGTTTACATAGAGACAAACCCCTCCACCCTTTTCAATCTCTCTGTCCCTCCTAAAAAGTGTATAACTATTTAAATTCAAGGCCCAGTCACATTTTTCATCCCACCAGGTCTCAGTGATACCAATTAAATCATAATTTTCAATACATGCAATAGCCTGCAGCTCCCCTTACTTACCCAACAAATTTTGCGCATTAGCCAGCATGCAGTGAAGATTATTATCTTATATACTCGAGTATAAGCCGATCCGAATATCTGGCTCGTTGTGCAGATGGATGTGCAGATGTAACTCGCTCGTTGCGCGCACCCACCCTCCCTTCCTCCGCTTGTGTCTGTTCATACCTCCCTCCCTCCACCTGCATGCATACCTACCTCCCTCCCTCCCTCCCTCTGTGTCCGTTCATACCTCCCTCCACCTGTGTCCGTTCATACCTCCCTCCCTCCCTCCACTTGAGTGCATACCTACCTCCCTCCCTCCACTTGTGTGCCTACCTACCACCCTCCCTCCACTTGCGTGCATACCTCCCTCCCTCCACATGTCCACAGGTGTCCGTGCAAACCTGCAGTTGTGCGCACTCTGGCTCTGACTCGTTGCGTGCACCTCCCCCCGAGAACGCACGTGATTAAGTGCGTGCGTACGTGGATGGATTTGGCTAAGAAATACTTTAAGAGTGAAAAATTGTTGACATGACATGCTATGCATTAAGTATGCATTTGATCACTCTCTCTATAATATTATATTGAATTATTTGATGTGTAAATTGGTTTCTGACCTATTTAAGAACATGGTTGGTTTTTACATATGCTATTACATATAGAGGGATTTGTCTATAAAAGCTTTACATTTTGGGATTGGCTAGTTACTACAGGAGTTTTGAAAGCTGTGTCCACATCGCAGCCTACAGTTTTACTGTACAGCAGGGGTTAGTAACCTTTTTCATATAAGACCCATACAGTTTGAAACCTAGGGATGCACTCTTCAGGAGATTTGCTAATACAATGTGATCACACCAGGATTTGACAACTGCAGGTTCATCACGCACACCCTCCCTCCACATGTCCACAGGTGTCCGTGCGAACCTGCTGTTGCGCGCACTCTGGCTCTGACTCTGACTCTGGCGCTCGTTGGGTACACCTCCCCCGAGAACGGACGTGACACTCGTCCGTAGACGGGGGGGGGGTGCACGTTCAACGAGCGCCAGAGACAGAGCCAGAGTGCGCACAACAGCAGGTATGCACGGACACATATACTCAAGTATAAGCTGAGGGTTACTTTTTCAGCACATTTTTAGTGCTGAAAAACTCGGCTTATACTCGAGTATATATATATAATATGCAGCAGAAGCCGGCACTCACGTGTAAAGTTGATAAATGTGCCTGGGTGCAGTCCCAACAAAATGTTTGCAGATGCTTGGAGAAAGATACCGCTCACACAGGTCTTAGGATCAGTTTTGAAGTTTTATCAATAAAACTTCAAAACTGATCCTAAGACCTGTGTGAGCGGTACCTTTCTCCAAGCATCTGTATATATATATACTTCTCCCTCTGATGTTTACGTTATCTAATGGAGAGTTAGAACTAAGGTTAAAATTAGTCTGTTTTCCTTGTAACAATGGAAACTCCTTATCTGATAAACTATATGCCCCCCTCACTCCTCCCCCACAACCCTTTACTAGTCCCACTGCCCCGTCTACACTATCTTTCCCATAAAACTCTAGCTCACCCCCCCTCGTCTAGTTTAAATACTCCTCCAGACTCTTAACCATTCTCTCCCCTAGCACAGCAGACCCCCTTCCATTGAGGTGCAATCATAGGCGGAGGGTGACTTTTTTGTTTGGGGTGGCTAAAGATGAGCCATACATAGACTGACCTACAGCTAATGTGAGACTTAGTGGATTCGCTGCTGGTGTAAAAAATTAACCCCTCAACTACCTCTTGCCATTCTTACTGACTTCCAAGGATTCTGTACAAAAGTGCGTGTGGGGGTGCTTGTTTTTACCTTAAAATGCTTAGGATGTAAAAGTATTCATATGTGCACTTCTGTGAGGGGATCTGCAAACATTTGTGTTTGTGATCAGTTAGCTTAAAGAGCAAGGAAAGGCTACTACTGTACCCCTTAATATAGTGTAGAGCTCCCTTGCCCAAAGTAAATCGCCAAATTTGTTTTTTAAAATAATGGTCACATCTCCCAAAAATTTGCCTCCCCTAGCCTTATTGAAAATCCGCCTATGGGTGCAATCCATCACGGATTAGGTGGTACTTAAACAACATTGCGGTTCGTGAGCATTTGGCAACACAACATGGAGTTTGCAGTTGGATTTTTTCAAGTATGTGATCGTCCTAGAGTGATGAATCCTCCAATTTATAGGGAAATGGTAATTTTACATTTTAAATAAAGCAAAGAACATCGCTTCTTAATTATGACAAGTGTCATTTTAGTGAATCGAGCGTTACGTCGCAAATAATAAGAAGTGATAACATTTTTAATGCATGCTATAAATAGCGATTGTTTTATCGACCTTTAGTGAATTGGCCCCAAAGTGTAATCTGACTGGTAATTCGGATTCCTTGTCATGCAGCCCCTACGTTTATAGCTCCAGGACTTTCCTATATTGCTATTGTGATACAAATTACAGAAAGAGCCCTTATCTGAAACACCCAGGCCCCAAGCATTCTGGATAACAGATCACATGCCTGTATATACATTTACTAATTCAAGTGCAGGAGTTTTTGCATCAGTAAGATTTGTATGACTTTATCAAAGTGATGTGCATTCACGTTGCTGTGGTTATGAATTTTACTTGGCCTGAGAAAGGGAAAGATATGCGCAGTGTGACTAGTATTAATACTTGCTGACTAACTTTTAACTGTAATACAGGCCAGGCCAACAAAAAAAGGTTTTGCGATGCACTAGTGTTTTGGGGTGTTTTAATATAGCTGGCTGTGACTGGGGCATGGCCTAAATTGTCCCTCTTTTTGGGAGGTTCACAGATTAATTCAGCAGCTTAAAATGTAAACCAAGCCTGTCTACTGATTCACTTTTAATGGTGACATCAAGCCCCTTTTAGGAGATATTAGAGAATCCATTGTGCCTCATTTGACAAATGTGGAATCTAATGTAGTCTTGTTTATGTTGATCAGCGTCTGACCTTTTCTACTTCTGACCTTCTCCATCTCAACAAAAGAATAATAGTATTGATTGTTCTGTTGTCCACATCATTAGTTCTGAACAAGAGCAGTACTTACCATAATATGCAATTTTTTTAATAGTTTTGTTGCTTGCTTCACAAAGTGAACAAATAGATTTTTAAATATTTGTGTAACTCTACAGTACCTCTTCTTGGTTTGAATTGATTCCTAGTCCTAATGCTTAGTGCATGTCTGGCATTACCTGTAGGCTGAAGAAGACATGGGCAGACTCTGTGGTTTAATACACTAAATAGCTAATTTATTAAGCTCATTTATTATTACCTCGGATGTAAGTGCACAATCACTAAAGGTGCAAAATTGCTTCCAGGGCAATAGCTGCAGTGCTTTAGCTCTTGCATTAGAATGTACATATGTTGCAAGGTACTAAAACAGCACTGTTGCTCTTAAGACAGCCTAATACTTAATTTAGATGCTATATGTACTATTATATACCTATTTAAGGATTTTTAAGCCAATCTCAAGATGGATTGTTGCAGCACTGTAAGACTTACTTGCATAGGTGGCACTGTATATTTCTACAGTAGTTATATAGTACAGATAGAGAACAAACAACACAATGAATAAAATAAATACTAATATATGCAATTACAAAGATTAAGTGGGGCATGTTTAGCCACTCAGAAGGAAGGATTCCCCTACCTCTACAGATTTCCAGTCTGTCTAGAAAGTTTTCAGATACTGATGTTGTTGGATGGTAAGCAGGCTTGCTTGTTATTTTAAAACAATAAAAACAACATGCAGTCATGAAAACACTTTTCATTGGCATATATTTGTGCTTTTCCAAAACTTTCCACGCATTTTAATTTTATTAGGTTATCTATCAGATGTAATGTAATTTAAAACCTAAACTGTACTCATCAGGGCTTAAACACCAAGGTTTGCATTTGTTACATGCCAATTCACTCTATGGAATCCAAGGGAGGGGGCATGGCCACAATTATGTTCAATAGGATCTTTCCACAAGGAAATCAATAATCTGTATGAGGGAGAAAATGTACGAACAAACACAGTGCACATTAATACTGTGCATGCATAGTACTTTCTAGGCTACTAAAAGTGTTAGAGTTGAAGTTCCTGTGTTATGTAATGGCTGCATGAACCTGCTAATAAAGCACTGTTATACCCTACTCCTTCTTGGCAATCAAACATAACATTTAGGGTTTTTTGAGGCAAGAAGGGATAGGTTTTATATATTTACAGGTATCAGGGAGCAGGTATCTATAATTTTGACTTGCTATGGCCTTGATGCCTGGAGTTGAAAATGCCCTTGCTTAGAATGCTTAAAAAACTTTTCATTTAGCATATAAAGTGTATCACTTTATTTCAGTTTCTTCCTGCAACAGTTGATTTCAGTGCTGTGTCACTTCAAGGTCATCAACTTTAATACTGAATCAGCTAACTGCATGATTTCTTTTTCATGTGCAGTTTAAATGCTAAATATGCCTCTACCGATATACTGCAAATGGCAAAGTCATTTAAATATGCCATTAAGTCTTTGAAAATAAAGCATCCCTGACTGTCAGTAAAAAGAAATGATAAATGGAGCAGCTCTTGTGACCCATCTGTTTTGCTAGTACTGTTGTTCCTACGATAAGTTTGAACAAACCAAGTACTGAAGTGTGTGCTGCTAAAACATAACATAACCTGACAATGATCAGCCCATTGGGCTTTTACACAAGAAGGCCATATTGTTGTGCTTTGGGAAATTTCTTTGGCACTCACTGTCCCGAGACATAGGCAAAAGCACGCCATGCGGAAGAGTTTCCAGTACATTAGAGTTGTATGAAAGAAGCTGACCACTCATACTTTATTTTTTTCCATGTTTTAGGAAATTACATATCGGAAAAAGTTGCACAGGTCACACAAAATCAGCATTCGTTGTTGATGGCTCTTTTTTTTTCCTAGCCACAGAATTGATGAGAATAAAATAGACAAAAGTACCTAGCATATGGAAAATGAAATGAATCCAACATGAAGCATAACACTGTTACAATAAGCATTCTTTTTTAAACATATATACCATGATTTACTGTATTTAATTTCATTAAAGAAACACCATGATTGAAATATTTCATAGCATAGTGTGACAAGTCATTTTTTTATAGTTGTTTCATATACTTATGGTGCCCAGCAAATGAAAATCTAAAATAATTTATGATACACCTCAGGTGTATAAACATACACACATATACAAATAATGTATGAAAAAAAAAGTTTTATTAATATATACAGTATTATTTTTTATGTTTATAATGATATAAACATTTACATGGTAAATGACATTCTACTTAGTGGTCATCTAACCCTAGCTGTGTCTATTTCCTGAAAACTAATAGCTAAACCAGCCTAGACATGACTCTTTCATGCTTATCATTTCAGAAGGTACCACTTTAGATTCATGTTACATAGGGTTGAAAAAAAGACCAGAGTCCATCAAGTTCAACCCTTCCAAGTAAACCCAGCACACACAACCTATACTTACCAATCTATACACTCACATACATACACTATATATACTGTACAACCACTAATACTAACTGTAGATATTAGTATCTCAATAGCCATGGATATTCTGCTTGTTCAAGAACTTGGTTTTTGTCTTCTTTAATTATCAACTTCTTTCCTCTTGGTTTATTTCCATAACTTCTGTGAAGGTGTTACTCCTACTGGTTCTACTGAAGAAACTATAGCCATGAATGTTATCACACAGAACAGTCCAGATTTTAAACCCATTTTCATATAAAAAGCATTTTTATTATATCAAAGGTAATAAATAATATCTATTTTTAGGGGTCACAGTTCTCCTCACAGTCTTTCTGTAAATTCAAAATCCTGTTACAAGAAACCAGGTTTTATCGGTGATCAGCTGATACAATATCAATAGCTATTATTGGTATTCCAGACAAAGGAAAAAAAGCAATCTTCAGTTTTGAGTCTGTTGTCACCCGTTTCTCCAGAAATATAGCCTCTTTAATAGAGCAGCTAAACAAGCAAAGCGGATGCTTTTTATAAACTCAAATTAGTACAAATTGATGCTCATAGTTCACTTCCATATAGATTCTGAGCAGAAAAAAATATTCTATTTCTATTGTGGAATATCTAAACAATATTGCTGTAAGAAAATATACAGTTGAATAGCTATCAATATATTAAAAAATATTGTTGTTAAAGAAGAGTTTTACTTTTGTCTTAAAGTCTCCATATCATTTATAGAATTCTGGCCCTACCTTTGAGGCTTGTAATGGAACACCACCTTTCTTGCTAGTTTATCATGTTTTAGCTGCAGTGACAGGGAATCCATTTTTGGAGCACAGCCTTTTTGTGGTCAAATGTATGTTGTCAGAGACTTCATGAAAAAGTCATTAGTTTTCCTCCCATCCTCTTTCACTGTCAGCCAGAATCATGTCATAAGTAGTCACTTGTCAAGCAAGATATCAATCTATCCAGGTATCACCCACTTCCTATCTCTGGCCATATGTTTCTGTTATTTACGTAAGAAAAATAGCATTTACACAACTGCTGTTAGTTGTTTACAGAAGTTTAACTCCTCTGATCTGTTCCCGCTTGTCTTGCATGCTTTTAACCCATAGATAATACATGAACTTGTACATTTTAAAATATGCTTGCACATGCATGATAGAATAAGTAGAAAACCGAAGTGACAGCGCCATCTGCTAAAATGCAGTTCATGTCACAGAGAAATAGCCACCAAATACACACTGCTCAGTGCCCCATGATATTAATATATTCTTCTTAGCATGTGACTCTACTAAATATTGTTAGTTTACTGATCAAATGGATTGGGGAAATCTCTGGAACAAATATCACGGTGAAGCATTTTATCCCAGCAGCTGATGTTCTGTACAAGTGTTTTTGAAAAGTGATATCTCTGTAATGCTTGTCGCGGCTACCTCTTTTTACATATTTTCCGCTTATTTGCACTACCGCTTGTGAAGTGCAGATAGTCACAGGAAATGGAGTCTGTGGTCAGTATTTCCAAATATGTTGTACAACCTTTTGATAACTATCTGTGTTCTAACTTTTATGGAATACAAGGAATGAATAATAATCACTTAATAGGTGTTTCTGTTTCAACTATGTAGCTAAAATTTTGTGAAAATGAAGATAGACAGGCAGATAGATAGATAATTAGATAGATAGATAATATAAATATACAGATCTTAACCCAATTAATCAATGTTCAAATTCAAGTTTTCCCACAGTTTGAGGGATTTTTGTGCTAAAACTCACAAATTGAAATTAGAGTGTCAGAAACTTGAATGTCTGAGATTTATTAGGTCAGAAAAATCAAATATAGAAAATTTGGAACCTAAAAGCTGGTGAGTTCACATAGAAATGAATTATCCTAAGCAAAAGAAATTGTCTCAAATGGTGAGTAGAATGCAATTTTTGCTGTGTTACAAGGTTTTTTTTTCATGTTTTTAATCACATTTTCAAATTTTGAGTTTTTTTTAATAAATTAGTGCACATTTAAGTTTGGTGAGTTTTTGAGTTTAAATAAAAAAATAAAAGACTCCCAAATTGGAATTCTGATAAATATGCCTCTTGATCATGCAGTAAGAGACACAGGAGAAAGGAGGTCTTTTGAGTAGAGACATAAATAGAATGTGCCATAGTTAGGGAACTTTTGTAAGAAAATCAGTGCCAAATTTACTATGCTACATCTCAATAGTGATGAGAGGAATTTTTTTGCTAGACATGGTTTTGTGACAAATCTCCATGCTTTGCCTCATAAACCTCATAAATCCTCCCCATCTCCTGAGGACCAGAGGGCTTTTGAAAGCTACCTTTACTTCTGCTCCAGTTTTAACCCATCCAGATACTTCTCATCTGTGACACCTTTGATACAGTGGTAGGAGCCATTGTATCTCAGTGAGCTGATTTGCAGGGTCCTTTTCATCCCTGTGCCTTTTTCTTTCAAAAGTTATCCTTTGCCGAAAGAAACAATGATGTTGGTCATAAAGTTAGCCTTGGAAGAATGGTGACAGCTGTTAGAGGGAGCTTTGGAGTAAGTAAGATCACTCACTTTGGAGTAAGTAAGATCACTCACTTTGGAGTAAGTAAGATCACTCACTTTGGAGTAAGTAAGATCACTCACTTTGGAGTAAGTAAGATCACTCACTTTGGAGTAAGTAAGATCACTCACTTTGGAGTAAGTAAGATCACTCACTTTGGAGTAAGTAAGATCACTCACTTTGGAGTAAGTAAGATCACTCACTTTGGAGTAAGTAAGATCACTCACTTTGGAGTAAGTAAGATCACTCACTTTGGAGTAAGTAAGATCACTCACTTTGGAGTAAGTAAGATCACTCACTTTGGAGTAAGTAAGATCACTCACTTTGGAGTAAGTAAGATCACTCACTTTAGAGTAATTAAGATCACTCGCTTTGGAGTAAGTCAGATCATAACAACTTAGTACTAGTGATGAGCGAATGTTTTCGCCAGGCATGGATTTGCAGCCAATTTCTGCATTTCATCACTGGCAAATTGTTTCACGAAACTTCAGCAAAAATTTTCTGCTGAAAAATTTTGCAGTCGTGTCAAAAAAACTTGTGTGTGACAACAGGTTTTGCTAATTTTTCTGTCATTTAGCAAATTTTTTGGCAAAGTACTAAGTACACATTTATTCTATAAAAAAAGATGGAACCCAGCTGGGTATTATTCTTCTCGAGGTTCAACTTTGTCATCTCCTATAGACCTGGGACTCAAAACATCGAAGCATCTGCCCTATCCAGGTCTTTGGCTTCAGAAGAGACTTCTAAAGTTCCACTGGAATGTCCTTGGTCAGACTTTTGTTCCTCAGGTTGGTTTTTCTCATGGAGTCATTCCTCTAAGATTGCACGCCACCCGGAGGTTAAGTAGTCCCTCAACCTCATTTCTAGATGTTTCGGTGACCTTCTCTCATACAGGATGTTACCCAGTTTGTTATTGCATGTTCTGTCTCTGCCTAGCAGAAGATACCACGTTCTCTTCCCTGTGGTTTTCTCCATCCTTCCAGCCTGTTCCAATTAAACCCTGTTTTGACTTTTCCATGGACTTTGTTTTGTTTATTGTAGATTTACAGAAGTCAGCAGATGTAACTGAGTTTTTTGGGGTTTTTTTTAATCTGCAACTGACTTTTTACCCTGAGCTGACTGCTTGCAAGCCATGGTATACTATTGAAGGTTAATTAAAGTGGAGAATTTGGAAAGGGGACAGCGAGGGATTTGGCAAACATGTAGCATATCAATAAGACAAAACAGAGGCGCCAAAAAAGATAAAATTAGCTAAAAACATTGTTGTGAATAAATTATTACTGAAAATTACCACTTTTGTTGGTGTCTGTCTGGAGGAGGTAAGTTTACTACTACCTCCTCTGAATTACCCATTGGGTTTTTAAGTGTTTTTAGCTAATTTTATCTTTTTTGGCGCCTCTGTTTTGTCTTATTATTATACTGAGTCCACCCAGAGTGGAGGGGTGTCATCCCCATTCTTCTTCCTTCTACAGAGAGCGACTTCTTATTCCTGAGTGGGGTCAGGATAATCTCCCCACCTGCTTATACAGTGGTTGCCTATTGGTAACCCTTGCTTGTGAGTATTAATTTGTTTACTCTGTTATTACTCCTTGTAAAAATATGTTACACTATTGGGGCTCTTGGTGTTCCTTTTTGTTTTTCATGTAGCATATCAAAGAGGACCAGAGGGTGCAAGGGGGAAGAGGGAATGAAACGGGATATGAATGCATGGAGGTTGAGAGTAACACAGGGAACAAGACTGGATAATGATATAGGGTGGGACTGGAGAGTGATTAATGGGTAGGGGATAGGAGCAGCACAGGGACTGAGAAACACATCCAGGTCATGGTATATCTAGTATAAATAAAAAAGCAACTGGACTTGTTTGGTAATCATTGAAGACGTTTCACTACTCATCCGAGCAGCTTCTTCAGTTCAACTGACTGGTATGGGAAGTCCTCAGCATATATACTCATTCTGACATAGGAACATGCCATTTATAAGGGTATACTGTTTGGTCTCACAGGGAAATAACAAAACTGTATATATATATATATATATATATATATATAGTATACAGGGAGGAGCACACCCTATACAAGTCCAAATGCCCTTGGTGCAGGTCAAAAAACAAAAATATAATAGAAAGAGTGCCGCACACATAGGGACTTGATACAAAAGAAAAAGTGGTTTTATTGAAAAAATTCCAACGTTTCGAGCACAATCTGTGCTCTTCCTCAGGGACAAACCAGATATATGTACAGTTTATATATATAAACACACAGTTAACTGCAGTGATATTAAGAGCAGCACAGCATGTTTTGGATTTGTAAAGGGGTCCCACATAATTTATATTTGCCCAGGGCCCATCAAGGTTTTAAAGCTACCTTGCCCATTAAATCCTCAGCCAGCGGTAAAACACAGTGCTTGCTGAAATAAATGTGCCTATGGCACATGTAAAGTTTTACCACTTTACCAGCAATGTAGCATCTACATCTGTCAGTTAATGGCCTGCTAGCAAGAAGGACTCCAGTCAGTTGACTATGGGGTTAACATAAAAAAATGCAATTAAAATTTAATAAAGAATTTACTAAAAATTATAAATGAATAACATAATTAACATTGTGAAAAGTTTGACTGCTGTTTACAAATTAAACAAATAAACACGTGTGCATAAACATTAATCTGTATACACAGATGCAGCCATATACTCAGAGATAAACACCTAGATCACTGACTACAAACACTGATCTTGCAGAAGAATATAAGAAGATAATTATGACGAAGGATCCTAAATCTCACTTATGAACAAAAGCAAAGATTACTGCAGTCAGCTGAAGATATAGATATTGTACCCACTAAGTAATTTAGCTAGTGTCACATTTAAGGTAAATATAACTTTTACAATGCTCAATCAAATCTGGCCATACAAAAATTACATTTCTTTTTCTTTTTTTTGCATTTACGTTCTCTACCCATATTTTTGTCTCCTGAATACACAATCAAAAATAAATAAACAATAAATAAATAACCAGACCACTTTACAAAAGATATGTGATAATTTAAAAACTCAAAGATGCACTTAAGTTGATCAATTCTCACTCAACCTACATTTCACATTGTGATGAATAAAACAATTGTTTGGAGATCAATCTGCCTTCACTTGAATAGAAATATTTCTCTGTTATGAACCCATACATACTAAACTCATATCCAAAGCATAGACTGCTAGACAAGTGCTTCTGAATGAAAAATGCCCTGATAACTTGCTGGCCAACTGAAAAGGCCAGATGTCTGCAAGGTGCTGCAAATATGTGATTTTAAATTAACAAAGAGGGCAGCCTGAACCTTTGACATATTCATCCGAGTAATGTGAATACCTTTATGTGCTATTCAATGCTAATTATGTGTAGTTTAAAACTGATAAGCCTCTAATGTGCTGATTTAATTTGAATCCCATTTAATGCAAACTATCTTATCTTAGTGTTGATGGAATCTGTTTACCTACACAGTGAGCATTAACTGCAAAGACTTAAATATGTTTTTTTGGTCTGCACTCAAGGGGTGGGGTGTCAGCTTTTAATTGCAACTGTCTTGCAGAGTGGTGTTGTTTTAATATCCTGTATAGATTTTTGTGTAATACACTTACTTGTAGGCAGCCTGAAGCAAGAATCAATTCTGTGAAGGATTCTTCTTTTGTTAAAAGCCAATCTTGTTTTAATGATGCATGAAGAAATATTTGAGCATTGACATTTTTCTGTCAGGTTTCTTTTGAAAAATCAATTAAGATAATACTGCTTTGACCTAGTTATCTAGTTAATGCTTATTAGCAATGTAATATGATTTACTGTCAGCATAATAATTTTTGCATCTTATCCCATTAACTTGTGCATATTTCAAAGTGTGTTACATAATGGTCACTTCTTATAAAGTAATATAGTAGACTACATTAATTAGAACAGCTGGGATCATTAAACACAATGATCCCATTTCATTGGTTCTGCATCTTAAATTTGTATTTAATGGTTATCAAGACATTGACTCATTTATGTTTCAGAAAATGTTGATGCAATGGTCATGCACGAACTGTATAAAAATTGTGAAAGTGGATGTCAGGGACTGGGGGAAATCCCCAATACTGAGATTGGTCATGGCAGTAAATCTTTTAGGCAACTGAACAGTTGGGGCCCAAGAGGTGACTAGACAAGTTAATGTGGACAAAAATCTAAATGGACTGAAACACAACAGAGAGGGTATACAGTAGCAAGACTAGACTGTAGATGGAGGACTAGGCAGAACAAAACAAAGCATGATAGAAGCAAACTTAGACAGGTGAGAGTGGTCATAAAAACAGGACTAGGTTCAGAAGCCAGGAGAGGACAGAACAAGCGCAGGAACAAAATAAAGCAGGACCGAAGGGTGTAGGCCTAGAATTAAGATAAAGGCAATACTTTGTAAATTATTTTATTTACATACAAGGAATCCTTTGACTTTGTGACTGGCACACAGAAGAACATGCCATTTTGAGGGCAATTTTCTACTGGAAAAGTGGATGTAATTTAACATTAACATTTCAATGTGAAATATGCAACTAAATTCAGTAGTGCTAAGGAATGCAAAATTGCACCATACACATAGGGCCTGTTATAGTGTGTACAAAAAGGCTATTACATGCACCCTAATACTCAGCAGATGCCTTTCTTATAGCTTACGAAATATACTCACAAAAATCACCACAGATTGATGCTAACTGCACCATACACCACAGATTGATACAAATTGCACCATACACATAGCATCTGTTATAGTGTGTACAAAAAGGCTATTACATGCACCCTAATACTCAGCAGATGCCTTTCTTATAGCTTACGAAATATACTCACAAAAATCACCACAGATATATATATATATAGACGCATTGTTTATTAAATGTCGTGTAACAAAAAGACAGGTGGGTGATATCGGGGAGTGTGTATGCTAATCCGATCATTTGGCCCTGGGGCCAAACGATCGAATTATATTTGCGGCAATGGGGCAGTCGGTTTGGGGACCGCATCAACGAGCCGATGCGGTCCCTGATCTGACTAGATTTTCTAACCTGCCCAATCAAGATCTGGCTAATTTCAGGCCAGATCTCAGTTGGGCAGGCCCGTCGGTAGTCCCCATACACGGGCCAATTAGCTGCCGAATCGGTCTAAGGGACCGATATCGGCAGCTAGAATCGGCCCGTGTATGGGGACCTTTAATTGAGAAAAACTTGAAGAAGCTATATCAAGGGTATATGGTGAATTTTGGTTTGCCAAATAATTTACAAGACTGCGGAAAAACTCTTTATTATGCTATTGTTAAGGCCCTTTAGTTCTGCAATAACATTGCACTACCTTGCACTACTTTGTTAGAGAAATTCCTTTTCACTAGTGTTCTTCATAGTAAAAAAGACTCCCATTTTACCAAATTATCCCAATCACTGCATCTGATCAACTCCCTATATAGACAGGGTTTTTAGGGCTGCGATGGCCTCCAGTTCCATTGGTTGATGTGGAAGAATAGGGCAGATAATAATGACATCCATGGGGGGGGGGGGGGGTGTATTGTATCAAGAATATAATCAACTGCTGTTGCAATGATGGGCTTGTTATTATGGTCTCTACATAATTACTGAAACATTTGCATAGGTCAATTCATTTTGAACAGTTAGCTATTGAGCTGTTAAATTTAGGGCATTGATTCCCTTTACTTGGTTCTAGTGAAATTATCTCTAATGCTTAAATTGTTGTGAGAGACTCATGTTGTTCTATTACCTTTTTGTTTATCAAACTATTACCATGTATTTAACAGGTTTGGGGGTTTGTTTTTTCTAGGATTTTTTAACCTACAAAAAAACATATCTTAGGTTTACCCCACAAGAGTCAGTTGCCCTCACTATTCATATTTTAGCAAACCTCAGTACTTTTTACTCAGTACTGTCTACATACAGTATGCCAGTGCTGGCATATTGTATGAAATTTCTTATTTTCCAAAGTGTGCTATGAATACTGTATAATTGGTGTTTTATGAATCATGTATATGTCATTAATTATAAACACTGTCATAAAGTACCCAGGTTTACCTAGAATGCATGCTGTTAAAATGTAATTAATTGAGAGGACACTTACAAAACCAAAAATTCATTGAGAAACCATAAGTGCATAAGAAGTGGTTTGCAGAGTTGCCATTTAGCTCTCCTGTATTGCTTCATTTACAATGGTGTTTCTTTGGGCTGTGAAAAGTTTATTTTATAAATACTGCTTATGATATAATGGGACAGGTGATGTAGTCAGAAGCAGTGTTGATAAGGACTGTATTGTTTGGAGTTCTAAAGCCTGCAGTCCATTGAAAAACAGTATTGTATTATTCTAGTCTGTGTTTTTACAGTAGAGGGCAGAGGATTTTTTTTTCAAGAAAAAAATTGCTTGACTTAGAGATTCCACTGAACCATAGTGCTCCAACCACAGGGGTAAAAGTTAACTGTCTTAATTATATGCTCCAAAAATTATATTGTTTTACAAGCCATGCAAAGCTGTTGCCAACCCCCATTTAACTTTGCTACTTTTTGCTTACTCCTAATGGCCCATTTTTCAATCCACCCTTGCTGATGCACCCTTGCATTAAGCTATGATTTTTACACATTGCAGATTGATAGGAGTGGCTAGTAATAGTGGTTGCTTTTATAGAAAAGATATAGCGTATATTTACAGGTATGGGACCTGTTATCCAGAATACTTGGGACCTGGGGTTTTCTGGAGGATCTTTCCATAATTTGGATCTCCATACTAGTGATGGGGGAAAACATTCGGCAGGCATGGATTTGTGGTGAATTTCAGCGTTTCCCCATTGGCAAATTTACCTGTGAAACGGGCGTCAAAATTTGCTGTGGAAAAATTTGCCGTGTGTCCAAAAGTTGTCGCCCATGTCAAAAAAATCGTCGCCAGCTGCAAAAGAATTGTTGTGCGCCAAAAAGAATTGTCTCTCATGTCAAAAGAATTGTGCTACAATTTTTCTTGATAATCAACATTTTCTACATTTCGCTAATTTTTTGCTGTTTCACAAATCTTTTGAAGATATGCAAATTCTTCGCCTAAGTGAAACGGGACATCATTACTCCGTTCCTTAAGTCTACTAAAAAATAATTTAAACATTAAATAAACCCAATAGGGTTGTTTTGCATCCAATAAGGATTAATTATATCTTAGTTGGAATCAAGTACAAGGTACTGTCTTATTATTACAGAGAAAAGGAAATCATTTTTAAAAATTAGAATTATTTGCTTATAATGGAGTCTATTGGAGATGGCCTTCCACTATTTCTGAACTTTCTGGATAATGGGTTTCCAGATAATGAATCCCATACCTGTAGTTGGAGAAAATACCAAAGTCTATCAAGTTCAACCCCTCCAAATGAACCCCAGTGCACATTTATACACACACTTATACCTATCTACATAATCACATATAAAACCAATATCTGCACTAATTATACATTTTAGTATCACAATAGCCTTGAATATCATGTTTGTTAAAAAAAAAAACATCCAAGTCACTCTTAAAGTAATTAATGGACACAGTATCACCCAGCAAGGCATTCCAGAGACAACAACCCAAACCTTGACAGTCTAGCCTCAATTTAGTTACATTTCTCAGCCCTCTCTCTCTAGCTCATTCATTTACTTCCTAAGGACTAGAGCACAAAACTGCATTCCAGGTGAGGCCTTACCAGAGACCTATAAAGATGCAAAATTATGTTTTCATCCCTTGAATTAATGGCTTTTTTATGCAAGACAGCACTTTATTTGCTTTAGTAGCCACGAAATTACACTGTTATCTATGAAAATCCATAGATCCTTCAAAATTAAGTGTACCCCCAACACACTACCATTTAATGTGTAACTCACATTTATATTATTCTACTGAAGTGCATAACTTTGCACTTATCAACATTAAACCTCATTTTCCAGTTTGCTGCCCAGTTTTTCAATTTTGTAAAATAGATCTGCAAAGTGGCAGCATCCTGCATTGAACTTATAATATTGCACAATTTAGTATCATCAGCAACATTAGAGACGGTACTTTTAATGCCCACCTCCAGGTCATTAAAGGAATACTGTCATGGGAAAACATGTTTTTTTTCAAGACACATCAGTTAATAGAGCTTGCCAACAAGTAATATTACCCCCTCCCTTTCCCCCCTAGCAGCCGATCAGCAGAACAATGGGAAGAAAGCTAGATAGTAGCTCCCAGTAGATATCAGAATAGCACTCAATAGTAAGAAATCCAAGTCCGGCTTGGGACTCCTCCGCTTACATGGGGGTAGGACTCAGGCACAATGCACTGAGATGGCTGCCTACACACCAATATTACAACAACAACAAAAAAAATGTTGGTTCAAGAATAACATTTTAAATGGTAGAGTTAACTATTTTCTATGTAAACTGTGTAATTTATAAATAAAAAGTATACCATAAAAATTACAAGAGTATCCCTTTAATAAACAAGCTAAATGCAATGACAGACCCCTGTGGTATCCCACTAACAACACTGAGGCATTAAGAAAATGTTATGTTGTGCTATGATTAATGTAAAAATATAGAAGTGATAATGTTAACTGACAGAACTCTCCACTAGGAATGTAGCTTATACAAGTTAATTGATAAAATCACAGATGCTTCTAGTTTGTTGCATTGATTAAATGTTAATAAAAACAAGAGTGCAGCCCGCCTAACTGGATTTCATAAAGCGTCCCTAATTTATCATATGAATTGTAGTTTTGAAGACAATGCCAAATGTAAGTATAAACTTGGCAGTGCCTTGCTTTTGAATATGCCCAAAGTAAAGTTCTATGCCACATGCAGGCAGATTTTCTAAAAGAGTATGCGGCAATGTTCAGAAAAGTTTTCATGTCTTTGCAAAACTTATTTGATACTTGTTTAATATTGTACTTTATGTTTCTTAGAAGGAAGTAATTTTCTTTTGTTTGCTGTTCTACAGAACAACTCCCTGTTTCTCACCTCCTGTAATATTATTGTTAAACACAGGAGGAGGACGTTAGTCTAGTAGATTGCTCCAGGCTACGCACATGATAGGTTGAGCGGTTTCTTTATTTTGTCATTTTCATTTGTTTTTTTTGTGGAGCGGTCATTGGCATATATATGGGTTGCTTCATTGTTTTATTCTGTAATTTGGCAAGCTGATGATCTAATGGGGTGTTTGGTCACATGTTGAAGCTGTCCATAGACCTGTTTTTCTAGGTTTTCCTGTGATCTTCTCTCACTGAATAGATGATTGCTTTCTGCATAGGATATTTTTGCAATATATTGAACACGTATTATAATTCTACTGTGTGTTGAGTGTTGCCTTACGGATAATACATTTTGTTTTAATTATAATTTGTAAATGTACTTTAAAAAAGTACATTTTAACTTCTTTATAAAAAACTAGCAATTCCGCCTTTATTATATTGTCATTATTGGCCACAAATAGCATTGAGCTAAATTCTGCATTTCGCTGAAAAAATTCGGCAAGTGAAGAAAAAGACGCGTCAAAAAAGTTGTGGCTGTGTAAAAAAAAAGTTGTGTGTTAGCCACATTTTGCAATTTTTTTTGACATTTTACAAACTCTTCAGCAGTTAAAAAATAAACATGAGTGGATAAAATGTGATTTGACATGTAAACCACAACTACTTTTGAGCCACTCTCTTATTTATACACCTGTCGGCTCATAAATTTAAAGTGGGACCATGCAGATAGGTTTGTCAACAGCCACCGCCAGATGTGGATATTAAAACTACACTAGGGGGGACATTTATTAAGACACGAATGCTCGGAGCGTTCATTCGAACGCTCAGATCAAATTTTCGCCGTTTTTTCAGCGCTTGCAAGACTTTTTCGTATGCTTGCACTGCCGCTGTTTACAATCGTTCGGTACGAAAATTTTGTGACTTTCGGATCGCCAGTATGATATTTTGTGACTAATACGATTTTTTCGTAAGCATTTTCATGATATTTGCGATCTTCAGAAATTATTATATCCAATCCGAATTTTTCCCATTTGGGATTCGAACTCGTGTTTTAATGAATCGACCCCTATTAGTTAAAAAGAAATTGCCACATGCTTAGTGGTGGTATATTACACATATACTGTACACAGATGTATTACATTTTTTATTTTCTTATTATTCTGATATTTCATGGGAGCTTTCAAAAAACCATGGCAGGTTTGTGTACCTGGTAAAGTTTATTTAATGGTGGAAAATATACTTCACAGGAGTGGTTTATCCACCTGGAAATGTTCTCATAATGTTGAAAAACAGGTCAATTTTATAGATTCTGACTCTACAGCTGTACATTAGCAAATGCAAACTTGTTAGCAATTTATATCCAAATTTTATTAACACCACTATGGCAGATGTCTCCACAAAGACTGTGTGGTTGCCAAAACCAACATGAAGTGAGTTCAAAGGAGGAACACAGTCTCTTGAGCTTGACATAATTAATTGAGTAAACGTTAATGAACTTCAGGGGCATATGGGTAAGTGCTTAATGTCAGAAATATGGTGAATTCTTCATAAAGCATTGGCCGGTACCCAATGCTTGCAGAATGGGGCCCAATGACCCAGAGCGCAGTGTAGGGAAGCAGGGCATGACAGGGTTAAGGAGGGCAGCCCGTCCTCTCCCTCTGTATGGGTTCCTGGTAGCTGGCCACTGAGAGCACTGTTTTTTCCCGGGCTTAGCAAGAGGTGGGGCGCTCAGGACATCCTACCTTCCAGTTCAAGGCAGCAATAGGATCAGCAGCTCGCAGCATCCCACCCTCCCCCCCTTTTAAAAGGAGGTCATTGTTGTCGTCACAGTTGGCGGAGGGTACCTTACTCCGTGCCCCCAGGGGGAAGTTTAAGGGGGGTACGTGCCAAGGAGAGTGTAGCCCGGTTGGCCCCTGGTCCTGATCGGAAGGCAGTTAGCCTCGGTTTAGGTCGGGGTAAAAGGAGGCAGGAACCAGGCGTTACATTTGGGCACAGGGCCAGTCCCTGGGAGGCGAGTAAGAATTGTCAGTTTGTTACAAATGTTAACTGATGTTAAGTTTTATTGTTAATAAATAAATAACTGCAGCCTTCTTTTCCCAGCTACAGTGTCCAAGTGTGTTGTTTGGGTAAATGGGTTAAGGTTGTGGGGGAGAAAAGGGGAGGGGTGAGGGTTGCAGACTCGATGCTGCACCTGTCATGGTAAACATTACCAAACTTTCTTGAGAGAAATAGGTCTGCAAATACTGTTACTGTTGAATAAACGTAATTCTTGAAAAAAGTTATTGTTATTTTCAGTGTTATCTTTCAAATCTGCTATAATCACACTATAATTTTAATTCTCAGTTTACTTTTTTTTTTTAAAGGAATATGCACACTGGTGAATTTTTATAAAAAAAAAATATATATATATAATATTCCCCATCTTTGTAGATAACCGTTTGTCTTTCATACAGGTATATCATTGGAAAATCTTTGTTTGCTTTGCTGGTAAACTGAGTACATTTACCAGCACCTGTGAAATTACAATTTTTGTATGCAAATGAACCAAGAAATGTTTTGAGCATTTAAAAATTTAAAAAAGGGGGTTTGTCCTGTTTTCTGATCTTCTGAACAGCTAACATTCTTAAATGTACATTTTCATTTACATTTGCAAGTCACTCATCCGAGCATACCTTAGATAAATATAATGCATTTTTCATTTTTATTTCAGATTTGTAAAAAAATCAATATAAACTGTTTAATTTAAAAAGAGTAAACTTTGGTATAATTTTGACATTGTAAGTGCACAGATCTGAAATAGGTTAATATGGCAATATTTAAGCTTGGTGAGTCAGTGAAATTTAACTTTTCTCTACTTTCCCATATTTTACATAGTTGTCAAGATTCAGATTGAAATTCACGACTGTAACATTTGAGATTAACCAATGCAACATCCAGTTTCACCAAAATGATGAATTGATATTGCTATCTTATAGGAACAGTGGATTCGCCTCCAAGTAACCTTTTAATTAACTGCAATAGCAAATCAATGAGTAAAGGATACATGTGGCTTTTCAAATAGCGAAAATTTTCCTCCTACTTAGTTGAAAAAGGATAGGGAAAAAAAAGATTTACCAGTGACAGGTTTCGAACTGTTCATAATGCAGAGATGATGAGTTACTGTATTAAAAATTTTCAAACCTTATCATTTCATCCTAAGAATGCCATGACAGATGTATGACTGACAATGTGAAACAATAGATGACACTCAAACTTGATACAGATCTAATGATGCGTTCTGAAGTTTGAGAGCAATATTTAGGATCCGCTGAAAGGATCAAGGCATCACACAAAAGGTGAAAAGTAATAGCACATTCCATTTTGTGACTTGTCTTGTTTATATGTTATATCACAATAAGTTAAAAAAAATGCAACTTCAATAAATATGAATTATTGTGCAGTGTTTATTGTTGTATTGTGTCATTAGAAAATATCCATATAAATATATTTTGTCTTTCTTTTTAATTATATATATTAAGCTTTTTAACTGCATAATAAATTTAAATAAATATTCTAGCAACATCACAATTGGAACACTACATTATGAATCTTCTGCCTAACTAGGCATTTTTTGAGCATTTGAATTATTTTGTCTATTAGCTGAGCTTGCTGTTGCTATAGTAATGGAATAATTTTTGCAGTGGTCCAAAGATGACATTGGCATATATACTGACAGATAGGAATTAATTCACTAACAAGTAATTATGTAGCAAAATGTTGACTGCCATGCAGAAGGTACACTGTGACACATTTGCTGTTTTTCAGAGATGGCAGTAATATTAGCGTTGGTCATTAGTGGTAGACATCTCAGTACAGTGTTGGATACAGACTTATATGCAGACCTATTTAGTTACCTGTGTGACAGCCTTGTTCAGGACACCAGAAACAGCTGTCCTAGCCTGTATGAGCCAAAATAATTAGGCCTGTCATCTTCTTTCTCTGATTTCCCCTTCAACCTGCTCCACAAAATGCAAATATTTTGCTTTCATTGTCACATTCACCTTGACATGGATATTGCTTAGGCGTATAACTGGATGAGATGACTCAGAATTTGCATTGTTCATTCTAATAAATTTGCTTCTCCTCTACTGTGTGGCAGGACCCATCAGATAAAGTCTCCCAGAGTGTCATCAATCACCATTGCTGACAGACGGCTTTTGCCTTCATTTGTTACATACGAGAACATGCTTAATTATTTGTCCTGTAATTAGTTGGGAAAATGTCAGGAAATGTCAACTCTCTGTTCAGTGTGGAAGGGCTCTGCTTGAAAGCCACAATGACTGAAGTGTCATTAATGCTGCCTAACAAGACGAGGATCAGCTGGGGAAAAAAAGAAAGCTTCTAAAAAGTAATCATGGCGAGTTAAGGAAAACTGCAAATCAGCACCCATAATAGGATCTGAATTCTGTTACCAACTGTATTTTCATCAGGGGTTTTTACAGTAAAACGTAATGCTAAAGCAGTAGAATATGCTCCAGAAATGCAACCCCTTGCATGACTCCTTTGGGTAATGGTTGGCATTGCTGGGGCCATTATACTATGCAGATGATAATTTAAGTATTGTTAATGATAAATGTTTGCCGTTATATAAAATAGTCCCATTCCCGGTTTTCCACCTATCCTTTGAACTACAAGTATTGTTTGAACAGACTGAGTAACACTATTTTTCCTGCAACTCTTTATTCTGTAGTTCTTGCAATAATAAATACTAATCTCCATTCCAGGAAACAAGTAGTATGAATGCATAATCCTTGTTTCATCATTACTGAAAACTCCTCACTCAATATATTTTTATCGGATGCTATACACTTCCGCATTTTGGCATCTTAACACTATGCTCTTTCTTTAACGAAAACATAAATGAGTGTTTCTATATCAGTACTGCCCATCATTATGTTAAAGGGATACATTTGCAGAAGTGCAAGTTATTCCAGAAAACATAAAATCATAACAAGTAAAAATATTTGTCTAAAGAGTTCCATACCATAAGCTGTAAAAGAAAATAATTTCCCTGGCCTGCAAGAAACAATGCATTTAATATATCACCAGCTCTATCAGTTAATAAAACCATGGGCAAATATACCATGCTTTGCTAAAAGAACATTCATAATTTAAACCATAAAAAACTGCAATAAGACAAAACTATCCTGAGTAAACTTAGAAAAAATGTCTTGCAATATTTTCAAGCATTAAGATGCCTTTTAAACCTGCAAACACGAATCAACATTTTTTCTTTTTTTCAGTCACACTGTGGAGCTACAGAGCAAACTAAACCACAGCAAGAAATGATATCAGAAAATGAAATTGAAAATTTTATTTTCTTATTTTTCTTTATGTATCATCGATAACTATAAAAAGCCCACAAAAGCTTAATGAACATCCTGAGATGAGGATTGCCAAGTTGGTTACTACATAAGACAATGGTAAGAAATGCAGATGATCTTTAAATACAGTGATCACTACCAGAAACACATACTGTATATTCACTGAACTGTCTGAACCTTATTTAGGAAATATGTGTGCGTATTTGTATCCATTTTCATCCATTTCCTGTTCAAATATGCTTATAAAACTGTTTTTTTATTTTTTATTTTGGGGGTTCAATCTTTTTCAAAATGTTTTAATTGGATGCAAATTTCCATACCTGTCCATTGAGAAGTGTCTTTGAAAATTATATGATAATACAAAAGAAGCCCCTGTATTTGACAAATATAGATGTAGTAAAAGGATAAAAACTTTCCAGTTATATATTTTAAAAAAATCTAAATAGTATATATCTCTTTTTCTATGTATTTCATAAACATATACTGTACTGACATTTACAAAACTCAGTTGCTTGGTTGTTGGACTTCAGCACAGCTTTCTCTTCTCCAGAACTATTGCAGTCTATCAAGGGTTTTTGCTTTAGTGGCATAAATGTAACTGATCTTCTGAGTGTACAGATTTAAAGTTTGTATAGAGTGTATCTCAACCATAATAAATAAAAGGACAGCCTTTTTTTAGCCAGAAATTGAAAAAGATATTACAGTCACAATAGTACCAAAAAAATCACTATACCAAGTAATAAATGAGCTAGAACCTCAAGTCATAAATCATATATAGAAATATTGAAAGCAAAAGAGGGACTATATCCTTTTATATCAGGTAAAATAGAAAATGCTGAGAGGCATAAAAGGAAGGAAGTCCCTAGCCCAGGCAGCTTACAATCAAATTGGGTGAGAACCATAAGGACACCATTAGCAAAGTGAAAATTGGAGTCCTAGATAGCAATTACATTTTCAAACCAAAACTTGGGACTGTATCAAAAGGCGTATGTAGGAAAAATATTTGACCACATTTTAATCTCCAGTTTCAACGGATGCTCAATTCCCTATAGTTGCCATTTTATACTAGTGGGGAACAATATAAAAAGGTGCTTGCTGGAAAAATAATAATCTTATCGAAATAAGATAAAACATAGTTTGGATGGGATAAGGCAAGAGAAACAGGATGAAAGTAGTTAAAAGGTTAAGCTGCATTTATTGTACTTACAGAAGTATTCAGCTGAAGTAATAGATAAATAGATACATTATACATATATTCATACATCTCAACCTTTTTTCCTCTTTCCACCTTGTCATTTGATACCTTTAATGTTAAAAAATACATTATTTAAAGTCATATTTTTTTACTTTCGTTTTCCATTCTCTCTTTTTCTGTTTAAAATGATTCTCTTTTAGAGGTAAAAATGTTTCCTGTTTTATAACTTTATATACTGTATGTATATATATATATATATATATATATATATATATATATATATATGTGTTTTTGGATTAAAGTATTGGAATGCTGACCAAGTTGCTTAGTGCAGTACCTGTAGAAAGAGAAAGTTACCACTGCAGGTATGCAACTAAATTGTAACTGGTGGGGTTCTTACTAGTTATCTGTTTGAATTTTTCCTGTGTACAAACATGAAAAAAGATACTTAAGCAAGATTTATATAATATATGCATAACCTCAGTGCATCAGTGTTTCATGCTTTCCAAGAATAGAGTTTTTCATAGGCAGAGTCTGTCAGCAAAAAAAAAAAACCTTTTTGGCAACTGTTGGACTTTATCAACCTATTATTGATCAGATGAATTCAGGGCAAACATGCTGCAAATTGGGCTATAGTGAAGACACAAAGAGGTAGCAGCTACTTGTCACAGCTACAAAAACAGACAATGCTGATAATTTACTGATAATTGTCTATATGTGTGTTTTAGCAGAGGCAAATCACAGTATTGTCTATGGCAGGGTATTTTCTGGCATTTAGTAACCGTGAAAATCATAACAATTTTTAAATATCTCTTCTGATTGTTGGGTGTTCATCTTTTAAGATTATTTATTCTGTTCATTAATTCATCAAATAATCAGTAAGCCAGTTCCTGCAAATATGTATGGAACAATTAACTATTTCTGAAAACAGTATTATGTTTGTAACAAAAAAACAACAAATAAAGAATCCTCACAACTGAGCTATTACCCACTGATTTATATAGTGATATTACCAAACTCGTATAGCAGGTTGATGTATTTACTCCTTTTGCTAATTAAATTATAAATCAGCTGCAGGCTGAGTACATTGCTTTGCTTTTGTTAAATTAACAAAGTGTAAACTGGGAGAATGTTAAATCTCAAGTGTAATTATAATTCTTTGAGATCCTGGCCCTAATACGCAGAAGAGGAATCACATAAGGCCTGAAATTTCCCATGTAGTGCTTGACTGTACATTAATCAACTATACAAATGAAATATTTTTACATAAACAGTAATTTCAGTCTTATATAAAGGTTAAGGAGCCTTTCTAATGACTTTATTTTAAGTTTATTTAAAATTGTAACACACAGGGATGTTAATTACCAGAGGGTATTTTTAGATGCTTGACACTGCATTAAATATTCTCATCTTATTACATTAATGATTAATAGCAGAATCAACATTCAGGGTTATTAAAACCTTTGCATGTGACTGGCAGTTTTCACCATTTTGGCCAATTTGCCAAAAGCATAACCACTACATTACATTAAAGCACTATACAGCAAACTCTTGCTCGAGTAAGCACTTCTGCTTTAATAAGTGCACTTGCCAAGTATGACTGGTCAGAAGGAACTTTTGGAATATGAGTCTGAGATAACCCATAGTTACATAGTTACATAGTTATTGATTCCTTGTCAATAACCCTAGGATAGGCCTGCCTGATGCAAAGAGAAAAGAGCAAAGAACATGTACACCACAAACATTTTGCCAACTCATACTCAGACATCCTTCTTATTTTTACATCTTATTAGTATTGGTTTGTGTCTCCTCAGTTATCCAAAAATAATTCTCTGTTCACGACATAAATGTGTATATATATAAATATATATAATGTATTGAAAACATTACATGCACTAATAAATACATGAAATCAAACTTTACTCACTCAGGTGGCATCTTACAATCAATACTTATTTGTTGCTGGGAATATATTGAGAGGCCTGCACTGTACTGCAACAGACTATATGAGGCAGGAGACTTTGCAGCCTGTATGGCTTAAAGGAACAGTAACACTAAAAAATGAAAGAGCTTTAAAGTAATAAAAATATAATGCACTGTTGCCCTGCACTGGTAAAACTGGTGTGTTTGCTACAGTAACACTACTATAATTTATATAACAAGCTGCTGTATAGCCACGGGGGCAGCCATTCAAGCTGGAAAAAAGGAGAAAAGGCACAGGTTACATAGTAGATAACAGTTAAGTTCTGTAGAATATAATAATATTTTATCTCCTATGTGCCTGTACCTTTTCTCCTTTGAATGGCTGCCTCCATGGATACATAGCAGCTTATTTATATAAATTATAGTAGACTTTCTGAACACACAACTTTTACCAGTGCAGGGCAGCAGCACATTATATTTTAGTTACTTTTATACACTTTCATTTTTTGGTGTTACTGTTCCTTTAACTGTAGTATACAAATGTATTTTCTGGTTAGCATATGAAAAGGGTCAGATTCAGTTTTATGAGTAATTTTTACCATCTAATTCAATTTCAGATTATCCCACAAAGCCAGATGCAATTGAATGAGAAAAACTTATTTCACTGTCGTATGACAATTCTATGACATCTTGGGGAAAAACTGGACCTGAATTAGGAGAAAAGTTTTTTTCCTCAAATAGAATCTCGCCCATAGGCTTTCACAAGGTAAACCATGAAATAAAATTTCCTTATTTAACTGAATCTTAAAGTGTCCAGTCACATTTGCTGCATTAATGGGAACCCTGCACCACTCGTACTTGCTGGGGAAAAGCTGTAGCCAGTGATTGCCAAGCAATAGATTTGAGTGTGCTTGAAATATGTTTACTCTTGCTGTACAGTGCCAGCCTATAGCCAGCAGCAGTATTCAAGATTACAATGGATTAATCCAGTGTTTTTTATACTTCTAGAAATTTTTCACAACTGGAATTTATAACTTCTATTGATACAGTTGACTTTACTGCCTCTATGTTACAAAGTCCTATTTTCTCACAATGAAATACAGTGTAGCACTCCAAAATGGTGAAAATTGTGAATTTTATTTGTGTCAAGGACTAGCCAGTGTCAGGTAACCACCATTTATCATCACTTATGCCTACACACATAAAGGCTCAGCATAATTTGGTAGGCTAAAACAGAGGAAATGATTGGTGATTTAATACATATTTATGTATGCTTGTTTGCATGTTTGTTAAGGATTATATTTGTTTTATTATTGGAAACCTTGCATAGTTAAGTTGAGTTGAAAAAAGACCAAAGTGCATCAAGTTAAACCCTTCCAAACAAACCCCAATATAAACACATAGACCCATAATGACCTATATATACACTTACATACAAAAACTATATATGTATGTATGTATATCTTTATTTATAAAGCGCTACTTATGTATGCAGCGCTGTACAGTAGAATACATTACAGAGGCTTATGAAGATAATAATAGATAAATACAAAGTATAACAATAAATACGAATAAATAAATAAATAAATACAAATAAAGATACAGTTGCAATAAGTTAAGAGTCAAAGACACAAGAGGATGGAGGTCCCTGCCCCGTAGAGCTTACAATCTATATGGGAGGGTAACTTACAGACACAAATAGGAAAATATAAGTGCTGTAGGTCACAGTGGATGACACTGCAATATAATTGCTGGTTCCCAGATCAGGTGCTGGGTGAGTGCTCCAAAAGGTAGTCTTTAAGTTTAGTTTTAAAAAGACTGAGGGAGGATTCTCTCCGGAGGAAATCAGGGAGGGCATTCCAAATGTAAGGGGCTGCAAGGCAGAAAGGTTTAAGATGGGAAAATGCAGTAGTAGTGGGGGGGCGCAACCAAGTGGTTGCTTGCGAGGAACGAAGGTGTCGGCCAGGAACGTACGGAGATAAAAGACAAGAGATGTAGTGAGGAATGGAGAGCTTTGAAGGTTAAGAGACGGAGTTTGTGAGATATTCTTTGTTTAATAGGAAGCCACGATAAGAACTTTAGAAGGGGAAGGGACTGAACTCTCCTGGATGAGAGGAGGAGAATTCTGGCAGCAGTATTTATTATAGACTGTAGAGGGGAAAGATGGGAGTAACGTAGCAGGTTACAGTAGTCAAGTCGGGATAGGATGAGAGCATGCATGAGCAGCCTAGTTGTAGCAGTAGAAAGAAAGGGACGAATTTTGGCAATAGTGCATAAGAAAAAGTGACAGGTTTTGACAGTGGTGTTAATACTGTCAGAGAAAAGCATGCGATAATAAAGTTCTGATTCATCAAAGTCCTTTCACATGCGTTAAGACACATATCGCAATATCACAATGCGTTATTTACCTTGCATTGTGTTAATTCTCGCATAGAAATAATACTAACGCACGATTCACGAACACATATGAAGTGTTAAACGCGCTAAATATTGCATTGGTCTGTGCGAATATTACTAATATAGCAAGTGGCGAAATATATCGCACGCATCGGGGAATAACGCATGCGGCGGGAAATAACGCAAGAAAAACGATAGCATTTTTAACGTATGCTATAAATAGCGCTTGTTTTATCACCCTTTAGTGAATCAACCCCAGTGAATGAACGGTTAGAAAGGTAAGAAGAGATCCAGGATGCAGCCTGACTATGGCTACCAATCGAATGCAGAATTTGCATCAGGAGGGAGTGGTCGACCATATTAAACGCAACCGATATACACCAACATTAATACTAATTCTGGATTTCAGTATCACAATAGCCTTGGATATTATGCTTGTTCAAGAAACCTTCCAAGGCATTTCAAAAGGCATTAACGGAACCTGCCATCACAACATAACCACCTACACTGCTTCAAATGAAAGTTACAAGATTACAAGATTATTGTGTGTGCCATATGCCCTATGCTGCCTCTGTTTGCCATAGTCTGCCTGCCCTATGCTGCCTGTGTGTGCCCTACTCTGCCTGCCCTATGTTGCCTGTGTGTGCCATACTCTGCCTGTCCTATGCTGCCTGTGTGTGCTATACTCTGCCTGCCTTATGCTGCCTGTGTGTGCCATACTCTGTCTGCCCTGTGCTGCCTGTGAGAGGTGAACCTGGCAGGGGTTTGTTAGCATTTGGAAACAGTCATTATATGGTTCCCTAAGGTGTGTAATTATGTTTTGGGGTTGCTGTGCTATCCACAGGGGAAGAGGGGCATATCGATTTATGTCTTAAATTTTTGGCTTTTTCGCGAAAATATTTGCCAATGGCGAAATGTGGAATTTTGCAACTAATCCATGCCTAGTGAAAAAAATTGCTTATCACTGTTTAAGATCAAGGGCTTCAACTGATTGTACAGGAAGGTCTGCTAAAGGAGAAATCAAACCAATTTTAAAGCAGGAGCCAGGGACATTTAGCAGGCTATGGTCTTACCAATGGTCACCATCCTTATAGGAAAGTGGTGGATAATAACAATAATTTCAGAAAGGATTTGTATTAATTATTCATTTTATAAGGTCTTTCACAGTGGGTGGCAGAGGAGAGTAGAATTTTTTATCTTATGTCCAATTGTGGGGTTTAGGTGGTTGGGTTGTTAATGCAGGACTATAGGGTGCCCTTGATTCCTCTCAAGGTCACTCACCCCTTAAAAGGTATTGAAGCAGGTTACGTAAACTCAGTCACTATATTACCTTACTATACTCGAGGTAAGTTGCATAGTATTTCCGAAGAACAAAGGCACACAAGCTCTGTATAACCACAAAAAAAGCAAATGGCACTCAGGGCTGCAAACAAGGGAAAAACCCTTAAAAAATTGATTGCGGAGGTGCAACGTTTCGGGGCAACGTGACCCCTTTATCAAGCAGGATGCTTGATCATGCCTGATAAAGGGGTCACGTTGCCCCGAAACGTTGCACCTCCGCAATAAATTTTTTAAGGGTTTTTCCCTTGTTTGCAGCCCTGAGTGCCATTTGTTTTTTTTGTGATTGTACTAGTTTTGGGGGGTGCCGATCCCTCCAGCAGTGTGCACCGGGCATATAACTTTGGAGTGCCAGGGTGTGCGGATAAGGTCTCTGTGGTACACAAGCTCTGTATGCCACTGTAACTGACTTGGAAGAGTGCAGAGACTTCAGAAGCAGTGAGGGGTTCTCCTTTAATTTAAAGCAGAGAACTATATGCTTTGTCCTCAATCAGTAGAGATGTAGCAAACTGTTCGCCGGTGAACTAATTCGCGCGAACATCGGGTGTTCGCAAGTCCGCAAATTCGCGAACTTTTCGTGATGTTCGCAATTTGGGTTCGCCGGCACCGAAAAAATCGCAAAACTTACGATAACGTTACGAATGCTCCGAAAAAGTCGCAAAACTTACGATAACGTTACGAAAGCTCCGAAAAAGTCGCAAAACTTACGATAACGTTACGAAAGCTCCGAAAAAGTTGCAAAACTTACGATAACGTTACGAATGCTCCGAAAAAGTCGCAAAACTTACGATAACGTTACGAAAGCTCTGAAAAAGTCGCAAAACTTACGATAACGTTACGAATGCTCCGAAAAAGTCGCAAAACTTACGATAACGGTACGACTGCTCCGAAAAAGTCGCAAAACTTACGATAACGTTACGAATGCTCCGAAAAACTCGCAAAACTTACAATAACTTTACGAAAGCGCCGGAAATTACGAAAAAGTCGCAAAATTACCGATCATTTCGAAAAACAGCGTGGGTCAATTTTTCAGAGAAATTTTTGCTTGATCCCCCTCCTGCATGCCACTGTCCAGGTCGTGGCACCCTTTAAACAACTTTAAAATCAGTTTTCTGGCCAGAAATGGCTTTTCTAGGTTTTAAAGTTCGCCTTCCCATTGAAGTCTATGGGGTTCGCAAAGTTCGCGAATATTCGCAATTTTCGGCGGAAGTTCGCGAACAGGTTCGCAAACTTTTTTTTTGAGGTTCGCTACATCCCTATCAATCAGCAAGAAGATGTCAGGTTCCAAAAATTTTGCTCATAGACTCAATATTTCTGGCACACAGTGGGGGGAGTGCTTAGTATTTTAAATAATTATTGCACACCATTGCCAGACTCAGAAAGAGTCAACATAGACCTTTCTGCTTCTGTCACTTATTGTACATCATTGTATAGGAAAGGAGGGGTGCCTAACATGGGTAAAAGCTGTTGCAAAGCCATGGTTACTTTTTCCATCTCTCTGAACATAGATAACAGTTATGTGACCATATATTGTGCCCAGTCAATACAAACAATAACAGCGATATGTGAATTGTTAAACAGTGCAATAAAGTATGAATGAATGGACAATTACCTGTTGCAGACATTGCTATAGCTATTTTGCCATGCCATGTTTAATTATTATTAAATATATTCATATAGCTTTGTTTTATATTTTTTTATATTTTTAAGCATTGTCTTAATGTTGAACTGTACTTAATAAGACAATGGGTCAATCACATCAGAGTTTGACTGGCCAAACCTGTTGTTAGGAGGGCTTATACAACTGACTACTGCGCAGATCATTCACAAAATGAATTATATTGTGGCCAGATTTAGCATTAAGATAAAACAGTGAAACTTTTCTGCAATCAGACATAAATACTAATTTCTTCAATCTCATCTGATTCTGAACAAAAGCTATATTTACTGTATTATTTTAAAAAATAAAAAAAATAAATATATAAATATAACTATATACACACATATATATATATAGGTATGGGACCTGTTATCCAGAATGCTTGGGACCTGGGGTTTTCCGGATAAGGGATCTTTCTATCATTTGGATCTCCATAACTAAAGTCTGCTAAAAATCAATTAAATATTGAATAAACACAATAGGCTTGTTTTGTCTCCAATAAGGATTAATTATATCTTAGATAGAATAAAAAACAAGGTACTGTTTTACAATTACAGAGAAAAAGAAAATCATATTTAAAAATAAGAATTATTTGCTTATAATGGAGTCCATGAGAGATGGCCTTTCCGTAATTCGGAACTTTCTAGATAATGGGTTTCTGGATAAGGGATCCCATACCTGTATATATATTATGATGTCACTGGAGTTTCTTAATTTTTTGTATTACAATGTCCTTGATAAAGGTCCCAGGAGGGACCGAAATGTTGGAACGCACCATGAATGAATAAATAGAAGAATTGCTGTGAAATGGTATGCTGGTCCTGTTTATAGGCCTGTATATACATATATATATGTACATATATATATATATATATACATCCTTGAGAAACGTCGGTTTTAACAATATATTTGCAATACATTTTTGATAAAACATTGAAGGGTGTGCTGGCCACGGATGATTATTATTTTCTGTATATATACTGTATATATATAGCAAGACAATGAGCCGCACACGCAGGGACTTTGTTAGAAAACAAAAACATTTTTTAATGAAAACGATCCAACGTTTCGAGCACCAACTGTGCTCTTCCTCAGGGACAGGTGGTTTGACACTGAGGAAGAGCACAGTTGGTGCTCGAAACGTTGGATCGTTTTCATTGAAAAAAAATTTTGTTTTCTAACAAAGTCCCTGCGTGTGCGGCTCATTGTCTTGCTATATACATGGTTTTTGCAAGCACCTGGGGCATTTGATTACTATTAGGGTGTGCTCTGTTCTTTTCTGTATATATATATATATATATATATATATATATATATGTTATGCAGGCAGTTTAACCTGAAGCGTCAAATACAAAATTAGAAAAAAAGAACATTACAACTGAAGAAATGGAATAAAACCAAATGCATGTCTAAATTGTGTTTTACTGTGATAGTCTTTATTTTGTATATGCCTTGCATCATTATTTTCTGCCAGGGTAAGAAAAGATCATAATAATAATAACAGGATATTAATTTCTTCCATGGGTGACCATGTGCAAATGACAAAAAAAATATAATAGCCTTTGTGGTAATGTCCTTCCAGTTAGCAATGGTTTTGTAATAATTAAAAAAAATGCATAACTTCATATGGAAGCACAGTTGCAATTGCAGATTGAAAAACATATTTAAAAACCATAAACTATATTCATTGCTAGTTTAAAATTACATATTAAAAAAGAATTAATACACCCTGAGATGCAAAACGCTTCTAAATGAACATATTTGCTATGCTTGATAAACTAAGCTAGAGTCTTGCAAGTAGATAATACTGTTTTAACTGCATTATGAAGAATGTAACAAAACACTTGGCTTGAAAGCAAGACAGAGAGAAACAAAACTGTAAGGTCACACTATATCTCATATAACATTTGGAATAGACTGCCAATTGTTTGGTTAACTGTACAATGCCAAAGCCTCTTATAACATTGTTAAGTCTTTATTCAGTAATACATTATCATGCATATTTCATAGCAGGGATTACTAAGACAGAATTGTGTGTCATTTTTGTTGTATGTCTTTATAATTACACCTTGAAGCCACAACTAGTTTTTTTCCCTATACTACATATTCATGAAAAGCGGACTTGTAATTTGATAAAGGGTAGCTTGTGTTTTCAACTCCATTCAAATAGCGTCATGAAGCAGAATTAAAGTAGGCATCTGTGTTCTTCCGGCATTAATCTCTTCAAGCATATTCCAGCTGCTATGATGTGCAAGAGGGAGATAAGTCCTTAACGGGCTAAAGCTAAGCAAGCCAGACAACTCTATTATTGGCCTCATAATTGCTTAATTAAACTTTTGTCACTAATCATTATGAGGGCAATAGAGCTGTTATACTGGCTTCTGTTAAGCAAAAATCAATAAACTGTTGGAGTTAATTTTGCCGTATTTTTTTGTCCTGCAAATGAAATTCATTGCTGCCGGTTAGTGATCTGTGGTGCTGGCTCTCTACTGATATGAACAGCCATCACCATTTGAATTGAGGGTATTCAGTTGCACATGAATATGAACAAATGGCAGACATAAATCTCTTGCATGAAGTACACCTTCTATCCCTTTATTATGGAACAATTGACCCATCTAAAATGAATTCTAATGCCAGGAAAGCGTTTAGATTTAAATTACACCATGGTCTTCTGGACCTGAAAGATGACGGCATAAAAAAGATTAATATGCTAATTATTTTTCTCATTTTTTTTTTCTCCTTCGACATCTATGGTAGGGTATTGTGAAGCGTGTAAATAAGATGACTGTTTTGTCAAGGAATGGCTCTCAGCCTCACTATATTCCATTGCAATTTAATTTGTTTATTCAAAGCCCACTGCAGATTTGAACTCTGCTTGCAATAATGCTTTATTCTTTTGCATAATGTTTGCCTTTAAAAAGAAATCTTTGGAATAAGAGAGGCATGTTTGAGTTTATGGAAAGGAATTGAATACCATTGTGAATAGTTATGCACTTAACCTCAACCTTTATTTCAAGTTGTTCTTAAACTTTTTCCCCAAGAACACAGTAACAGTTAAAGCCAAAGGTTCATTCTAAATAGAAATAACAGTGTTTTCAGTTTAGATGTTATATTACAAAGCTTATTGTGTGCCCAGAAAATCTGTTTTAGTGTACTTGCATTTATATATGGGTTCTGTACTTTTTGCTTACTACAGCGGAACTTTAAAAACTATTTCTAACCCCTGCACAATGGTAATCATGGAAGCACATGAAAAATAAAAATAAATAAAAGCGCAATCTAGTGAAATACGTTAAAATAATAACAGCGCCAGAAGTGCAAAGTGACAAAATAATTTGTCGTGAATCAGTGCCCACTCAATCTGTCAGTTTATATGCTCACCAGATGTATATTGGATAAAGCCAATAGAAACCCAGATCAAATATTGATTGTAGTCATTGCCTAATTCTCAATGGGTTAAAAGGAAGAGAAGAGAACATAGATAGTGTAATACAATTTATTGAGACAAAAACCCTGCACAATGCAGGCTACTGACACTACAGAAGTAGTAGAAGCAGTAACGAAAGCTCAACGTGTTTCGCGTGCTACACGGCACGCTTCCTCAGGAGCAAGGGTCTTTTACTTTTTGCTTACTACAGTGGAACTTTAAAAACTAATTCTAACCCCTGGCTGGTGAGGTTTTTCTGAGGTAAATATGAAATGCAAATATGAATAAAGATATTAACAAGCTGTGTGCAATTGCAAAAACAGAAAAAAAATAATATAGGTGAGGTTCATGAGAGCCAGAGAGATAGAATATTGTACCTGAAGCATAGCACTAGAGGCTGAGGGGGTGAAGGTCATTAATATATTGGAGTAACTGATCCTTGTATGGAATGAGGATTAGTGATCCATTAAAACCACTTCTGTATAAATTTACTTGACTCTTTTTGAGAAGTTGGTTTTATCTCCTCAAATGCATGAATTTCTGACAGTTTATGTAGCTGGTCTTTTGGCGGCATCCAACATGACTGAGATTAAAGAGTTTTTATAAGTGGAGGAGAGTGGTGTGTCATGAAGCAGTAATGCTAAGAGGGCATCTGGAATGTCATTACAGGTATGGGACCTGTTATCCAGAATGCTCAGGACCTGGGGTTTTCTGGATAATGGGTTTTTCTGTAATTTGGATGTTAGAATTCTTGGGTCAATTTTATATCTCCAGATGAGTGGTGAAACAGCACAATACATTTTTGCTAATTTTGTAGGATACCCATACCATTTTGTGTTATATTTTATATTATGCAGATCTTGTATTTTGGTTCATGTTGATTGAATTAACTGTGTGATTTTGTTCCATTGGTCTGGAGCTATATTAATATTCAAACTAGACTCCAACTTTTCTTTAAATTTGAGCGATGGATATGGTGTATGGTGAGATATTCATAGAAAAGAGATTTCACTCTAGAAGCACAAAACTCATTTTACCTGAGGTCTCAGGTTCTGTGGGAAAAGAGGCTATGGCTATGTGCTGACAGTACCCGAATCTATCTAGGTCTGTAATTGTGTGGTTTGGAATTAGTTCTTCTATTGATTTAAGCTGATGACCTACATAAAAATGATTTGCTCCAGAATGAAGTTGCAGTTTCCATCCTTTAAAATTGTCTAGTTCTAGCCCAGGGATAAAATCTGGTTTGCCAAAGACAGGAGTAAGAGGAGTTCTGCCATTTGCCAGTGTTATGTAGTGTGTCCTAAGTGTGTGTTTTAGTTAGCTGTCTGACTTATCTCTATATTCTCTCTTTGCGGACGGTAACCAAAGACTGGACCGTAGTGGGGTTACAAGTGATTCTTGCTCAATCTGGACCCACAGCTTAGATTGTCCATGGAAGGATCAATACATCTTGTTAGTATGGTGCTGCTTTGATCTTTTAAAGAACAGAACAGAAAAGTCTGTCGTTCATCTGGAATGATTAAAAGTGAACACCCTAGAATCAATTAAAAATTAGTCAAAATATAATACCTAGAGTACAATATTCCATACATTCTTTTAGAAATTCAGTTTTTATTTATTTATTTTTTTTAAATCAAAAGGAAGGGGTTACAGAATGTAGAAAGGGAGGTTTAGGACAGGGTTGCAAGGTGGTGGGGAACCATAACAAGGAATAAAATGTATTTTTATTAAAGGTATTTTACCTATATTACATGAGCAATCACAAATATAGCAACTCACTAAAAACAATGGTGAAAGTCTGTTATATAGTCCATTAAGTGAATCACCAATGTTAAGATCTCATACCTCTATTTTACTGCATGATGGCCTGCCTTAATGTCTCTGCCAAGATATACAGTATATATCAATTTTGATGGATAGCAAAGTGGTGCAGCAAAGGAGAGTTTTTATATGGGTCTTCCTTCAGTTAAAAATAGCTATTTTTTTTAACAATCATGCTGTAGCTTGCAAGACTGGAGACCTTCACCGGGGACCCATGGAATAACTGTTGGATCAGGCCCCAGTTATCTATTCGAGTGAATATTCTATTTAAGCTGTGCATACATGTTTCTTATATGTTTATTAAAAACACCCTTGCAAATGCAACCGTTCAACTCAATGTGCTCAATTAATATTTGTTTAAATGGTTTTCATGTGTATATCCGTTTGGTTACTTTTCCACAATTACAAGGCAGAGACCAGAAAATGGAAATTTTGCCTCTATAATTATATTGCTCTTAGTTGGATTGTTTGTTCATTAATCCCACATGAAAACTGCTTACTATTATTTGATTTATGCATACAATTAATATGAGAGCAGAAAAAAGTTTGAAACAATTACAGTGTGTTTTCTAAGTGCTTGTTAACCAGAAGAAGAGTAATAATCATTGTAATAATTACTGTTTAGCTGTCAGGTTTGCAACTGAGATTTGAAATTTAATTGCTTATTGCAGCTTCAAAATGAATTAAAACAGAACTGAAAATCTTACCAGTATAGTGGGTAGTGATTTAATCTAATGTATAAATTAGGAGTCAATATGTTAATGCTTTTTACCTCAGAGTTGGTATAGAGGTATGATTCTAGAACCTGCTCATTTCATATTAAGAAACAAAATTTTGAACAACTAGGCAGTAGGCTAAAGGTAGCAGCACAAATAACCAAAGTAATCATCATTCCTATTTTTATCAGTTTCCAATGTATTACTTTTCTGTGTTGTGTAGTGATAAGTAACATTTTTTTGCCAGGCATGGATTTATAGGGAGATTTTTCTTTTCAACATAAATTTTGCTGTGAAAATTTTCACCATGAGAAAATGCAGTGACAAAATGCTCATTGACCCCCATGGATTTTGCTTGTAAGACAAATTGCCACAAAAAAAACCCACTGATTGCAAAAAAAGTCACCTTGCAAAAAATGCCCATTGATTGTTATAAATTTAATGAATTTTTGCAGTTTCTCTAATTGCTCATCACTTGTATTGTGTCAAATATTTATTTTCATTAATATAGAAACTTGCCTATAAGACTTTCAAAGTAGTGAAACGTCTGACTCATTCAGATTGGACCTAGTACATGGAACACCAAAATAAGGAGAAATAAATTGACTTGTTAAACCTGCTTCTTGCAACCCAACCCTACACCTCAGATCTCTAATCTAATGGACCAAGACAGATCTACACTGAGCTAAACCATCTAAAGCAGAAAAAAAACTGGACTCAGCGGAAACTGTACACACAATTTAATATGTGGACTAAGGTACTAGCCAATAAATAATATAATAGAGTATTTGTATGTATAATCAGAATTAGAATGTCTTCAGGATATATTACAGGAACCCTTAATGAGATTGTAAAGGAATATACAATTGTGTTGAGTTATATACAACGTCTAGAGTAAAAAGACTAAAATATTCTTCTAAAATACTTCTCTAGCTAGGCTTACTCCAGACCAAGTTGTCTACATCAGGTCAGAAAATACAAAATAAACACAATTAGCCATAAAAGACACTTTAACCTACCAAAATCCCAGTGCTTGATGGCTTTTTAGTGCTAAATTCTAAATTATTCTTTTACATCCTTTCTTTATTTATCTAGATTGTTTAATGACCAAACCTCTGATATCCCCTGCTTCTAAACCAATAAAAGATCACACAATGCTTTTTTTAAGATAATAAAAATTTTAAAACTGACCAAATAAGTGCCCAAGAAACTCTATATTGAGTGAAACATGTAGCAAATTGATAATCAAGATATTGTGACACAAATTGTCTTTGAATATTTGCTAATATAATAGAAACTGTTGATGCATATTGTGTTTTACACTGTGGAGGCTGGTGACATTATAAGGGAGATGGAAATTATGCTTTACATTGCCTAAAAGGGAAATTAGGTATTTAGGTCTATATATTCATTTTCTACATATTCAGCTGCAGTTGAATTTCAATCAGAAAATATTATTTTTCAGTTGAGCAAAAAGTGCAGCCCTTGACTGCCCATTCAAAAATGGCTTTATCTGTTCTTGATACAATACAGTGTGCTTTGCTAAACTAATATATACCAAAAAACAAAAGTAAATTTTGCACCATTAAAAGATAACAATGGTAAAAAGCACTAGGGCAATTATTTGTCAGGCAATCAGTGTACATGCATGCCAAATAAAGGTCTGAAGCCACTGTGTACCACACCGTGATATCAACTGATGTGCTGACATCACTATGACACAAATTCAAAGTTAAAAGGTGCTACTTTGTTTATTTTTATTGCCCAAGCTGGTTCTTAGTTTCTAGATCATAGCTAAAGTCTTGTTTCTGTTTGCTCTACTGGTTTTGCCTGGTTTTTGACTCTGAATCTCCGCTGCCCTTGACCATTGCCTGACAATGACATTGCCTTTGCCTGATCCCTTTTGTGCCACCGGGGGTTGCCAGGGCTCTTATATCTCACCTAAAAGGTTAGTACTAGCAGCCTATGGGCTTCCACATACTACAGACCATAAAAGCTTCTCTTCACTAAAAAAAAGTTCTGGCATAGGCTATGTTCCTATAATAATCTTAGAGGTTTAGAATATAGGTGTTAGGACTAATGTGTATCCATTTTTCATGGTTATAAAGTTGTGTTCTCTGTGGTTTGCACATGGAAAATAGATCAGTGCATCAACTGGTGAAGGAGAAGGAACCTTTCTACCAAACTCCCTTTCAAATAATCTCACAATCTTAAAGTTTTAGGATAAGACAGTAAGGGGGCCATTTACTAACCATCTGATTTTTTTTCCCCTCGATTCGGACTTTTAGGGATAAAAGTACAGAGAAAATGTCCCATTTTTTTTCTCAAGATTTATCAGCGTCCAAATGGCTAAAAATCTGAATCAAACAATTCGCCAGCTAAAACTTGCCAAGATCATGTAGAAGTCAGTGGCCGAGGTCCCTTCCCTTTCTTTGTAGTTTGTCTGAAAACTTTAGAGGTGTTGGATTTTTTTATGCTGTTTTTTGTGTGACAAGTTGCAGTTTTTTATCGTTGATTTCTAATATGTTTTTTTTTTTAAACATTCGAGGAAATGAGTTTAGTCAGATTTTAAAATTCAAAAAATGAGAAATTATAGAGTTGTAATAAAGCTGGACCTAAGTTTATCCTTCCAAAACGCATATGTACACCTGGTTTAAAGTCAGAAGGGCAATCACACCCATTTTTACCTTGTTATAAGGGTTCAAACATGGGTCTTGGTCACTGGTATTGATGAGAGAATCTGTCCTGTTTTGTGGAAAAATTTGCGAAACTATGCAAAACTATGTACCACATGTCTTTCTTGACACATGCAACTTTTATGGCGTGAGTGCATCTTTTTTTCAGTGACTGCACTTTTATACTAAGCGACCATGGCTATATTTACATGACCGCGTCTTTTTTTTTTTTTTACGTGACCACAAATTTTTGCAGCAAACTTTTGCAGAAGTTTTTCTAAACAATACACCAGTGGCGAAATGAAGAATTTCACCCATCACTAATCACTGGATCTTAAAAACAGAAATGACTCATCTACTGTTTTCATTTTTAGTTTGTTTTGGACTTTCTCGCACAGAACCCAGATAGCTGATTAGCACAGTGGTGGAAAATTATATTCTAGGTGCTTATATTAGTGGAATGAATTTTACTTTTCAGGATCTTAAAAACAGAAATGACTCATCTACTGTTTTCATTTTTAGTTTGTTTTGGACTTTCTCCCACAGAACCCAGATAGCTGATTAGCACAGTGGTGGAAAATTATATTCTAGGTGCTTATATTAGTGGAATGAATTTTACTTTTCAGCAGTGGTTAATGTTGTGTCTAGGCCTAAACTACATCCAGATTCAATAGGGGCACCATGGCCCCAAATACATATGCATAAGTATAAAGGTGCCAATTATGCCATTTGAAAGGAAAGGACTAATAAATTGCTGATAAAGGGAGACATAGGTCATTGGGTGTGATAAGGAGGAATCCCATCAAAGAACTGGTTTATTGGGCCTGTGCTCCACTAACTGTGCCACAAGTATGTGCTGAAATGTAAACTATATTGTGATACTCTCTCTTTAAGAGAATTTTAGATTTTAAAATATATATTTAACCTTTAAATTTGTTTCCTCAGTATCTAATGATAAACATAAACTGTACGAGTGAAAACCCCATCTAAGCTGATGGATGTTTTTCTGGCAGTTTATTGATACCACTGTTTATTCAGAAAAACTATTGAAGCATATCAGACATGAAAAAATTGTATTACATGCAGAAACTTTAATTTTCATCTCATTAAAAAAAAAACCAAGAGTGAAAGCTAATTATAGGGAATTAAATAGGAAAAAATGGATAGAAAACATCAAATTAACCACCATATCATTTAGCATATACATCTGAAAACTTTGTTTTAAAAGCAATCATATAGTTATTTAAAATTATTATGTGCTTGCATGCAAAAAACATGCTAAAATCAATTAATTTTGTTCTTCCTATCATAGAGAAAGATTCATGCGTTGTTATTTTTTATTTGTTTTTTTTCCTTACACCATGTTTCTAATCACATACAGTTGCAAGCTGTATTTCAATTCTAGCTAAGCATATTTCTGTAATGTCATAAATTAAAGAAAATACTTAACTGGATTTTTACATTTACTTCCTACCTGAAAGTTTGAAAGATTGATAAAACAGCAGCTTTCAATTAAAACTAATACATAATACAATATTTTAATTTCCAAATACTATAGTTTGTGGAACTGCATATCAATGCATATGACTAGGCACTTTCTTTTGTGTTGTTGGGCAAAATTCAC
Source organism: Xenopus tropicalis (assembly GCF_000004195.4). Taxonomy (NCBI): domain Eukaryota; kingdom Metazoa; phylum Chordata; class Amphibia; order Anura; family Pipidae; genus Xenopus; species Xenopus tropicalis. The sequence continues at coordinate 67,982,494 of NC_030682.2, forward strand.
ATGAACAATAAAAAACCTTGGTTACCATATAAACATTCAGTGTGATTTTTCAGAAGCAAATAGGCATTAAGGCAAACATTTTACCTTAATAAAAAATTTAGGCAAAATACAATATTTTTCTTTTGAAGTATCAAATGCTGATCTTTGTAATTCCCTTTCACCACATTATCTTGAATACAATAATGAAGGTGGGCAATGTGATGGCTAATTTGGAATAATCTGGTTGTTTGGCCCCGAACCAACAACCATAACATAATGGAGGCCTAAGGAGAATTGTCAGGAAAGGACTGAACCATGCAATGATGCAATCATCATAACAGGATTTTCAAACCTGTTAAGAAAGATGATAGATGATTGATAGATAGATAGATAGATAGATAGATGATAGATAGATAGATGATAGATAGATAGATAGATAGATAGATAGATAGATAGATAGATAGATAGATAGATAATAGATAGATAGATAGATAGATAGGCAGGCAGGCAGACGCACACAAAATATATGACTAATTTTCAGACAGTTATCAATCAGGCAGGACCTCCTAAGGGCTCCATACATGGGCTGATAATTTGTGTATGGCCAGCTTTAGAATAAATATAAATACCTTTGCTGGAGTCATTATTATGACAGCAAACATGATTGTGGAACTGTAAATATTTTCCAGAATCTTTTATTCCACTCAAAGAACATGGAATTAGCAGTGCACGAAAGTACATGTATTTGAAAATATGAAAGCTCGGGAAAAAAAGCTTGTGTTTGAAAGATTAAACTGATACATCTCACAGGATTATAGAATATTGGATTAAAGGTTCTTCTGACACAGAGGTTTTAGCAATATAATTTGTTTCTGAAGCCATTATGGGAGACCATAAATAGTGCCCTCTACTGCTTTATAAAACAATTATCTATATGCCTTTCCCTTTAGCCACTTAACATGTTACTTTGGTTGATTTATTCCCCTGCCAATGTTTAGTAATGCTTACAATAAAGGATAGATCAAAGAATTAAATACAATTAAGAAACAGAGATTGTCAAGAATAAGACTTTTTGTTTATTATTTTAAAAAAAGAAATGAGAAGGATAAACTGAAGCAGACTGGTGACGCCTGCCCTTTGCTTATAGTTTATGTGGTTTTCTCTGACATGCAAGCTCTTGTATTTCGAAAACCAGAGTTTGTTTAAGACATGTTAGTGACTAAAAAGGATACACATGCTTCACTTCCTTTCAGAAAAATATACCATGCAGGTATTGTTTATCTGGTAACTTTCCTAACTTGAGGATTTTCAGATAACTTTGAGGAGAGACATGGGAGGACATGTAATTAAATCTTTTAATGATATGTAATATCATACTGTAATCTCTCTAGCTCCACTAGAATTCCAAAGATTTAAAATCTGTCTGCACACAGCATTGTCAGTATATCAGCATAAGTCAGGTGGCCCATCATGCATAAAAGAAAGTCATCAACTCTTGAATGAAAAAAATAAACATTTAATCAAATAGCACTGATGTGTCTATGATTGTCTTTAATATACCATAGCTGCTTAATCACCTAGAAATTGACAGTTTTTGAAATAATGCCAAATATGCTCATATTGCATGATGTGAAGGCTGTTAATATAAATAGCGAACTGCAAGGGGTAATGTATACATTACATACAGTCCAAGTGGCGTACTTCCTTGTCAATGGAATTTATGCTTGGGTGTTCAAAATATTGGCAACAGGGACAGGTTGGCACAAAAGTCGGATGCAACTAAAAAAATTATAAATGCTTAAGGCAATTTGGTAAGTTCTGATGCACTTGGCATAAATAAATATATATACGCACAACACTTGCAATGCACTCACTCATTTTTATACGCATAATGACTGGGTGCAGAAGCTTGGACAGTAATATATTGCAGTTTCCATAAAGCACTTATCTGTACAGGGTTTTATACAATGTTTCATGGACACTAGGCACCACAGTTGTTTTTATTAGAATCCTGCTTGAACCCTCACATAATAATGTGTACTGCAGAAAGTATGTAAGGAACTTTTTCATACAGTGATAATAATTCGGCAATAATAACGGGTATGTTTGGTGGACCAAGAGACTTTTTGGTTACTCTTTCTGGGAATACATGTCGGCAGAAGAGTGAGATGCTAAGTAAGAAATAGATAGAGTTAGAATTACATGGTGTGACTCTCACAGAGTATTTATGGTTTCAACACATTCCAAGGGACTTACGTGTGAATTTACAGCCTACACTGTTTACCCATAATGAGGAATTCAAGGTGAAGTTTGCAGATATTATCAATAAATGTTCCCATAACATCATGGCTTTAAATATTACATTTATTCGGGGGGCGTGGCCTGGATGCCTAAGCAGTAGGACGCACAGTTAGAGAGCTCCGTACTCGCAGGCTTCAAAAGCGGCACAAAGTGGTGGAAACCCAGTGAAAACTTACCTGCAGCTCGTTGACACATAAGGGTGAGCGAATGGGAAAATAAAGGAAAAAAGGGAGTCTGGCAAAACTTATAGAGTTTTTCCCAGCTGCCGAGAGCAGGTCGCGGCAAAACAAAGATGGCGACGCGCCAGCTCAGGAACTCCCACGCTCCAGGAGAAACTTCACCACAAGCTACACCGCTACTTTTGGATTCCCAAGAACAAGCAGACTCGCTGTCACCCAACGCTCCACTCACCGAAAATAAGATGAGAAACCTCCTGCACGGGATGAAAGGCGCCATGATGGGAAAGCTAAAGCAAATGATGGCTGAGTTTCAGCGTGAAGTCCTACAAATAGGTGAGCGCACTAGCCATATTGAAAATAAGCTGGGGGAATTCGCTAAATCACACAATGACTTAATAGATGCTAACGAGGCACTAGAGGAAGAGGTGGCTATCTTAAAGGCAAAAATGGCAGATATAGAGGACAGATCACGCCGCAATAACCTCAGATTAAGGGGAATTCCAGAAGATGTGCTTCCAGATCAACTATGCTCTTATTTTCAGACATTTATGAAAACTTGCCTGCCTAACCTGTCAGAACAGGATTTAATACTGGACAGAATTCACAGAATTCCCAAGCCTAAAGGTATTCTGGCTTCATTACCAAGAGATGTTATAGTAAGAATACACTTCTTTCATATAAAAGAGGGACTCATGCACTTTTCCAAAGCCAATTCCCAATTAACAGAACCCTATAAAACATCCTAATATTCTCTGACTTATCTGGAGCAACACTGGAATTACAAAAATCCTACGCAACGCTAACACGCCATGCAAATGGGAATACCCAGACAAGCTAATTATAGCAAAAAATGATGTACAGCACATGGCCTCTACTGTGGACGATGCATTGTCCCTACTTCACTCCTGGAACTTAATTGACATGAATGAATCACCTTGCGCTACTCTGGCGAAACGAAGAAGGCAAGTGGATAGTGGATGGATGACGACCCCTCTAAGAAGTCAACGACAAGGGCCTACTTGAAACTGACAACAAACTCAAATCTTGGACATTGAAATTACAGCTGGTTTCCCATAAAGAATCTTATCTGAGAGTGCAGACTCCATTCCGTAACAGTTTATACCACTCTCCCCTTACTACCGGCTCAATTGGTTAATATAATCTGCATTTGCTAAAATACGCTCTTATAACTAAGAGCTTATTCTACAGTTTAGTTTCTTCCTTCCCTTCCCTTATACCTCCTTCCCCCCCCCACTAATCACAACTGTATATACACTTTATCCCTCCTCCCTTGAATGTTTTTTTGTTTGAAAGTTCTTACATCTTTACAGGTGATGACAGTTCGTGCTAAAAATCACAACTCTTTACTGGTATATGATAATGAATATCTCTACTATTTTTACTTTTAAAAATGGGCATTTACTACTTGGTACCTTTTGCATACATGGAGTCAGGGGAAATCTAACATTCTTGTTTGACCCACAGCATTCACCTAGCTCTCATCATGGTATTTAAAATTCTATTGCTCAATGTAAAGGGCCTAAACAGCCTGTTCAAGTGATCCATGATGTGGCCAGAACTAATTAAAGCACAAGCTGACATAGCTTGCATTCAAGAAACACATATACACAAAAACAAGCCTCCTAGATGTTCCCACGCTAAATTTCCAATTGTACTTTCAGCTTCCATAAAAGCAAAAAGATGTGGAGTTATGATTGTTGTTAAAGACACGGTGACATTTAAACAAGAAAAACGTATCTGCGATAATGAGGGTAGATTTATTATATTAAACTGCCAAATTAATAATGTACCCTTCACTATTGTTATCAGTAAAGCAAAAAAGGAACAAAGGGAGAGACTTTAACAAAACAGTAAATCCTGCAATAGATTGCTCCCCCACTAAAAAACATAAAAAATTCTAGTTTAGCCCCACTTTTAAGAAGAGAGGATCTGTTTGACGTATGGAGATGTCAACACCAAGGTGAAAAAGATTTCACTTTTTTTTCCCGGGTCCATTTGATGTACTCCCGCATAGACCTTATCCTAACAGATAAATGGCTGTTGCAAAATGTCCAACAATCTAACATAGGTCATATTACATGGTCAGACCATGCACCAGTAACAGCTAACATTCAGGAACAATTTAATATTAACTACGCACCCACTTGGAAACTAAATGGGTTTTGGCTGAATAATAATCAATTTGTAAAGGAATTCCAGAAAAATCTAGATTTAGACTTAAACGGGAAAGAGTGCAACATCAAGTTAACCTCCTTAACAGGCTCTAGAATCTAGAACAACTTAACAAATCCAAGCAAACAATAAATGTAAGTAAAAAAATTAAGCTTTTACAACAAGAAATTGACGAATTAGCAACGCAAAAACAACAAAAAAATTATAAAATTTTAAAACTAAACTACTACCACCAAGGCGATAAAGCCTCAGCACTGCTAGCTAATAGAATAAAGATTAAACAAGCCAAACAAAGAATCCCCTTCATTACCAACTCTAAAAATCAAAAAGAATACAATCCTAAAATTATAGCAGATATTTTTGCAGAATATTACCATGACTTGTATAATTTAAAAAATAGAAAGGACACTATACAACCCATACAAAGTAAGATTGACCCATTTCTAAGCAAACTTAACTTGCCTAAAATAACACCTCACAGTTAGAGCAACTGAACCTTCCTATTCAGAATGCGGAAGTAAGAGCAGCCATCCAATCCCTAAAACCTCATAAATCCCCAGGCCCAGATGGACTAATTAACGAGTATTATAAAAATTTAATGTAACATCAACACCCTATTTAACCAAAGCTTTCAACTATGCAATAAGCCAAAAATCATTCCCAGTGGAATTTTTACAGGCTACCATAGTTACCTTACCAAAATCTGGAAAAGAACCAGATAGACCAAGCAATTTTAGACCAAAATCATTGCTCAATTCTGATACCAAACTATATGCAAAAATTTTAGCAGCCAGATTAATTGATATTATTCCTTGCTTGGTTCAAAATGACCAAGTAGGATTTGTAAAAGGGAGACAAGCCCCAGATGCAACAAGAAGAATTATAAACCTAATAGAACTAGTGGAATCCCGCCCAACTTCAACATTATTATTAGCCTTAGATGCTGAGAAAGCATTTGATCGGGTTCACTGGGGATATCTACAATCTTTACTAAAAACTTTTGGTTTCCAAGGTTCCATTTTAAATGCTATCATGTTCCTTTACTCTAACCCAACAGCTAAAGTGCTGGCATCAGGTTTCATTTCAAAAGAGTTCAAGATAACTAATGGAACAAGACAAGGATGCCCACTATCACCCTTAATTTTTGCCCTAGTAATGGAACCATTAGCTGTAGCAATAAGAAACAAGATGTTATATGGTGTGGTAAACACCCGAAGGTACGAAGGAAATACTTATATAAACCTATGGAAAAATGAGGTATGGGGGTCCCCAATATCGAAACTTACATGAAAGCCACAATTCTAGAACAAAGCAAAAGCTGTTGGAACAGTGATACACATAAACTGTAGAAATAGAAAACACCTCTTTAAAAGGCAACACAATTAAGGATTTATTATGGGCACTAACTATCCAACCAAACCTTAAGATAAAGGCGCTAGCCACAACAACCCATATGCTCCAAATATGGAGAGAAGTGGTCTCCCAAGAGAAATGGTGGAAATATAAAATAGCTGAATTACCCATGTCTGCCATTAAAACGATTCTCCAATTTCCTGATCTCACAATATGGATGAACAAGGGAATCAACCAAGTGAGCGATATACTTGAGAACACCTCACTATGGCCCTTCCAACAAATTGTGAATAAATATCAGATCCCTAAGCAAAATTTCTTTCTATATCTACAAATCAGACATTTAGTATACCCACTACTGCCAATTTCTACCATATCTGTAACGACATTTCAACTGTATTTGAATTTCATTAATACAAAGCAAAAGGGTATATCTTTATGTTACAAACTACTGAATGACCCAATAGGATTTGAGAAACCAATGGAGTATACTTGGGAACAATGGGCGTCAGCTATGAAATGGCCTAAAAAGGCATCCAAGTGTATTAATCATACTGAATTATGTAGGAAAATCCTACTAAGATGGCATTTAACACCCCCTAAATTTTCTAAGATGTTGACTACCTCATCAGAACTATGCTGGAGAGGTTGTGGACAAAAAGCAAGATACTTACCACATGTGGTGGATATGCTCAAGACTAGAGGGGTTCTGGACTGAAGTGTCCAATCTAATCCAGACCATAACCCTTCATACAATCAAGTTACCTCCTGAATTAGCACTCCTGAATATAGGATTGGAATCCCTTCCTCATGATAGTAAAACGATCATATCGCATATATTAACAGCAGCCAGATATTCTATTGCTAGGAATTGGAAGGCTCCCCAACCTCCAATATCCCAAGAAGTAATAGAAAGAGTAACAATGGAAGGTCTATACCAAAAATATATGGGTAACCCTGGAAAATTTTACAAACAATGGCAATCATGGCTAAATAAATACGGAAGTGCGTTCTCTAAATTATGATCCTAAACGTTATAACCTGACACTACATATATATTTGGTTAATCAAGCCAAGCAGTAGAGAAGTAACAAACTGTGATCCCATTATTGGTTTTGTTTCTTTTTTTTCTTTTATCTTTAATATCTTACTCAGTTGTAAACTTGTATTAGTGTTTAAAGTTCAACAAACTAAGATCTGTATAATTTAGACATACAATGCATCTTGTAAAAAATTTTTTCTTGAGAGATAAAGTCTGGGAAAATGTATGTAACAGAATACCTTTCTTAAAATCAATAAAAATTATTTACATAAAAAAATATTACATTTATTCAACAGGAATTGATAAATGGTGACACACAGATGAATACTTTGTAAAATACTTTAACTACTATTAGCCAAGCTGATGAATTAACAAAGTTTAAGGAAATAAATGAAGAACAAACTGGAGTTAAATAAGGCTAATGAGTCATCTCGTAAAAGGCAAAAATTTGATTGTAATGCTTTAGGGATCCCCAAACTTTTTTTACTCATGAGCCACACTGAGTGAGGAAAAAAGTCATGGGCATTTTAAAAAAAGTTGTGGTTACATCAAAAAGGTTGCAGTCATGGCAAATAAGTCATGGTCACATCAAATAAGTTGCTGTCACTTTAAAAAAAAGTCACAGTCACATGAAAAAAGTCTTGTAGTAGTCCGCATTCTGAGAATTTTTCACTGTTTCATGAATTTTTCAGCAGTTTCAGAAGTTTTTCAGCAAAGTGAAATGGGACAGATTTGCTCATCGCTTCATCTGTGGTGATATATAAATATAATACATTAAAATACCCACCAGTCTATATATTTAATCATCCTCAAAAATCATGTTTCTCTTGCATAACAAGTGTAATGACTAATATTTAATCTCTAGCACTTTGTTGTCAACATGCTAAATAATACTTTACTTTAAGTTTCTTTATGAAAATTTTTTTAAGTGCTCCATTTCATTTGAATAATAATGCGCCTGAAAGACTAGTCAACATTAGATTGACATAAGCTTTGTCTTAAGCTGATCAAGAACATGCTGACGTTTACAGCAAGATTAATAAAGAAACATGCTGTACATACTTATGAATGAATACATAATTAGTGTTTCCACAACTTCTTTGATTTCTACAAAACTAAGCATGCTTAGTTTATGCCCACCTTTTTCTGGCATACACATGATTGTTAATCTAACATGGAAAATTGTTTCATAAACTTTTCATAAATTTTTTGTTAATGTGTTAATTTTTCAAAATATACATTTCTTATACCAAGAAATATTTTTCAAGTATTAGTAACAGAAGCATAAATAAGCAAGTTAAACTAATAAATGACTAACCAATATATAAAAAAAAAAACAACATAAACTTATAACATCAATATGTTTCTCGGGGTTGCTTTCTTTAAATTTAGGTAGAATAAAATAAAATTAGTAAATGTACTAAATTTGAATATTAGTCATCCAGAGTTGATAAGCTTCCAGAACGACTTTTTTTTTTTTTTACAAAGTCTCTTGGAACAGCCTTTTTATAGTCTAAATTTTTAGTTACTTCTCTTATCACTTGTGCAATGCTTAGGACATCTTGTTTTTTCCAATTTCTTGCAATCAAAAGTCTGCAAGCATGTAGGATATGAAAAATTAAAACATTTTTGGAAGTTTATAATAAAAATTTCATAACATTGCTTCAGAAGTCTGAGGAAAGGCTTGTTGTGTACAGGCTGTAATTAAAGGTCTGACAAAATTGTTGTATTTTTTCACAGGACCGCCATATGTGGAACATATCCTCCTATATGGCTTTATTACATCTCCAGCATAGATTCGAAGTTCCAGGGTAAATTTTTGAAGGGGTTAGGTACCAATTAATTAGGATTTTGTAGTAGTTTTATTTTTGTGTAACGCATTTAGTTAATTGTTGTGTTTTAGAAATATCCATTTGCATATTGTACAATTTAAGTTTTTTTGAATCTTTGTTCCCATCTAATCACATGTGGAATTTTAAATGTATCTCTCGGTTTCATTAAAAGGTTATATATCTTTGCCAGACCTTTTTTAATACTAAATCCATGTTGGAAAAGTTCCAATAATGGTCTTAGTTTAGACTGAGTAAGTGATGATTGGTAAGTATGTAGTTGTAGATATTTATGAAAGTGACTTTTTTCAAGGTTAAATTCTTCCTTTAGACATATAAAAGATTTACATTGTAGTACAAGTCCATCAGTGTTATTGGATTTTTCCTAACCTATGTTGTGAGATCAACATTTATTATAGGTACCAAAGGAGAAGGAAAAAAAGAATAAAATGTGGTCATCCTATTGTCTCTGCAGAATTGTATTGCCATTGTCATGCAGTTAAGTTAATTAATTGTTTTTTGTCAATCTTACTATTTGACCAAAGTACTGTAAGTTATGAGTATGGTTTCAGGAAAGTCATCTCTATTTCCACCCACCTTGTTTGTTGATGTGAACATAGTAAATCTGTAACTTGGTTCAGAATATTAGTTTTATGGTGTTTTTTAACATTTGGTCTTCCAAGACCTGCAGCCGCTTTACTCCTCTGAAGAATGTTTGTTGCAACTCTAGGAACTCTACTGTTCCATTTAAACTGGTTAAACATATTTGTAACTTTTACAAAAAAAGTAGAATTGAAATAGGGTTAGTACGAAAGGCATATAACAATTTAGGGAGCAATAACATTTTTAAAATTTTGAAATTTTACTCAACCATGAAATAAATAAATCCATTTATATAAATCCATTTATATAGTTCCTCTTTAAAAGATTGTAGCACTGTATAGAAATTACTTTTTAACAGGTTTGCAGGATCTTTAGTAAATTTTATACCTAGGCAAGTATGTAATCTTTACGCAAATCAAATCTAAATTGACTTTTGAGAGTCCAATGGTGTTTAATCAAAATGTTTAGCATTAAAGTCTCATTCTCATTTACTTTGTAATAGGAAGTAATCCAAATTCTTGTAAAATTGTCATAAGTTTTGGGAGCATTTCATTAGGGTTAGACAATACAATAATAATATTGTCTGCGTACAGACCCATACAGTGATCCTTGAGACTAATTTTAACTCCAAGAAGTTTTTTGTTGTTTTGAATTTTTTGAGCTAAGATTTCTATTGTTAGGTTCAAAATCAGTGGAGAGAGAGGGCAACCCTGTCTAGTTCCATTTTAAAGACCAAATTTTTGAGAGAACATACCTTCATTAACAATTCTAGCTGAAGGATTATGGTATAATGTGGAACTTATGAATAAATGAACTTAATAAATGAATTATCACAACCAAGTTTACATAAAATCTTCCTTTTTTTCTGCATCTAAGGATAAGACAAGAGTAGGAATCTTAGATTGACAAATTACATGTAAATTACATTATACTATATTATATATTTAAATATTTATAAAGCGTCTAATACTGTATGATGATTGCCAACCCTTAATGAAGCCCACTTGGTCTTTGTCTATGATATCCCAAATAATATCTTGTAATCCATGTGAAAATATTTTGGCATAAAACTTTAAATCACAGTTTAACAGGGAGATTTGCCTATAATTAGATAATTTTTATAAGTCTTTAGCTTCTTTTGGTATTACCATAATTATAGTCTGTAGCATTTCCTCAGGAAAGTATTCATCTATTAATATTGAACTATATCATTCTGTGAGTTTTGGAACCAATATCTGTGCAAATGTCTTATAATATATTACTGGTAACCCATCTGGTCCAGGTGCTTTTTTTAAGGGAGATTAATGTATTGCATGTTCAACTTCTTGTTGAGATATTGGTGATTTTAAGAAAATCACTTGATCACTATTTAAGTGAGATAAGTTATTATTTATCAGATAATTCCCATTCTCACACAAGCGTCTTCAGATGTATTTCATACTGAAGCAATACTATTTCTGTTTACAATTAGTTTTGTAGTAATAGTAGCTGCTGACAAATCTGCAAAAATATGAATTGACTTAAATTCTTCTGGTATATCTTTTACATTTCTGAGTTCTTTAGAAAATAATATTTTATATGAAAAAATGATATCTCTCGATAGCATCATGTGGAGCCATGGCTGGAGCATTGAGAGATTTTGGTAACATGTGTACATGGTCAAAATTTAGTGTTCAGAAACCTGAGGAACAACTGTTGAAGTAAGACTCAAGTCTTGGCCTTTGTTGTCTTCAGAGATACCTCTGAAGCGTACATTGTTTCTGCAAGAGCGATTTTCCAAATCAATGACTTTTTCTGTAGAGAGGAAATATCATCTTTTAAGTTCAAATATCCACTACTTGATTATGAGCAGCAACAGTCTCCTTAGCTTTATTTTCTAAATGCGCAATTCTGTCACCTAACTCCCTTATCTCTGTCTTAAAGTCTGACAAAGTTTGTTTTAGTTTAATCTGGTAATTAGTAACTCTTTTAATTTACTTTCTGTGACTGGTTGGTTATAATCGATACTGTTTTCTGATGTTTTAGGAAAGGCTTCTCTTATCTGTGAAACTGGGGCAGCAGTTAATAAAGTTGCGGCACCATTTTGTGGAAGCTCCGTGTGTGCCTCCTGGGTAACGCTTTTGAGCGATGTTAATTTCAGTTTTTTGGCTCTGCCCATGGCGAAACCAGTGTGGAAGCCCTCACAATTGTTTCCGCAGAGGATGACACTGTTTGGACCAGTCTTGCTCTGGTGCAGGGATCGGGAAACTATGTGTCCATTTTGCAAACTTCGCCCCATTTGGTAAGCTTATATATATCAAATACACCACAGTCTATTAAACAAATACCATTTTTTTCAATTATTTTTTTTTTTTTTAATCTTCAATGGTCCTGTTTTAAAGTAATATTATGTAGTAGACACATACTATCAAGTTCAACCTTGTTTTCCCAACCTTTCTAACAGCTAGCTGATGCTGGCGAACAGGTAGGAAACCCATTTGAGGCCATCTCCAATTTGCAAGAGAAGAAAAAAAACAAAAGGGCAATACGTACAGTAACTTGATTAACTTAGTAATAGGAATTAGTTGTAGTAATCTTATATTTTCTCACTTGCTAGGAAGCTATCCAGTTCTTACTTGACCTATAATATATTATATTATATGATATTCCCCCTTAAAGCACATGTATAAAGGTTGTACACATCTCCCCCACCCAAACTGCATCATTTGTACTGCATATGTACTCTCTGTTTGTCAGCACCATCACATTTTTCTTGTATTGCAAGAGTCTTCAACCCTCCATATGATCTCCTTCTGGGGAAATGAAAGATAAGAATATTGAACTTTAATAAACTTAGAAAAGTGATTTAAAAAAAAAAGCAATATTGATTTACTACATAAAACAATTCAACAGCAAAAGTTTTGTGGAAGATAAATAACTTGTTAAATTACCTATTAAAACTAAACCAATCTTTCATAAAAGGTGTCAGAATTATAATTATCTTAACAGTGCAAGGGGAAGCATTGCCATTGAAATATTTATTTTAGCTAATGCAATGCAAGGAGTTTGAATGTTCTCACTGTGTGTGTTTTTTCTGGGTACTCTGGTTTTCTCCAACACTCCAAAAACATATAGGAAGGTATGGTTACCACCTTTTTGTGGAAAAAACACCACCCGCAGAGTCCAATGGCAACAAAAAAAAATATTGTGTGGTAAAAAAGTTTTGTTCAGTAGCTTCTAAAAAACACCCATAGACTTCATTAGGGTTGATTCACTAAAGTGCGATAAGCGTTATTGCATGCTTTTTTGCGTTAAAATTGACACAAAAAAAGTGCGATTCGCTAAAGTATTATTGAATGCAAAAAGTCGCATATAGTGTGCGTTAAATAGCGCACAACCGAATGCATTAATTTTAACACATTGCGTTAATTCTTGCGCAGAAATAATACTAACTCATGATTCACAAACACTTAACGCACGCTGCATTAATTAGCACGTGTTGTGTCAAATACCACATGAAAATATTCTTCGCGACTTAAATAACGCAAACAGCATCATGTCTAAATTAACGCAAGTATCCTTTTAGTGAATCGCGCATTAAGACGTGAAAAATAAGACGCAATAAAAATTTTAGCGCATGCTATAAATAGCGCTAAAAAGCATCTTAGTGAATCAATCCTATTGTATTTTGCTAATTTTTTTTGTTTTCCAAATTCAGTGAAGTAAAATGAGACAGATTTGCTCATCCCTATCCTCTATTAATTACATTGGCATCAAGCATAATTTTTACAGGCCAGAGTGGATAATACCGGCCAGGTGGCAACCCTAATGGTAGATTGATAGGTTCCTGATAAAAAATTTGAATAAAGTGTGTAGGCATGTGATGGGACCTTAGATATGCTGCATTGGGAAGGGGCAGATAATGAATGGTGTATTATCTCTGTATATGTTGGTACCTGCATATAAACTCTCTGTATACGCTGCTGCTATGTAAAAAAAAATAATGCTAGCAATGTTTTCATTAATGAGGACCTAAACCCTTGAACTAGTGTTGCATATTAAGTTTGGAATTTTCAAAATAAGGAATCCCATACCTGTACATTAATTTTTTTGATGAAATATCATCACTCTACTGGTTTTAAACCTGCAGAAGCAGACATCACACTTCCCATGGGGCCTGCTGTGAAAGTTAGCATAAGCATTATGAAGTTAACCACATGTTTTGAAAATGCTACATAGTCTTTCAACATTGCCAACATATTTCGAAGATCCTATACATTGTCTGTAACTATATAGATATATATATAAAATAAAACACAGCCGGCACCAAGGGTCTTATAGTTCAAAACAATCTCAAGTGTATTACAATCTCAAGTGTATTGCATGTATAACGTTTCGGTCCCTTATGGGACCTTTTTAAACCTTGAAAAAGGTCCTAAAAGGGACCAAAACATCGGTTATACATGCAATACACTGCATACATTGTTTTGAACTATAAGACCCTTGGTGCTGGCTGTGTTTTATTTTGTATTTTGTATTCTGCGCACCAGGGCAGCAATTAGCATTTTGGAGTGAGGTGCTGTCGTGAGGACTTATATCTATATTACTATATTTTAAAACCCAATAAAACAGTTATTATAGAGACACCAGTATCCAATACTAAAGTATTAAGTAATATTATACACATATGATTCTGTAAACTTCATTTTGACCAATTTGGAAATAATAAAAAATAGAAAAAAGATGCCACAGTTTAAATTTTTAAACAACTTACCATGTGCTGGCATAAATAAAAACAAAAAAATATGATGAATTTTAAGGAGAAATATCCATGCTGACAATTTAGAAAGACTTGAAAGAATATATTTAGTGCTCGCTCATTTATTTTTTTTATGCCATTGCTAATTTCATATGCTTTTTTGGAGTACATTGTTAGAAACAATTTCTGCATAAAGTTTTAAATAACAAATCTTTTTACATTTTTTAAAAAATGTTAAACACAATGCTTTAAAGGTATATGTATTATAACAAAGTCCATTGTTAGTATATTAGATAAAATGTACAAATCCTCCTAAACTATTATCAAAGGTTATTTATATGATTAACATCAGTTATACACCAAACTAAAATCTAAAACACTTTTTTTTCTTATAAAACTACAGACTAGGGCATTAAAATAAACACTTATTTGATTTTTGGCAGTTTATACACTATAAGGTAGGTAATATACATTGTTATGTTTAAAACCTATTGATTGTAGCTCATCATATTTTAAAATGTTTTACCTGCTCAGCCAATTTTACAGCCCAGCAATGTTTTTGTTATTCAAAACAGAGGATCAGAATCAGAGGACTGGGTGCTTTCTGCAAGTGCTCCATGACAGGCCATTCTCAGCTGCTCCTAGTCCCCAATAATTAGCTTGCTGTATTAGCTACCTCTTGTGGCTTTGCCTGTGAGAGACATTTGACATAAGAGACATCAGAGGGATTTTTCAGGAGGCTCTTGTGGCGTCCGAATGCCTCTTAATTAACCACTTAGGTATCCTCATTCACTCTCCTGCTTGGCCCTTTCCAAATGGTGGGGACTGCACTGAGGATCTAAACACTGGAGAAGCATGCTATCAAAAGATCTTGTAAATGAAGGCTTGTGTAAATTATTTTTAATGATTCCCTCCTGGCACATCATTATGTTTGTAGTTACACACAGGCACATCAGAGATGGCTCATCTTCCGTAAGGTCAGCTGCAGGACCACCATAACTAGCTGCACTCAGTAAATGGCTTATTAATTAGCGCAGTGATTTTACATTGCTAAGAGCTCTGATGTATGAAGCTAGAATTGTAATTGTGTAGGATTGAAATAATAAGCTATCTCAGGGCTCCTTATGCAAATTGCCGTATTATAAAATCATTACCTATCTAAACACTGAGTTTTAATAAGAATTACAATGATGAATTTTATGATAATTGACACTCAAGGTTTAATCGCTTGGATTTTTATCATTGTGATGGTTAAATTGTATTTTTAATTAAATATTCCTTAAAATGTAGAGAATTATTTAACAATTCTGCACCATTCTTTTAGATCACATTAGGTTATTCTCTTTGGTAATAATAAATCATGCCTTCTTAGAAATAGGTATTTGACATAATGTATCACTTGTAGGCAAAGATGTTTAATCATTATTTTTTTTTCAATTATGATTTTAATGGCAATATATCATCAACTCTGAGACATAGCAAATGTTACTAGGTCGGATTTCCAATTGTGAAAAAGGTAAAGAAGAAAAATCTAGGTCAGATTTTACATAATTTTTACATATTTATTTGAGCTTCTAGTTTTTTAGCACTGTTTCATGTATTAAAAAAAAGAGATTCAGACCAGTCTGCTTAGGAGGACTTAAAGTTTTCAGGTTATTTTATTGTGTTTATTTACAGAGTGCTGACACATTTCCACAGCTCTTTACAGAGATTATACACCATTAACATCAGTTCCTGCCCCAGTGGAGCTTACAACCTAAGGTCCCTATCACATTCAAATATGCAGTAGGGCCAGTCTTATCAGGAGCCAGTTAAACTGCTATGATCTTTTTAGTCATCACAACAGCAGAATTCTGTCATACAGAAAAACAACACAAAAAGAAGGATAGAGCTGTGAACACAACATATCAGGCTGGTCATTCGGCTATAAGACAGATACACTTTAGGGCAGAAATAATATGGTTTGCTGTGATGAGTGAATCAGTTCAGTTTCGCTTTGCCGTAAAATTTGTGAAACTGCGTTACGTAGGACAAATTTTTACTAGGGCAACATTTTTCACACGTTACTTTTTTCTCACTCCAAATGCATTAAAGTCAGTGGGCATTTTTATTTTTTGGCTGCAACTTTTTTGTCTCTTAAATTTTGCCACAGTTTCGCTGCAAATCCATGACATCACTACTGGTTTGCAAAAAAGCAAATGTGCTTGAAACAAATATTATAAATAGTCTCTTTTCCTCTCTTCTATTACCAACTTTCTTTCGTTCTTTTTCTCCCTTTATCCCTATCTATTATTATTATTATTATTATTATTATTATATAAGTTTGTATTATAATAGATTTGAATCACATTGTACTGTAAAATGTATGAAGGGGAGAAAGATGTATGTCAGTAAACATTTACAATATTCTTTTAATATTTTTTATAATATAATATTACAAAGACTTCATTTATTCATCCCTTCATTAATCCAGCAATGGTGGCTCTGAAGAACCTCAAGATGATGAAAATTATTTTATCCCTGATGCCCAATAGCATGTCCATATTTTCCCTATTTAAGTACATAGTTTACCCAAATGTGTCTGAATGCCTGACACAGATAGATAGATAGATAGATAGATAGATAGATAGATAGATAGATAGATAGATAGTGCCTTAGACATTGTGTTGATGTTCTTCTGGCATTTAAAACAAAAAGGCAATTTTAAAGATTAATTCATATATTATTAATTCTTTCCTCTTTTTTTCCTTGGCACTTGAAATAGCAGAAATTGCACATGTATTGATATGTGTATATCTTTGAAAATGTTGTTTCCTTTAGAGATTTGTCTATATAAAAGCAATCTGGCAATTGTCTTTATCCATAGTTTTGCTCAGCCAACTATAAAAAACAATTAAACCACTCCAAAGTTTTGTAATATGTGTCCCCGGGTACAACAGTTTTGACAATAGGGTTGTGCCAAATTTTATATCCAGTAATGTATGTGTAATGAATAAACATTTAATAAACAATTAACTTATTTAATTACAAATACTATTTAACTTTAAACTGAATTTTGAGCTACCTGGCATTATCAGATGATAACTTTGACTAGCATCATTCAGACTGTGAAATTATTTATAACTGAAATATTTTAATAGTCAAAAATATACCAGCTATTAGAAACAATTATTGCATATCTGTTGTTACCCTTTGATATCTGTTCTTTCTTTCCATGAGGCTCTGGCAGGCTAATCAAATATAGTTGATCTTAAAAAAAAAAAAAAAAACACTCAACAGGATCTCCTAATTAATCTGAGCTAATTTGTTCCATGAAATAACTTTTTTCAACAATTTTTAAACTGCTAATAACTTTAACTCTGTGCTTTCATTTCAGTACCTTGTAAAATGGGAAAATATGCATATTTTCTTCAAACAAATTCCTGTAGGATTACAGGAGCTCTAGAATGAAATCAACATCTGCTACTTTGTGTTTGTGCAGTATTTTATGAAACAGAATCTGGATGTTTTATTTGTATGGCTGAATTGAGGCTTATGACCCATAATCCATCATCTTGATGTCATATTTCTATATGTTATGTATTTAATCCCCACAGTAATTTGGAGAAAGTAAAGAAAAACGCTACTTAAGCTATTGTCCAGCTGGCGCAATGTCCTCTCACAAAGGTCATTGTGGTCTCTCTTTCGATGAATATATCAAGGCTTTCCTCAGTTAAGCCAAGGAAAACATGAAGTGGAAGTCCCAAGAAGTTTGACTCTAAACCAACATAACAGACCACTAGCAAAGGAATTTGACTGATACTATCATGTTTTCAAAACCAGCTATTATAAATAGATGATTTTTAGTAAATATACCTTAGTTTAGTTGAAAAACTAAAGAAATAGGTTATAAAGTGTTAGTAATAATTTTCTACAAAAACAATTTAGGATAATGTATAAAAAATGCTATATGATTAATAAAAATCAGACATAGATGTAATAGAATTCCTTTCAGTCGATGCATTTTAGATTTATTTCACTTGCAAAAACAGTTCCACTTACAAAGGTGGCATGGGTTGTTTCTACTAGGCTGTTAGCAAACTATAAGTGAACATCTTTCAGCTGCGAGGACATGATCATTTATTGTGCTGATTTTTCAGTCCCAGCAGCAGGTGTCAGAGATCAGGAACTATTTGCAATGCCATACATTTGCCAATGATATTTCTTTCTGGAAAGGTACTGTCAAATTACATTTTCATAATATGTGGCATAAGGTCCCTTTTTGGTCACAGCCTTTTTCTACGGCTCATTTTTGGGTGTATCCTTTTTAATTTACCTGGCATTTAGTACCATTTGTATTCTCCCCAGTCACAGACCATTTCTCCCATTACTTTTTTGTGCACAGAATTGCCTATAAGTTTAAAATGTTCAAGACTGTTCTACTGGTAGAGAGTAAAATATACAGTATCATAACTACTGGGTCTACATCTCGTACAATCTTGTCAGTGGACAAGTCAGTAAAGTGCAAACTTTTACAATGTGGATCTATTGGGTTGATTTATATGTACTGTCTATAAAGTTTGACAATATAGGGAGACTTGGCTATATGTTTTGGAGTGACAGGCCTTATTTTTCCATAGATCTGGTTATAAGCCAAATTTCAAGGTAATCTTTCCATTTTTTTTAGTTTTAGCTGATGTGTGGTTAATTTATAGGTAAAATTTGAGATATTGAAATGCAGATACAATCTATGTAATTTACTTTCCCTGTTAGTTCCAATACCAAAAATTTGCTCTCTTCTACTAGTTTGCACTCCACTACAATTCTTCATAATGTCATTTGTTGTCTTAAATGTTGACATTTTGCAGGTGCTTTTAGCACTTTTTTGTGGTACTACATCTACCACATTGATTATGCATTATTAACTTTACACAAGCAAAAGTAGCAGAAAAAAGTTCATTGTACAAAAAAGAACATATGCCATAAGGACCAATGTCAGAAGCACATCAGGAAAGCAGGCAGCACCTATTGAAATAATGTTTTGGTGTGCTATTCCTCCTTACAATAATTTGTGTTTTTAACATTGCACCACATTGGTAAGAAAAGAAACAGAAGGACGTTGACAACCAGATTTACTGCTGTAGCCATATATCTGTAGCTCTCTTGTTCATATATTTTCTTCTTAGTTGTACCTGTGTTACTTAAAGGAAATGTAACACTAAATTTTTTCAAGTAAAAAAGCTCTACCCTGCACAAATAACTGCCCTATCCTGCAAACCGCTTAGTATTTTAAATGCTTTAAAGGACAATGAAAGGTTAATATAAATTAAAAGTAAGTCTAAAGGCATTCTTTTTAAGTACTTACTGCATATATAAATTCCCAGATCCCTGCTTGCTTCTCTGAGATATGGTGCTGGCAGCCTACAGCAGTGTGAAGACTCCAGTGACATCACTGAAATCTCTCTTCCCTTCCTGTAGGCTGCCAGCGGCAGCCTTCCTATTCTCTGAGCATGTGTGTAACTTGATCCTGTCTCCTGTTCTGAGCTACACATACCCACCAGCCAATCAGAAGCGGATCTGGCAGAGGGGAGGGGGGGAGGGAATGAATCACATGTGCAGTATGAAGCAAGGAGGGAAAGGAAGGGAGAATACCTTTTTAGAGATGGCTGCCTGTTCTAGAAAATGTGAAGTAAGTGTGACTGAGTAAATATTTGATTAGGTGAGCCAAAAGTGTGGCGTTTTTACTAAACAATAGGAGGACTATTGGGCAGTATGCTTTTTAAATTTTGACTTGCATTCTCCTTTAATAGAACATACCTGCTAAAACTTGGCTTCCTGTCAATTGAACTACGGCGAAGGAAGGTGCAGCATCCACTATGCGACGATCAATTGATCGAGCCTAGCCTGACTCCTTCCTATACAGAAAGAAGGCTAGGCTCGATCAATCGATCATCGCATAGTGGTTGCTACTCCTTCCTTCGCATAAAGTTTATTTAATCCTATGAGCCTATGATTAAGTACCCCATTGGTATGAAACGCGTAAGGTTTTTGTTTTTTCTTTTATATATGGATTAAATAAACTGTATATGCTTTTTTACATTTAATATGACTGCTGTTTGACATACTACTTCCTGGGAATCAGAGTGCCTGCCCATACTACATTTTTTTTGTGTGATCTGTTGGACCAAGCCTGCCTAGCATTATAAAACTTCCTAAACTGCTAATATTTTAGAAACTGATGTACATTGAAAAATTTCTGCAATCACTCTGAATATGTTTACAGCAATTAATTTTTGGGGGGTTAGATTCTCTTTAATTACTTATTGGCTTTATAACTTACTTATTATTTACTTATTGAGTATGTGAAATAATATAAAGGCTTTTAGCCGTTGAAACCAGCACTGAAGTATCTACTGGGTTAAAGGGTTCACTATAGGTTAAAGCTACCAAAACTTTTATTAAAAAAAAATGTTGTTGACAATGAAAAATGCTGAGCTTCTTGAACTTCAATAAATCAATCCCCAAGTTAAAAAAGAAATAAATCACAGTTTATCTACTTACTCATACTTACAGCATATTTTTACACCTGATAAAGAAAACAATGCAAAATTTCACCCTTGCCCAATGTCGATATATTTCTTCTTCCCGTCCTCTATCTCTGCATTTGTGGGGGTTTATCCTCAGTTCCCTTTCCTGTATGTCTTATATTCTACTAAAAGACCCATCCACATTAGCTTCATCCCATGCCATTCATTTATTAACTATTTATTTATTTCAGTATTACACTGAAACTTCAAGTGTCATCTTAGAGATTTCTATGCTTCTGTCTACCACCCTATTTTTCTTCTATGCAACGTTTTATGTTTGTTTATAACTTGTAAGATCCTGTAGGACATTTCCTAACACAACTAGGTTTATCTGAAAGCAAAATGAACATTTAATTCAAGCAGCAAAGCTTTTATAAGTTTATCTATCTTCTTTCGTTGGTTCATACAATAACACTTTGTACATATGTTCTAAGTTATATTAACATTGTAACTACTGTTTAACTTGCTGCTAATTGATACATAAATAATGATAAAGTTATGCATGCATAAAAGTTTTTTTTCTTAAAGGATCAATACACTAAAATTACTTTACAACAAACACAGCACCCATCTTTTGGAATAGAGATTAAGTAATATGATCAGGATTACAGATGTCTGAGGGTAGAATTTCAGCTGGTGCCTCTAGTTCTTCACTATGCCTAAGAAGAACTACTATGTCTACTCTAAGGGGCCCATTCATTAAACCACAAATTTTCACCAATTAAAAGCATGATTGGAAAAAAATCAGAGTAACCACTATAATTTTTTGTGTGAGAAAATTCTTTTCTCATTGTACGAAAATATTGTGGTTGCAATCCGAAAGTCACAAAATTTTTGCATCCGACCGATTGTAAATAGCGTGGAAACCTTTATGGCTTTGAAACTTCAATGCATGATTTTGGAAGCCTTCCATAGGACTCAATGGCACTCTACAGATCCAACCTGTCCAAAAGAACATCACGATACCAAAGCTTGAATGAATTCTGTAATAGTTGAAGTCTTTGCAAAAAATACGACTTTTTCGTGGAGGTTAACGAGAACCTCTAAAAAGTCGCATTATTTTAATGATATTATAGTGGTCATTATGAAAAGTTCTAAAAATTAGAAAAAAAAGGTTTTTTTTCTGAAAAATGAATGGGCCCCTATAAGTAACAAAAAGTATTAAAATGACATTGGGTAAACAAAAATATAATAGATTTCTACCTATATGGTAGCTTTACCTTCCTACCTTTACCTGTATGGTACAAAGGAGTAAATTAGAAACAGTTTGTATGTAGAAGTATTTGCCCTTCTGTATTATGATCTTTTCTTGCCATCGTGTTTTAATTTAGGTATAAGAAAATTATATTTTTTAAATTAGCCTGACCATTGATGAAGAAAAGCAGTAAAAAATTAGACACAAAGAGGCATATTATATGGACACTTCTATTTACTGTACAGATACTTCAAGAGTTGGGGATCTGTCCAGGAGTATGACAGGCATTGCAATGATGGGGATTACATTGTTGTTATATGTTATTTGGGCTGTAACATAAAATTAGGACTGTAAAGGCATTATAGCAGTTGTATGTAATAAAATAGTATAACATTCCATTACAAAAATATGATACGAAAAAGTATATTTGTAAGTATAATTACCCTGGAGCCAATTTATCAGCACAATGAAGTACAATAAATAAATTAATTTATTACAAACAAGGTAGGGGACACAGAACTTAAAACAACATATCAGACCATCATAGGCTTATCTATGATAACCTAAAATCTTGCTGCTTGCCTGGGTCTTCATCAGTGTTCACAATAAAAGGCATTTTTAATTATCAAAGAAAAGTTCTTTTTTATGGCAAAATCTGAACAGGTAAAAGTTCTGTAGTATGACATGTAGCATGAGGTATGTAGCATTATCTAATAAACTGTATGCCCATAATGTCTGTTATGGAGTGTTGCCAAAAAGTAAGAAATAGGGGTTGTGGACATGCTGCAGTGATCTTGAAGAGTGGTGCAATGTATGTCATGAAGACGTGGGAGACTATATCATATACTGAGCAACCAATTGCTTTTTTTTAAATACATTGCAGTGACCCTATGTATGTATTATGTCTTACAATGATACTAGGAAGATATGAATCACTACTGTGCCCTCATTCTTTCATTATATCTCAAGGATTTATGGGCTTAGCATTTTAATACACAAAAACAGGGAGGCCATGTTATGTTGGATTAATGGGCGCCAATATACTTTAGGAGCACTATAGAGATGAAAAAATATATTATATATAAGAGGAAGAAAAACTGGATGAAAGGGTAGTGTACAACCATTTCATAATCTTGTGCAACATTTTAAAGGTATTTCCACCCAGAACCGGTCTTACAAGGTAGAACATAAATTAAACATATCTTATCTAGAGATAAGCAAGTTATCTATTTTAGAATTCACAGTCATTTCCCAACACACTTAATTGCATAAATTTACATAAAGAATATGCAAGTCATTTTGTGGTACATCAAGTATTATGATTTCTACTCTTAAGGTGTCATACATCAAATGTCAGTTTGCTTTTAACCCAGTTACGATTAAACTGCAAGGGATCTAGGAAAGAGTAAGGTTCCTGTCACTTTTTATAAGAATCAAAATAAATATGATGTTTTAATTACTCTTTCTATATATATATATATATATATATATATATATATATATATATATACTTTACTTATTCCCATTGGGGTTTGGAGGAATGTAATGAAAGTCCGTAAAAATATTTGCAATGTGAAGTGCCAAAATTTACTTTGTGTGAATTTAATATAGCTTTTGTGAACCCAGCAACTGTAGCGACCACTTCTGACAGTGGAAGAAAGTTTTTACCAGTGCGCAATGTATGTTAAAAAAACTTCCTACTGAAAAAAGTTGTTATGTTTGCTCCAAAAGATTACCTTCAAGCATGGTGGGCCAAAGTAAGCCAAAACCAAAGCAGTATCTGTTCCTAAGATTAACTGCACGTACCATAGACTGTAATGGGTCTAAGTTGTGGGATTACTGGTTCTTGCAATTTGTTTAAGAGATGGCAAACGTACTTTTATCCAGCAACAAAAGTAAATGTATGTATTTACAGCAGTCATTTTCTTTTGTTACCATGGTATAATATGACCATGGTCAAATTTGCACTTTAAAGGAGAAGGAAAGGCTAATAAAGAGTTAATCTCAAGCTGCAGGCATACCTTCAGTTGTCTCAATAGTGCCCTTAAGTCTCCCCATATTTCACCTGTTCAGAAGATCAGAAGCCAAACAGGAAGAAAAAAACGCTGAGCTGTGTAAAGAAGATTCCCAGAATGCATCACTCCTGCACGGACACTAAGACCAGCTACTCAGGAAGCGCATGCACATTTACCTTGTGCTGTGAGCGCGCTTTCCATCTCACAAGCAGGAGCGGCTGGGGTAGAGTAGGTCACGCTCACATCTAGGGGAGGGAGAAGGTTCGTGCATGCACATTAACTTACGCGGCGCCATGTTGGACTAAGTTAAATATCCAACATGGCGGCCGCAATAGAGGCAAACTAGCGCTCAGAACCCACATCGAGTGCTCAAAAATTAGCAGCAAAAAAGGTGAAAAAATTTAGCGATCAGCTGCAGGTACATGTGGCCTATCTATGTATGGGGTCGACTTTTAAACCTTTTCCTTCTCCTTTAACCTTCAAGTTCAGCTTTGCAGCAACTCTGGAAGTTTAGTAGTTCATTAACTATTACAGTTATTTTATTCTGCTGCTTTTTGTAACTATTGCTGGGAAATAACTCATTTATTTACATATTTAGCTTGTACAGAAAATGCCTTGATCCCATAAGTTCTGTCTGTAAAAATCCTAACACAAACTTCATACTGCATATATATATAGATAGTCTGGGCCCAGAAATTGTTTCCCCTATAATTTTACACTTTACATTCAAGATTGGGTCTTCTTAACAAATTATACTGACAATCATCTTTACAAATGTTAAATAGAATAGAATGCACCTGATGTCTTGGGGATGGCACTTTATAGAGTCCTGGGCATGACTTTGTTGTATCCCCTAAAATCTACTTGTCAGTATTGATTATCCTTGGTTGTAATATACAGAAAGAGATTATCATCTCCCCTATATTGCTTCATTGTTTGCATAAAAAGATCTCTTATTTGCAGACAATTTTTTTTTTAAATATATGATCTTCTCACATTATTTTCTCTTGTGCCAGAAGAAGTAAACACCAACCTTCACACTAACAGCATAATCATATTATTTCTAATTGTAATTTTTCTATCCACAACACATCAAAGGTTAGAAAGTTTAAGAAAAAACTGCCTAGCTGAAGGTAATTTCCCTGCAGGTTTAACAGCAGAAGAACAAAATATTTACAAGTTTAAATAGATATCAAAACTGCCTCTCTATTGCGATTAATTGGCGAAGTACAGTGCCCACTGCCCAGTTCCCAACAGCTGGTCACACTGGCACATGGCAGCCTCTCAACAGTCTTTGAGATAATGACTTTGGCATCTGCTGATGAGTGCCTGCTACTGCCCACAGAATTTACAACTCACAAGTGGGAGACAGAGGATTCAACAGAACTTTTTTATGCAAGGTCTTTGAAATGTATTAATGTAATGCAAACACAAGCCTTCCAACCCATTAAATTGTTGATGTTATGCGAATCCACTCTGGAATTACAGATCCTCATTAACATTATTTGCATGTTAATCTGCATCTTTTTAATTAGTGATATTATTTATGCACATAATTTTTGACTACCGGTGCCAAGGCTGAAGCGCATTAATTAATCTACTGAGATGCCAAACTGTTTATTTTCTCCCATACTTTTATTTGTTTACATGGTGTTTTGGATTCAGGGAAAATAAAAAAGAGCCTGCAGAATAAAAGCAGAAAGACAAGATTAACTAAAAGCTCTTTTTGTTTTCATAATTTAAATTGTAATATTAGCCAAATGTTGTGATTCTTCCCTCAGAGATCGGTTATTCAGTTACATTACCTTGATGTATTATTAAAATTTATAATGGACTCTAGAGGCCTCTTTTAGCTCTCTCCTTCATTTACAGAATATACTCAATGTTATTTTAATCTTCCTACAACGCTTCCATGCATAGGCAATGAGTAGTCCTCCCTTGTGTATCTCCAGGGCTGCTCCACTTTACACAACTGATAAACATTTAAATAAGCCTTTTCATAAAAGAAAAGAATACCAAATTATTAACCCTTTGACAAAGTTACAATTTGCCTGCAAAATCATCTTCTGTTTGAAAAAAGAGAGTCTTGTTTTCTGATTTGGAATGTTGAAGAGGTTATTTGCTTGACTGCAAGCAAAATCTTATATAGAAATGAAAAGTCATTACACATCAGGGTAAGCAAGAGATAAAGAAATGTCATCTCCACTGCCATTTGAATTTTGATTGAAGATAAAGACTCATTGAAAAAGACAGGTTTGAACAATAGCACTGCGACTTCTTGAGTATGACAGCTCTCCACCAAGGGAAGTTAGGCAAAACAGATTCTCAGAGTAGCAGAAGCCTTTAGCTTATACAGTAATTTCTGCATTTGTGTTATTGGCTCATTGTCTTGTGTATAACATATAAAACCTCATTAGCAACTTTCAGGCTTATTATAAGGGCATGCTGAAAATAACTAGTCCCACCTGTTTGTCATGCTTTTTTTTTTCTCCAGAAAAAGCAGCAAATAATTTGATAAATTTTCAATCAGGAGTAGGTGGTTTAGAATGGGTCTTACAATAGACATGAATTAATCAGTGCCACGAGCTGTGGCTTAAAGTGAAGGGTGTCATGTGAATAAATTCACTGCAAGCAAATCAGGCATTCCACCACCAATCATAATGAATAAGGGAAAGCTGTTTGGCATGATGGGAGAGACTGTGTACTGTACTTTTATATACATTCATGTTTAATGAATGTTTGAATTGGGACAAAAAAGTGGAGGAATAGAATGTGTGCAGTATTCTCATATAAGCCACTCCTGTGATTATAAGTTACACCCACTGTTATAATAAGCCTCACCCACCAACACTTTCTGGTTTCACCAACTTTAAAGCAGAGTCCTTTTGTTATTAGTGATGGGCGAAAAGTTTCGCCAGGCATGGATTCGCGGCGAATTTCCGCGTTTCGCCATTGGCAGATTGCTTAGCGAAACGGATGAAAAATTTCGCCGCGGAAAAATTCGCCGCACGTCCAAAAATTGTCGCCGGCGTCAAAAAAGAATAGTCGCGGGCGACAAAATAATAGCCGCGGGCGACGAAACAATAGCGCGCGACAAAATAATAGTCGCGCGATGAAACAAGAGCCGCGCGACGAAACAAGAGCCGCGCGACAAAATAATAGCTGCGGGCGACGAAATAATAGCAACGCGACAAAACAATAGCCGCGGGCGACGAAACAAGAGCCGCGCGACTAAATAATAGCCGCGCGACAAAACAATAGCCGCGGGCGACGAAACAAGAGCCACGCAACGAAACAAGAGCCGCGCGCGACGAAACAAGAGCCGCGCGCGACGAAATAATAGCCGCGCGACGAAACAATAGTCGGGGGTATTTTTCCTAGGGTAACTGCAGTTCCAGGTTAGAAAAAGTGGGTGAAGCCAGCAACCGTCAATCAGATGTCACTCGTTGACTTTCAGTGGGGGAATTTAAATTGCTGCTATTCAGACACTATTAAACCCAGGGTCCCCAAACTTTGCACAGTGGTTTTTACTATGTAACCGTGGTCCAAGGGTAGAAACTGGGTGGAGCCAACAGCAGCCAATCAGATTTGATTCAGTGACTGCAGGTTTTTCAAACCAACATGCAGTTTGTTCTCAAAACTACCCTTTCTAGTTGTCATCCTATGCCTTTAAAAATGTATTGGTCTACTAAATAAATTTTACAGGGGTGAATTTGCCTGTGTGATTGATGCTTTGGTAAAGAGATACTTTCCCAAGAAACACAACCTTGGATATAGGTGCTAGCCCATCAACATTTTTTTAAAATGCATCAAGTGGTATGTAAAAAAAAAAAACCCTGTTTTTAAAATGTATGCCTTTAAAAAAAAAATGCCTTTAATCTAAACTCTTCTGTATGCTTTTTTATGTAAGGCCGTAGAGTTTGTTTTGATGGCACCCAAAGTGTGATGATTTATGTAGGTCTCCCTTTGCCTATTGTATTGGTTGATTGGGCTCATGTGATGTGTTTCTGCTAACTTTATAGTTTCCTTTCAGTTTACTACAAGAAACAAGACAGGTACAGCATGCATGAGCTATATATGTGGAGAAGATACTGTTTACATGTATGCTATCTCTCTCTCTCTGTGAGAAAACTTTTATGAAAAGTGGACAGTAAGGTACTGCCCCCCAAAATCCTTCTCAATAGCTACAGTATATGCATATGTTACACCTTGTTTTATGTTCACTTAAACTACAAAACATGACCAATAAGCAGGTTCGCGGAACAAATATTTGATTTAGGCATTCTTGGTTGCTGCACACAGATGGCATTTGTAAACAGTGACACTTGCACTTTTGTATTTCAGTTTATAACCCTTTTAATTATAACCAGACTATAAAGTACTCACCCAATGCTCTTAAATATAGCAAAACCTTTTTATTTGATTTCATTTCCCTGTTAGTGTTTGGAAAGTATCCAGCAAAGCACTCCACTAAATTCAATAATGTGCATGCTATAATTAATATGACACAATAAACCTACACAGAAAAATCTAAATTCTCTGTTATGTTTATGTCATGACATTTTGATATTTCTATCGATATGCCATAAATAGGAATAAAAATGACTATATGTCACCACCAAAACCTTAAGGTGTATTTTGGGTGGCGCAACTGTATGATATTCATATGATAGTTCACAATGAGACAGACATGCATATATTCATATTATGCTGCTTGTCATTTTTATAATAATACATTTAATAATAATACATTTAATAATAATACATTTTATATATATATATATATATATATATATATATGCTACCTTAATTCTTTAGGACACCTACGTCCAGTAAACTTCTAATATCTTGCTTAAAAAAGCAAACAAACAATATTAAATACTGCCAAACATTTTAATGCCACATATCCATGTCAGACACATGTATGCCACATATCTTTTTTTGAGTCAGTAAATTACTGGACTATGACTCAAAATTAAGAAGTATTTCAAAACTTTGGCAGACTATGTGGACCATATTTGGTTAGATGTTCAGAATGTGCATAATTTCACCACAAATAAACATAACTTGTCAGTTATTCACCTTGAAGAACAGATTCTTTTATATGCAAAGGTTTTCCTAAGAATATTTTAATTGATTTTGAATTGGGTGTGGATTCAAAGAAATAATGATGAAACAAACCAAATTATTATCATCAGACTTATTAGTCTTAGTTATAATTCTGTTCACTTCAAAACATTTAAAGCCATGATTTCTCCTAAACATGGGCAATTGGGCATGATAAAGATAATATGGATGAAAAAATACATTAATGGTAAGTTCCCCTCAAAGTCCTAAAGAGGTTGAGCTGCATTCGCTTTAATTAGTCAACAGTAAAAAATGTTTAAACTTTTGTTATCCAGAACTTGTTCCCTGGGTAAGTAGGATGTGTAACTAGCTCACATATGTAATAAAATATAATACAATACAATTTTTTGCTTTTAAATAGATGACCAGCAAATCATACCTGCTTATTGGTTGCTATGGGCAACCTATTTGTGTATATGTTTTTAAATTTTAGATTTTAATTATTTTTTTTATTTAAATTTTAAAAACTTTAGAGAGATACTAGATATGAGATCTAACAAATGTTTTCGATGGCAGCAATCTAATCAATATTTTTACCTGTGATTTATGCATAATATAAGCATTTCCTGGTTTGAAGAAGTGTTTGTCCAGAAAGGTTCAGTCTATAATTTAGCATTTTAGCACTGGGGAATTAAAAGGAGAAATAACATAGCTAATAATCCCCCCAATCTTGTAGATAGTAATAAATGCTATATGGTACTTGGTTTACTCTGATCATTATCTTTAAAAATGACTAGATCTGCTACGGTTCCTGTCTCTGTTTCAAATAAGAGGTGGGCATGTTCTAATGGCCCCTTGTTCACTTTTTTTCCACTTCCAGAAGGTCCCCCCTTCAATCCAAGTTTTTATTAAAGATGCATTTTAGTAAGATTTTAGAGAGCATTATCTAAATTTCTGGGTAATAAGCAGTGTAGGACTCACATATAATAAGGAGCCTTGATGTTGCCAGTAAGCTTACATATTTTGGCCAAAGTGTAAAAATTATTTTTAAAGGCAAACTGAGCTCTGGCAATCATTGTTCTTCATTTTGTGTACAAATAATGGCTTTTTATTATTTCTAGCACCTGGTCACAAGGGCTTTGGCACATGGGTAATCCCTACAGTGTGGGTCAAATGAAGCTTTCCTTATGTTTTGTGTACAAATTGTAGTCAAATATTGCTTTTAGCTGCTATGTAGCCTTTAAAACTAATTTCAGATGTATGTTAATAATCTTAAAAAAAACCCTGCTTTCTCACTAGAGCTCCTAAGTTAAGGGTAAGTGCAACATGGCCTTGGTACTCAGTCACACTGTTTTCTGGGGATTTAATTTTATTTGCACTAAAGACTTAGAATGCTAATGGGCAGTGTTGGACTAACCCATAATGAGGGACCTTGACGTGTCACGTTAGCTTACATATTTTGGCCAAAGTGTTGTAATAACACCTCATTTTTGTAAAAATTATATTTTTAAAGGCAAACCAAGCCCTGGCAATCTTTCTCCTTCTTTTTAAATGTCATTAATTTTCTGCATACCATCCACATAGTAATGGTTTTACCAAAAGGCAATTCAATCCTTCAAACAATTCCTTATATGTTTCTTCTCACACAACAATTAAAATTGTATTAATTGAACTTTTATGTGAAGCAACACAAATGGTTGTGGGGGCAGTAATTTTGAGGAATTCCCTGTTGGGTAATGTTTTGATGGTAATTTCTTAGAGTGCCATGGAGCTTTTGGATGACTTTTTCGAAATACATACACCCAGGGTCTTTTTCCGGGGTAACATTTGATAGACTTTTGTATTTTTTTAACCCAAATTAATTGAATAACTATAGAAATCTGATTACATCGAGCTCCTTCCATGGATTAAGTCTGCCCAAAAAATCTTCAGCATGAATGCATGGAATTTTCTCAATTTTTCACGTTTTATTATTTCCAGTTCTCTGCAACAAAGGAAAACTTTAATACATTGTAAAATGGAGTTGAACAGAGCATATGCATGCTTCTTAGATGGTTTGTCTTTATTTGGTTCACTTTTAAACTTTTGCAGCATCCAGGAGGTTTTCCTCGGGGGTCTGCTGGTGACCTGTCACACCAGGTTCAATGTGCGATCGTACCCCTTTCCATTTGGTGTGACCATGCATCATTACGGATCTATGCCTTAGTGCCCTAGAGTAATTCTGTTTCTGCTAATTCTATAGCAACTGGCCACTGACACTGTAGAAATCTATCTTTGATCTACTGTATGCTGAATGTTTGTTGGTAACACCTGAGTAAGATGTATGTCTAGTGATGAGGGAAATTTTTAACCAGGCATGGATTCACTGGGAATTTCCGCGTTTCAGCATTGGCAGATTTTTTTGTGAAACAGGCATAAAAATTTGGCGTGCATAAAAATTTGTGGGGGTGTCAAAGAAATTGTTGTGAGGCAAAAAAGACCATTTCAAAATTTTGCGAATTTTTTTGCGGTTTTGCAAATCTTTTCAAAGGTTCACAAATGTTTTGGCGAAGCAAAACGGGACAGATTGCTCATCACTACATATGTCTAATCTATTTACATACATTTTTCTCAAAACAGTGCCTTCCTTTTGATTCTTGCCTTTTCTTGCTAAACAAATGATATATTATAACTCTGCTACACCTACTTATTTTATCTGCACCTGTTTGGAAGTTTATGCACTTAAGGACAGGGGTAAGCTTTTGTTACTCATAATATGGCACTTTAGAACTGGTTGTTGTTGAATAATACATATGTGTAAAGGCTTGTAAACTGCATGCAGTGATACAGAGGAAAACAAATATACATATATCAATGGGTTTGTATGTATCAAAGATATAAGTAGCATAACTAATTAATGTACTGTACAATAGAGGCATAGCATGGTGCCTACGAAATGTGCTCTGCCATAGCTCAGATAAACCCATTGAAAATAATAATGATAATAATAATAACAGATATTAAGACAAGCATTTTTTTACTGAGAACATCAATCCTCTTCAAATACCTAGTAAAATTACCTCTTTACACACTGAAGTCTTAGCAAGCAAATAATCTACTAATTATAGTCTGGATCAATTGTTTCATAAATATCAGTAATAAATCATATCCATATGTTTTTTGTTTGATGTTTTGTTTGCTTGCTTGCTGGTTAGTTATTCTGTGCTGTAAGAGTATAGTAATTAGGTTTTAGGTGAAATGGTGGTAGAATTTTTGATTTTGCAGTTTTTGTTTTTGTAATTCCTTTGGCTGGTCAACGATATCTCTTCTTTCTCTCCATCATTTCAGAGTGTAAATGAAAGCATTTGTATTGATTACCATGACATGACATGACATGTTTTACAGAAATAAATAATCATGGTAATTTTAGTTTTCTCTTTATTTTTAACTGTAGTAGAAAGATTTTTATTCAATGTGTGTATCTAAAAAATGGTATTCATAAATATTTAAGAGGAATTGCACTATTTGGATAAAATCTTAAGGCTACAGTGAAATGTCAATGTTTAAAAATAACTACTATACAGTAATTTTTCTGGACTTCTTCGGAATAACCGCCTACAATACAATTACTACTTAATGATGACCTGCCATGCAAAACTTGGTGTAATGACCCAAACCTAGTGTAAGCTATCCTTCGAACAAGTAAACCTTTATATGGCAAAAGAAACAGGCAACTCCAGACAATCGTCCTGTTTTCAGGATGGAGCCAATGTCATTATTTCATTAATAATACATTTTGCTTGTCAGAATTTATCAGCATTGCATTTATTTTCAGAATAGGGTTTATTATAAACTGCATAGCAACATTTAATTTATGAGGAACAGAAAAACAAAACATTTGGCAGTGAATAACTGTTGGAAACAGAGTCAATTTGTTACTTATCCAAGACTGATTTATATTTGAAAAACAAATATGGAGGTAAGTACAATGCTATGCATATGATTGTTTTAGATATGTAATGACCTACAAATTATGGTAGAGATAATTATTTTGTCTTCTAGTGCCAATAAATAGAAATCATGTATTATAATAGTTTTGTTATTAAGAATCATTTTAGACAGGTGCACATTTGATCAGGTTTTAAATTAATATATGCCGTTTTTAAAAAGTTATATTTGTAGGGTCTTTAAAATTGGCAAATGTTTTTGAATGACTGCAAGATTGTAAAGATGTAAAGGGAAGCCAGTGCAACCTAATGTGTTTATGGGACCTGTAATTTTGTATTTATTTACATTCATAAGCCAACTAACTATAGGAGGATAATTGTTCAATTACAACTGATAAGGATTAAAAGTATTGCAACATAAGGCAAATAGATGGCCAGTGAATCACTGAGGAGTTTGAGCTAACACCCTTATGGCATCCACATATAGATGTAAAGCAGGTACCTAATTTGCACAAAAATGGACCTAAATTAATATTTGTTAATGTGCCTTAAGTTTATTTACTCGCATACTATATTGTACAGGAGGGTACTTTTTGTGTACATTACCTGTATAATTGCATTCTTTTCATGATATTAAAAAGTTGAAGCCAGGCCTTTATTTATCAACCACAGTTTTATATAATTACTGTTATCCTTGATCTAAAGTCCATATTATTGATTAGGAAATAAGAAGAAGGTAGTTGTACATGCATGCAGACATGTGCTATCTAGATTTGTTAAAATGTTATGCCTTACACAAAGTTACTGCTAAATGATTTACATTTTTACTAAAACCTATGCCCCCACCCAATGTATAAAATCACTTTTTCCCTGGGATCCTCTTTAGAAAAAAATTGCACAGACACTGGGCATCAGGCTGTTATATTAAATGTTAGCCACCCTCCAGTGATTGTAATCGCTTATGTTATACTTCGGGTTGGTGCTCCTGTTAGGAGGATAGCTGCGAATATCCTCTTCCTTCTCTTTAGAATCTCTTTAGAATCCTGAGACCGGTGCATGCGCAGTAGAGTGAAGAAGCCAGCCTTTTTGTTAAGTTTTTCACTCTGCTGTGTAAGAAGGAAGGGGGTGGCTCTCTCACTGGGGGGTGCCAAACCCCTCCAAGTTCCTCTTAAAGACATTAACAACATCACTGGGAAGGGCATTCCACAACCTCACTGCCCTCACTGTGGAAACCCACCAACCTCCATTTTGCTGCCCAGTTTTCTTTTATCAAATTGCTCTGCAAAGTGTCAGGATCCTGCATTGAACTTATAGTTTTGCACAATTTAGTGTCATTAGCAAAAATGGAAACAGTACTTTTTATGCCCACCACCAGGTCATTAATAAACAAGTTAAAAAGCAAAGATCCAAGGACTTACCCTTGTGGTACTCCACTAACAACACTGGCCCAATTAGAAAATGTTCCATTTACCACCACTCTTTGTAACGTATCCTTCAGCCAGATTTTCTCAATTTTATCATTAACTTTCTGTGTGGTACTGTATCAAATGCTTTAACAAAGTCCAAGTAGGTGACATACACTGCCATTCCAGCATCAAGGTACCTGCTCATCTCCTTATGAAAGGTAACTATATTAGTCTGGCAAGATCTGTTACGCATAAAACCATGCTGACACAAACGTATACTGTATACTGTGATTTGCAATGTATTTAAGTACCCTATCCCTTTTTACCCCTTCCAAAAGCTTTCCTACCACTGATATCGGACCAAAAGGCCTATAGTTTTTAGGCTGAGAACGGGATCACTTTTTGAATAATGGCACCACTAGCAATTTGCCAGTCTCTCGACACCATGCCAGACCTCAATGTATCCTAACAAATAAATTGAAGAGGTGTTACCATCCGGTCCTGGACCTTTGCTTACCTTTACATGTTAAAGTCTCTTTTGAATACAACCCCAGAAAGAATACTTAACCAACAGATAGTTTATACAGGGAACCTATATTTATATCAGAGATGCAGCTCCCCCTTATACACAGCTGACCCTTTTTATACTAGATTCATTCCGTATGCCATTTGGACATGGCTTGAGGTCTGAGCGCGTCTCTACTTTTCAGTTGCTTTGAGGTTTCTATTTGTAAGTGTTTTTATTTAGTCCTATACAGCTACTGATCCACACAATAGATATTTTGTTATGTTACATATCTAAGTTGCTACTTTTGTTCCTTTTGTAGCATGTTTCAATATAGTGATTACATTTCATGTTTATCCTTATTTCTTTCACTTCTTTTGATTCATTTCATTCAATTGTATCTTTGTTTTGGTTTATTATGCACAAGTTGGGGCAGATTTATCAAGCTTTGAGTTCAGAGCTTAATACATAAAAACTCACCCACGTTCTATTCATTCCTATGGGATTTAAAGAAGTGTATTTATCAATGGGTGAAAGTTAGAACTCACTTTTTAATAAATTAATAAATACACTTTATTAATAAATACACTTCTAAAAATCCCATCTTGATAAATCTGCCCCTTTGTGTATGGGGTTTGGTGAAGTCCTGGTGACAAAACTTGGCACAAATTTAACACAGTGTATTTGGTGGGAGTTCTGTTCACAATGAGGCAACTTGAGAAAGGTTCCAATATGTGAAGCAAATATTGATTTTGCACAATAAATAATAAAGTCCTGTGAATGCTGAGTTTATTGTGTTCTGTACACAACTTATTACCCAGCACCCAGGAAGTATAAATATTTTTTGGTTGAGTGCCCTCCTTTAATTATGTTATAATATCTTTTATATATATATTTCCGTAACTGTTGCCATTTTACAGCTTTTACCGTGAACCACTATTTTGTGATGGTCTGTGTGCTCCCTCTGAGATCAGCTTTAACTATAACAGGAAGTAGTTTAGGAGCAAAAGTATTTTGCTGATCTAACATGTATGTGTGCCTTGGTTTGTTTGTGTGCACCGTGAATCCTATGATCCCATTAGGTCGCCCTGAATTTTTAAAATACCAATTTTCTATTTAGGATTACCCAATGGCCCATATTACTAAAAAAGTATATTTTCATGAAATGATTTATTTAGATAAACAAGGGTTTTACATATGAGCTGTTTTATGTAATATATTTGTTTGGGAGTATTGTTTTCCTTTAATTAAAAGTTCTTTGGAGCACCAGGCATATTTAGTAGTCTTCTTGCTGTAGATGCTTTATTTTCACTATTTTTTATTTAATAATCATTTGTAAAACATATGCACGTGAGCACTTTCAAGTGCTTTCACGTGTATTCAATATGTGGTGCTTTGGTCCAGTGGGTGTCTTTACAGGAGCAATGTAGGTTAACTGACTTAAAATAATTTACATGAGCCTGATGGAGGGAGGTCCTATATATTTTGCCTATCCAAGAAAACATAAGGGAATCTACCATCACATTTCCTGCCAAGGCTCACCACTTTTGTCAATAATGAACCATTTGGTATGTTTTTATAGGATGCCCCCTCTCAAGATCCTATTCTCTATCAAAAAAATTAACTTTCTTTTACTAGTTCAGTTGCATGTCTCTGCAATTAATAACCTCAAACTATAGTTTTATAGTTAAATGCATCTTTATTGCTTTGACACCTGGTCCAAAGATACATACATAGTTCTTTTAATAAAATTCGTTATTATGGGTCCCCCCTAAACACTAATTCACATGAAGTGCCAAATAATGGACTTATAGAATGAGCCTCAGAGGGTCCTATGTTTTTCACAAAGATAGATTATCTCTCATGCTTCACATCTGTACCTGCATACTGAGAATTTATTTAGTCACTGGGAAAACAGCATGTCATAATGTTTAAAATATTGTAATGAATTTGCATCCTATTAAAGTGTATTAAGTGTTTAGCATGGATGTCCAGAATTTATATCTGAAGAATATTTCCTAATTGTCTCCATACTTGAGTATCTAACTAACTGAGTCAGATAGGGCCAGATATGGGGACTTTTCTGACTCCCTTAGATACAAATATATGTAAACACAATATCTTCATCATTTTCAACAGAATGAGAATTATATGTACTTTCCCAATGATTAGCAAATAAATTCCTTTGTAGCCTTCATAGGATGACAAAAACAAAATTGTATGCCTCTATTGGGTTATATTCATGCTTTCCCTTTTCTTTGTCTCTGTACTAGCAGGAATTTAATTACCATTTTAATGTGTTGCTTTATTGTATGGGAAAACAAGAGATTATACATAAATTCAGTTCTGTGACATTTGTATTGATCCCCAGTGATGTATTGTTTTCTTTTATCCACCATCACAGATAATAAGGCAATAAAGATTGGCATATGTAATTAGTGCTTCATAGAGAAAATGTTTTAAATATATGTACTTCTCTCCTACCACCTTACATATTTATTTAAGATTTGACAACCTTAAAATATCTGCCTATAAGTATTTGTATTATTTAATGAATTAAATAAAACCATTTCTGTATGCATGGCAACATATCATCCGTATGTGCTTTATAATAAATTAGATAATAGTACAAACCGGATTCCAAAAAAGTTGGGACACTAAACAAATTGTGAATAAAAACTGAATGCAATGATGTGGAGGTGCCAACTTCTAATATTTTATTCAGAATAGAACATAAATCACGGAACAAAAGTTTAAACTGAGAAAATGTACCATTTTAAGGGAAAAATATGTTGATTCAGAATTTCATGGTGTCAACAAATCCCAAAAAAGTTGGGACAAGGCCATTTTCACCACTGTGTGGCATCTCCCCTTCTTCTTACAACACTCAACAGACGTCTGGGGACCGAGGAGACCAGTTTCTCAAGTTTAGGAATAGGAATGCTCTCCCATTCTTGTCTAATACAGGCCTCTAACTGTTCAATCGTCTTGGGCCTTCTTTGTCACACCTTCCTCTTTATGATGCACCAAATGTTCTCTATAGGTGAAAGATCTGGACTGCAGACTGGCCATTTCAGTACCCGGATCCTTCTCCTATGCAGCCATGATGTTGTGATTGATGCAGAATGTGGTCTGGCATTATCTTGTTGAAAAATGCAGGGTCTTCCCTGAAAGAGATGACGTCTGGATGGGAGCATATGTTGTTCTAGAACCTGAATATATTTTTATGCATTGATGCTGCCTTTCCAGACATGCAAGCTGCCCATGCCACACGCACTCATGCAACCCCATACCATCAGAGATGCAGGCTTCTGAACTGAGCGTTGATAACAACTTGGGTTGTCCTTGTCCTCCTTGGTCCGGATGACATGGCGTCCCAGATTTCCAAATAGAACTTCAAATCGTGACTCGTCTGACCACAGAATAGTCTTCCATTTTGCCACACTCCATTTTAAATGATCCCTGGCCCAGTGAAAACGCCTGAGCTTGTGGATCTTGCTTAGAAATGGCTTCTTCTTTGCACTGTAGAGTTTCAGCTGGCAACGGCGGATGGCACGGTGGATTGTGTTTCCGTGATTTATGTTCTATTCTGAATAAAATATTAGAAGTTGGCACCTCCACATCATTGCGTTCAGTTTTTATTCACAATTTGTTTAGTGTCCCAACTTTTTTGGAATCTGGTTTGTATATTTTAGCATGGACAATACAGTACATGATCACATGTACATTCAAAGCAAATGTGAAAGCTTTATCATACCTGAGTATAGAGCCCTAGAAGCTTTCTCTGTTTGTTTAAGATAGCTGCCATTTTAGCTTGGTCTGCATAGCTTCCTGCTGTAGGCTGGTAGCTCAGATTACACATTCCTAAGGGTGGGGGAGTGAGTTTTATTAATTCTTATGGGAGGGGGGAGCAGGAGAAGGGAGAGAGGAGAGAGCTATGCAGAATCTGGATTTTTCTGAGAGAGGAAGAGAACCGAAGAACATGTTTACAAAAAAGAAGAACTCACGTTTTGAAAAAAACAAAAAGTCACCAGAGAAAAATCTGGCAAGTGAAAGCTGGCGAGGTGCTATAGAATTCTATAGAACTATTCTCTAACAACTTTAGGGAGCAGATTTATACAAATGTGAGATTAGAGCTCACCACAGAAAAATTCACCGACTCTCTATTCATTCCTATAGGATTTTTAGAAGTGTATTCATCAATTGGTAAAAGTCAGAGTACTCCAAAAATCCTATAGAAATGAATAGAAAGTTGGTGATTTTTTTTTTCTTTGGTGAGCTCACATGTATATAAATCTGCCCCAATGTATTAATTCATATTCCTAGTTCATTAATATATTCAAGTTTTTTAGCATCATTGAATGGTACGATGTACAATGGCACACAACTCTTTTTCAGTGACAAAATGCAAACTTGATGATTTTCAGATGATTTTTGGTATAGAAAGGATGATGCATATGGGGTATACATAAGACATACAGTTTGCATACAAATACTCACAGGAGAATGCCATTGTTATCAGAGCTTACAATCTTTAGAATTACACTCACAAGGGTTTAACTGGAATCTGTGTTCCAATAAATGTAACAGATGGTTCTTGTATGTGGTGCTTAGGAAAAACTTTATTTCATTAAAGTGTTCAACGTTAAACAATTGCATTTATTTGTTTTTGAGAGAAGAAATGTTGCATAATTGCACAGTATTCCATCAGAGAACTAAAGTTGCTAAAAAAAAAAATCAATTTGTAAATCTCCCACCTGATTTTTGCCAGCCAGTGGTAACCCTCATTACTGCTTCGAAAACTTTTGTAAATCTTGTAAATATTTTAAATCAAAGGGGCCCATTTATCAATGTACGATTGGTTACAAATAGAAAAAATTGTATTTTTTCAAACTTTTCAAACTGCGTATTTTCTGCAACTTTTTTGTTAATTTCCATGACTTTTTCGTACTGCATCAAAATCGTATTTGTCGCAACGTATACGAAAGTTTCGGAATTCATTCAAGCTTCAGTATCATGACTTTCCTTGGGCCAGGTTGAAACTGCCGAGTGCCATTGAGTCCTATGGGAGGCTTCCAAAATCGTGCACTGAAGGTTCAAAGTCAGAAATGTTCAGAAATGGTCGTTCAGAAATGAACATTTTGTAACTTTCGGATCATACCACGATATTTTCGTACAAGTGGTGAGGAAGGGAGTAGACAATTACTTGGACTAAGGTACACTTGTGGTGTAAACTGGAGAAGCAATAGGTCAACTGTTTCTGTTTATAAAAAGTTTAAGTCAGACCAAAATATTATTTTACTTTTTTTCTATGTTTGTCAAAAGTGTTTGTGCTGCTATTTACTAAAGCATTACACATTTCCCATATTTTGCCAAAAAAATATTTCTGATTTACAAGTACAAAAAAGTCTAGAATTAAAATTTATATGGATGGAATCTTTGGAATCTTTCAAGTGCTCTCTAAAAGTCATGTAACTAGGGGATAAAAGGAGGCAAAAATAATGGGGAAGCATGTAGGATAATTACCTTTTTGTATAATTTATAAAGTTACTTCTCATTTACTCATAACAATCAAAGCCTTAACATCATAATTTTCAATGTTTGCCATGTGTGACTTCTTTCTTTTTACAATGAATAACATTGGGTAGCTTAATATTTACCATGTCAAGCTGGGTTGCGTATTACTAAGTAGGTAAAAGAAGCTATACATCAAAATTTTTTTCTTTTCCACCTGAAATAAATCACATCAGTTACATTCCGATAAACATACCATTAAACAATAAATATAAGAAGAGTAAATGTTACAAATTGAAATAAAAAAATACTTATCTACTTAAAGCAAACAAAAAAGTTCCTTTTTATGAAAACTACCTTGCTGTTTTATGTCTGCAGACTAAATTCAAATGGACATTGATTAGTGAGTGAAGACAAATGTTATGTTGCTAGATACTGATTTCCCAGTAAAAATACTAAGGTCTGGTAACCCAGATGATCCACCAGTCACTTTAATGTCATTTGACATTGTTCATGTTATCGTACTGCATCATATTAAGTGGTATTATTTTCAATATATTTCTCAGAACTTTCATTGAACTTAGCATGTCACGGGAGGCTTTAATTAGATTTTTAATCCTTAGCTAATCATGCAACCTATAGCAATTAGGTGAAAAGTTCTTTCCATTGCTTTATTACAGCAAGGTATGTTTGGATGTAACCTGAATCATTTGAAAAATAATGCCTTGCTACTGTATAGACATTACCTGCAAACAATAAGCTCCTTTATTTATGCCGTATCCCTAGCATGGTCTTTGATGCAGCTCTAGAATAATAGAGTGCCATGGGCTATTTTCTTCCAGTTTCTACAGTTCAATACTGGACTTGTCTTTTTTGTTTGTTTTTGGCTAATTGCCTTAAGGTCTAATAAGCTAGTGATGATATGTGTTGAGCACCACTAACCCCATGCCAAAAGAAATATTATGTCACACCACAGTTTAAAAAGGTTAGATCTTTAATCAGCCAACAATGATTCATCTAAATGGTCCTCATTTGCATAGTATACCCTAGAACTCAAGATAATTGGCAATGCAGAGGTATAAGGCCAAACACTGGTAAAATATATATAGAGAGGTATAAAACGTTATGAATAGATTTTAGGATCAATCTTTAGTTTTAATATTAAAGATTTTTATTAATATATACAAAAAATTGTTAAAATATCATTTTTGTTAGTCTCCATTGCATTGCATTAATTAGTATTCCAAAAACATTATAGTAGAGAAAATTATACAAAACAGAAATATAAGATAATTACTACTGCAAAAACTGTTCACAAGTAGATTTTTTCTATAGTTGTTTTTTAGCCTCTACCAACAATATATGCAGTTATTCTATTGGGCTTATTTATCAATTTTCGAGTTTTGTTTTTCAAATAGAATAAATTTTCATATCAAATATTCACTTATTTATTAATAAGGAAGACCTGTTTGAATAAAAAACTTGAATATCTAAAAAAACTTGAAAATTCGACTTCTATAGAAACTCCCAAGCTTTTACATGGTGAATTTTTACATTCAAGTTTTTGGGGTTTTGTTTGCACTTAATAAATACCAGACATGCTAGTTTTCAAATTATAACTCGAGTTTTTAAGTGCAAAAAAAAATCAAACTCGACCATTAATAAATCACCCCCTCATTTCCTTCTGTTAATATTGAGATATTCAAGCAGATATTTGCAAGCATGGGGCCTAGATTGGAATCACCCAAAGATCTAATAGTAGTTAGAAATTATTATATTAAGAAGTACCCCCTTTTTCAGACATTATTTTATACAGGTATGGGATCCCTTATCTGGAAACCAGTTATCCAGAATCTAAATTACGGAAAGACTGTCTCCCATAGACTCTATTTTAATCAAATTATTCAGAATTTTAAAATGGATTTTCTTTTTCTCTGGAATAATAAAACAGTACCTTGTAATTGATCCCAACTAAGGTATAAATCCTTATTGGATGCAAAACAATCCCATTGAGTTTAATTCATGTTTTAATTCATGTTATTTATTTTTATTATTTTTAATAATATAACATACAAATATAAAAGTATTTTTAGGGGTAGTTCTTCTTTTGAGTTAATATTCAGTATGTTATAGAATTCTGCCTCTTTTCCAACTCTTGCTCTATTAGGATACAATGTTAGTGTTATTGTTTCTATTAGTAATACTTATCTTTCTATTCACACCAGTGAATTGGGGAGGGATGCACTGGAATGCAATCCCTCCACTTCTTTATTTCTGTGAAATAGCATTCCTTCAGAGGGGTTCAAGAGTTTTGAATCCCACATTTTTTTTTAATACCAGAATTTTCTGAAATGTCATAAAAATCAGCAAATTTAGGAAAGCTTTGCTTGGCTTGGTACTTTGGAGTACAAAGAAATGTGTACCATTATAGATTAGGGGGAATGTATACTTTTCAAAAATATATGGCTTTCTGGGGTGAGCATACTTTATACTAGCTTTATTCCTCATATAATGATGTAAATATGTTGATTTTGCAGGCGCTGAAATGACAGAAATGATAGATCATATGGGGGTATGTTCACATTGGGGTCCCTACATGCCACATACTTGGGTAAACCAATAAATATTGGGCATCAAACTGTTCAGTGGGCCCCTGGCGTTCATATTTAGTTTGTTTTATTTGGTTACTTTATGACCTATAGGAGATAAGATACTATAGACTGGAACCTTTGAAGCGATTTTTTTAAAAATTTCACAAATTTTGATAAAAACCAATAAATTTAGGAAAGCATTGCAACTTAATAGTTTGGAGTAGACAGACAATTGTGCCTATTCTGGATTCCCCAGAATCTGTTTTTT
The DNA here is from genome assembly GCF_000004195.4 of Xenopus tropicalis. Taxonomy (NCBI): domain Eukaryota; kingdom Metazoa; phylum Chordata; class Amphibia; order Anura; family Pipidae; genus Xenopus; species Xenopus tropicalis. The sequence continues at coordinate 68,025,764 of NC_030682.2, forward strand.
CCAAAAATGTACAATTTTCTAGGTTAAACCTTCTGTTAGTGGAATTTTTGGCCTTGAAATCTTGAAATCTAGTATGCAGCTTTCTGAAGCAGTGCTTTGGAAATTTGGTAGTGTACTGCATTTTTTGACCTATACAAGTGAGAATTCTCTGTAAAACTATGTATATTTGGTATTGGTGCGTTCAAGAGACATGGGACTTTCCAAATAAGTTGTATTTTCGTGCATAAAATAATTTTTGTTTCTGGTATGTGTGTTTATATTATGGAAAATTTGTTTTTTTTTTGTTTTTTTTAGAAGCCTATATCTTGTTACAGAATTGGAATTACAAAAAAATTCTACCATATTCTGAAAGCATAGTTTGTCCTGAAAAATAACCGATACATAGTTTTCCTGGGTAAACTAAAAGTCCCCCCAAGGAAAGTGAAACAGTGCAAAATGTTAGAAAACTATCGCCCAATACAAGTTTCGCTTTGACCAAAATGGCTGGCAGTGAAAGGGTTAAACAGTAACTATATAAGAACAATCATTTTCTCAGAATTCAATCTAGTATAAACTGATATTGAACAAAAATATATTGCTTAGATCTTTTGTGCATATTTATTGATAATTTAATATATGTTGATATTTTATCTTTAACAAATTAAAACAAATTGAGACAATTCTGACAAATCACACCTCTATCAACTGCTTTATAGCAACATATCATATGATGAAAACTGCAAACTCATTTTATCTTATGGGGTATAGCATCACTTAAGATACAGCACTCTCCCTGTTAACAATAAGGTTTTTAATCTTATCTTTATACTTCGACAAAGGTTATGAATTATTTATATATACCAATTACTTTTTTATTATTTATGCAAAGCTTTTGCAATTATGTATGTATAATGAGTTTAAACTACTTTTAACCTATCATGCCTTAAGGGGCATTATAACAAAGACAAGGTTTGCTTACATTTATCACCTTATAAAAGCAGGTGAAAACAATTAAAATCTATATAAAACATTATAGAATTTAAATATAACTATTAATTTAGGCTCTTATTCTGCAATTTATCTGTTATTACATACAAAAATACAATATACACACTAAGGGGCAGATTTATCAAAATGTGAGATAAGAACTCACCACAAAAAAATGTACCAACTTTCTATTCATTCCTATGGGATTTTTAGAGGCATATTTATCAATAGATGGAAGTTAGAGTTCGCCATTTGATAAATACACTTCTAGAAATCCCATAGAAATAAATAGAATGTAGGTGAATTTTTCTGTGGTGAGTTCTTATCTCACATTTAGATAAATTTGCCCCTATGATTCATGTTGACCAATATGCGCAACCTTCTTTTTTTCTATCACACCCTAGTTTTGTTTACTTAAAAACTGTATAAAAAGTTCTTGAGTCTTTCCTCTGGTGATCCCTCATTAAGGAATGGACACGAGTCAGGCCTGACTTTAAAATGGTCAGCAGCTCATCAAAGCTTGTTATGGACATGCAAAAAAGATTGTGTACTTTGTCCAGACACTTGCATAGATCAAAATACAATACATGAAAATGTTCATTATGCTGATCCGCAAAAGGGTGTACCCAATATTTTTTTGCAGCAGCTTTCTTCTGCACCAAATATTGATACAAATATACCAAAAACCGAATAGCCAGATTACTCTGACATGGCATTTCAGAGACAACACGCCGACAACACCCATCCACTCACTAGCTCACAAGGAATAACTACACGTCAGCGACTTCTTCCATTTCGTGTGTGCATTAAATTCTGGGAGGTGAAAGTGTTTTACCTTTTGGCAGGAAATATGACACTTTGATCTATGTTGAATCTGTTGTTGAAATCTCTAGTAATCACTGGTTAGGGAAAGACGAAAGACTTGTCATTGGAACTCGCTTTTAAAAAATTGTAGCTACTAATCTCCCAATGGGACATTAGCCTAAATGTTTAAGCAGTCTTGCATAACGAGGTGCAAAGGAATCATGAGTATTAAATAAATATTAACCTCCTCTTCAGAGGAGAATATATTGCTGCACTAGATGTTGTTGCCTTACTTACATCAAGGATCTGCTTTTTAGACATCTGACTCATCCTGTGGCTATATTGAACTATATCAAAGTGGGCTATGCCCATAAAAAAGCACTTTATTTTGTGAGAATGTTCAGATTTTCTGAAAAACCAGCAGCGGCAAACACAGAAAGACAGCCAGCCAGCCAGCCAGATACAGTGGCTTGCAAAAGTATTCGGCCCCCTTGAACTTTTCTACATTTTGTCACATTACAGCCACAAACATGAATCAATTTTATTGGAATTCCACGTGAAAGACCAATACAAAGTGATGTACACGGAAGAAGTGGAACGAAAATCATACATGATTCCAAACATTTTCTACAAATAAATAACTGCAAAGTGGGGTGTGCGTAATTATTCAGCCCCCTGAGTCAATACTTTGTAGAACCACCTTTTGCTGCAATTACAGCTGCCAGGCTTTTAGGGTATGTCTCTACCAGCTTTGCACATCTAGAGACTGAAATCCTTGCCCATTCTTCTTTGCAAAACAGCTCCAGCTCAGTCAGATTAGATGGACAGCGTTTGTGAGCAGCAGTTTTCAGATCTTGCCACAGATTCTCGATTGGATTTAGATCTGGACTTTGACTGGGCCATTCTTACACATGGATATGTTTAAACCATTCCATTGTTGCCCTGGCTTTATGTTTTAGGTCGTTGTCCTGCTGGAAAGTGAACCTCCGCCCCAGTCTCAAGTCTTTTGCAGACTCCAAGAGGTTTTCTTCCAAGATTGCCCTGTATTTGGCTCCATCCATCTTCCCATCAACTCTGACCAGCTTCCCTGTCCCTGCTGAAGAGAAGCACCCCCAGAGCATGATGCTGCCACCACCATATTTGACAGTGGGGATGGTGTGTTCAGAGTGATGTGCAGTGTTAGTTTTCCACCACACATAGCATTTTGCATTTTGGCCAAAAAGTTCCATTTTGGTCTCATCTGACCAGAGCACCTTCTTCCACATGTTTGCTGTGTCCCCCACATGGCTTGTGGCAAACTGCAAATGGGACTTCTTATGGTTTTCTGTTAACAATGGCTTTCTTCTTGCCACTCTTCCATAAAGGCCAACTTTGTGCAGTGCATGACTAATAGTTGTCCTATGGACAGATTCCCCCATCTGAGCTGTAGATCTCTGCAGCTTGTCCAGAGTCACCATGGGCCTCTTGGCTGCATTTCTGATCAGCGCTCTTGTCTTGGTAGGTTTACAGTTGTGCCATACTCCTTCCATTTCTGAATGATCGGTGGAACAGTGCTACGTGGGATGTTCAAGGCTTTGGAAATCTTTTTGTAGCCTAAGCCTGCTTTAAATTTCTCAATAACTTTATCCCTGACCTGTCTGGTGTGTTCTTTGGACTTCATGGTGTTGTTGCTCCCAATATTCTCTTAGACAACCTCTGAGGCCGTCACAGAGCAGCTGTATTTGTACTGACATTAGATTACACACAGGTGCACTCTATTTAGTCATTAGCACTCATCAGGCAATGTCTATGGGCAACTGACTGCACTCAGACCAAAGGGGGCTGAATAATTACGCACACCCCACTTTGCAGTTATTTATTTGTAAAAAATGTTTGGAATCATGTATGATTTTCCTTCCACTTCTCACGTGTACACCACTTTGTATTGGTCTTTCACGTGGAATTCCAATAAAATTGATTCATGTTTGTGGCTGTAATGTGACAAAATGTGGAAAAGTTCAAGGGGGCCGAATACTTTTGCAAGCCACTGTAGATGATAGATAGATAGATACTATCAGGAGCATCCAGAGCAGTTTTTTCATACTTGATTCTTGGTCTGTTTGGAAGCTTCAACATAATTATAACAATTTAAACATAAAAAATAATCATTCTTATGAACACCAGCACACTATAAGCACCATCACCTAAAATCCAACCTTGATAAATCCTCCACTTAAGATATGACCAAAAACTGAAATGTTGACTTTCTTTTTTGTTTTGTTTTTTTTTCTTAGAAAAATCACATAAATTGGCATTATCTGTTGACAACAAAAGTTGAACAGAGTTTAAAACTCACATACTCAAACAGACACTTATAATCTGGCCAAGTCCAAATTCTGCAAATCACTGGGATTCAGCTAAATTCGGCACTAAATTCTAATTTCAGTGCACTTCTTATCTTCAGTACTATAATAAAAATTCTGAATAGGGGTACCATTAGACATTTGTTGAATTTTAGATCCAGAAAGTAAAAATGCATTGTTATGGAGAACCAGAAACTTTCCAACACAATAGGTTTTTTTTCTCATATGGTCATACTCTCTAATAAATATTTCACTTAAAAACTTTATAAAACAAAAGGATTGCAAAATAATGCACTCCAAAGTGAAATAAAAAATGTATGTGGTAGACTTTTGATGCTTGACATTTAATGTGTATTCATAGAACCTAAAAAAAATCACTCATCTATGCATGATCAAGCAGCATTCTGCCACTACAAGGAATCAGTACTACACTTGTTAATTTGTGAAGATGGACAGGCTTGCTAAATAATTCGACAAGCACTCAAAACTCAAAGCAAGTACAGAAAACATTTTAACATGAAGTATTACAATCTATTGCTGTCTCCCTGTGTTAAAACACTGAGAAAAGCAAAGGGGGAAAGAAATAAATAACAAGGAGTAACTGTTGCAGAATATGAACAGGTTGTAATATGTAAAACCCAATTCCCTATGCAATCACATCCATAGACACTGATATTAATTCGGCAAATCTTAAATTAATTTAAAGTATAATTAGTGTGCAGTGTCTGAATTGGTTCCTGGGAGGTTTAGTGTCCATCTTGTTTGTCACTGTTTCCAGCATAATCCTGTCTAATGAGGGTTTATGTTAACATAGCTAAGCACTTGGAGAGAGCGACAAGAAAGCTTGCTGAGCTTATATTGAGCTTACATATATGACATATTGTTTAAAAATAGCTGCCATTGGCTATTATTCAATCTATTTTTTATTGATTGAGTTATAAACAATACAATTTCTGAGGATTTTTCTATACCTGTAAATGAAGATAAAAAATATTTTTCATGTCTGGTGTTCCTTTCCAGTATACATTTCTTTCTTATTGTCTAAGGCATGTTCAAGCTTCAAGCTCAAGCTGCCAAATTGCATTTTCTAGGATTTTGGAAGCAGAATTTTAGAAATAGTTAGAGATTTACGGCTTGCTTGAGTAGTGCATTTCCTTTACTCATTTGTTGACGTCTCTGTCCTTCTTATGATAAAACATCATCAGCTAATTTTTCTAGTAATAATAATAGTAATATAATAGTAAAATATATATTATATATATTTCTATATATATATATACAGTACATAAGATATATTACAATATATAATAATATAATATTCTAGGTTTTAAACTGCACAAGTTTTGTTATACTATATATATTTATAAATATACATATATATGACAGCACCATACTCCAAGAATTGCTACCATGAAGCTGCCACTGTGCACGGAATAACATATAGATACTGAATCAAACACAACCAGCACAAAGGGTCTAGTGGTTCAAATAAATATTAGTGTATTATAATTGCATGTACAAATGCCATTTCGGTCCCTTTTGGGACCTTTTTCAAGGTAAATTTACATACAACAACTCTGTTTAAATAGCCTCCTCCCATGAATCCAGGGAGTACCAGTGACATCATAATGTGCATATGATGTCATTGGTACTCCCTGGATTCATGGGAGGAGGCTATTTAAACAGAGTTGTTGTATGTAAATGTACCTTGAAAAAGGTCCCAAAAGGGACCGAAATGTCGGTTGTACATGCAATTATAATACACTAATATTTATTTATTTATTTGAACCACAAGACCCTTGGTGCTGGTTGTGTTTGATTCGGTATATATATATATATATTATACAAGACAGAACAATATCCAATATGCCAACTTACAAATTTTTCCTGCGATAATTAGGTAACTATAAAGCATGTATATTGGTACAGAAATGTTAAAAAGGGATAATTAAAATTCCATTAGCATATCTGTTTAAAGTCAAAAGTCTCTTTAAGGCCTTGACGACCAAGAATTTCAAGACTATAGAGAGTATTACACATATTAAACCCAACAGTCAAGCACTGGCGTACATCACTTGCTTCCACTTCAAAGGGATTTTCAGCATTGAAGGTGGGGTTTGGCTTATCTATAATGGTTAGAAGGTTTTAAGATTAAAACCCTTTCAGAAATGTATGGACAACTTTGCTTTTTCACCACTTCATGTATAGCTCTGTCAAACACTTATTTATAAGTGTTTGAGCAGGCAGAACCAGTTATTGAATTGTCTAAATGAGGCTTTGATGTGCACAGAAACTAAGCATTAAGAATATGTTAATATTTCCAAAAATTACTCATAAATTAAATCAGGAAATGTAAATAAAGAAACTTTAAAGGATTGTGTGAGCAAAAAAATAAAATAAATAAAATGCTTGATGTGAGTAGCACTACATGAATCATGTAAGCTGTGGAAATACAAAGCAGATTTTGTCTGTACCCTTTGAAGGATTTAAAATACATAATTCAATTTTTTTTTCTCATTTATCTTAAATGAAGACATACTTAAATTCACGCTCCTCCGTTATGAAAATATTGTAACAGGACTGTAACAGTATAAGTCTAAAGTTTACATTGTATGAGTGTTATAGCAACAATAAAAAAATGTGGGTTCTTTTTAGTCAGTTTTTTTTTTTAAATACTATAAATTTATTCACTATTTTTTTATGAGACCATGACATACTGTAGGGCTCATTCACAAGTGAAAGTGCAGTGTGCAACGTGCAATGGCAGATGCAAATTGCATGATTTTTATCTGCAATTAAGCGTTTTCCCCATAATTCCAGTATAATCAATTATACTGGATACCAATTGGTGCTGGCCATTGTTCAAACCCTGGAGGTATTACTTCTTTAATGGTGGTTGTAGCTCCAGGGCTACCTCAGTATCAATACTTGAGCATAATTTGAAACAGGCAGCAGGATGGATGTAGCAGTACAGAGTGCAACGATGAGAAAGTTGATGGAGTGGCTTTGGATGCATGTACTTTTAATAAAAAGTGACACTTTGTGTGACTTTTTTTGGGGGGACATGCATTTTGAATGACTACAACTACAGTTGGGGGTCATAAATTAGCCCTTATTTATTTTTATGTTATGTATATATTTATTAATAATTATGTTTAATGGTTTCAGTGGCTGTAGGTATTTATATTTCCAATAAATCATATTAACTACCTGTATTCTGTGGGCTGATCACGCACACCAGTGCAATTTGGCCTTCTTTGTGTATGGCTACATAACACAATTGCAAAAGTTTTTTTTTTAACACCTTAGCTAGAGGTCCTGTATCTTTCAGTACTATTGCTAAGTCATGCCGATATTAATGAAGAATGAAGTGTAATTTATCAAGTTTGTATCTTGTGAGAAAAGATTGTACAAGAGATATATATTTAGATTTTATGCCATAAAGAAAGATATAACTACAGGAATAATAAATTAAAATGGCCACATGAGTACCAAGGATACACATATTGTACTAGAAAAAATATTTTTTCTCTGATCTTAGCAGATATTTCTCCAATTTTAATGTCTCCAATTTTAGAATGTGTTTCTCTATTAACACTATATAAACTATTACACTACTCTGACATTTATATAGTGTGTTTTAAACTAAGTTGTAAACATACTTTTTACTTTTAAGGAAATAATATAAGTAATTTATTGGTAGGGTTCACATTCACTTTTTTTCTGAAAATATTTAGATACTTGGCCATGGGCTATTCTGCATAGGGAGTTTCTTTATCTGCATAGTTGTGTTTATTCTTGTCAGTAGTAGCAGCCATGATTTTTCTCATAAATTGCACAATGAAAAGTGCCCTCCAGTGGACAAATCGTCCATAAAATGCTGAGATGGTTGCTCAGTTGTGCCTTGCAGAACAACAATGAATCTCTGAGAGACTGCTACACATTATTTATACAGCATCAGTATATGACATCTATCCCATTAGTTCCTAGCCAAATGGCATTTACACAACTCTCACACACTAGGGATAATTTCAGCAGAGGCCAGTTAACCTACAAGTATGATCTGAGAACAACCAGATAAACCCCACATGGGAAGCAGATTCATCGTCGGTCATTATGGATTAATAAGTTCTAACTATTTCTAGCCATGGAAATAGTAACAAAATGTACATAGCCTCATGTGGGATTTGTTATTTCAGACCAGTCATTCTGAGAAAATAAATTCCTGATGTCTTGGACAATAATAAAAATGTTGATCAAACATATCAATTAGTATACAGGAGCAACTTGATAGTTTGATTTGTCTTGGAAATATTTGGACAGACTGGCACAAGGAATTATTCAAGGAATTATTGGAATCCAAGGGAACTATTCCCATAAAAGGTGCCCTGCTACCCTGGCAAACAGAAAGCAATTGTTTTTATTGTTGTGCCTAACAAATTGGCACATCCAAATATGAATTTTCTAGCCCTTCTAGTTTTGTACATGTACAGGTTGGCAAGGCCAAGGAACTAGGGGTTGGCAGAAGCAGGATCGGACTGGGCCGCCGGGACATCGGGAAAAATCCCGGTGGGCCCCGGCCCTAGTGGGCCCCAGCGGCCCAGTCCGACCTTTGCCGGCGCTCCCCCCTACTAACTGTTCCTCCCCTGACGCGTTCAATTTATACGTGCTCGGGGAGGACGTCAGGCGGGGGCCCTTCGGGGGGGTTAGGGGGGCCCCTGGGGGGGGGTTAGGGGACACGGCTGGGGCACCTGCAGCGCCCCTGGGGCAGAAGCCCCGGTGGGCCCTGCACCCCCCAGTCCGACCCTGGGCAGAAGACGGTACCACAGTGTGTGTGGGTATTTTTGACCCTTCTGTTAGTCTGGCACATCCGATCTCCCTGCTCTCTAAGTTTGCCACCTGTCCAGTTTTGAACCAGACAGCCCGGTTTTTAGATGGGCTGGTTCAAAACTGCCTGCCGGTTTTTAGAAGTCTGAAAACCAGGCAGGACTGTCCCCTGATTGCTGCAAAATACAGTTAATCATAGGCCGCTATATCATATATAAAATCATTATATACAAAATGCTGTCTAAGTTTTGCAGAAAATAACCACATCTATAAAAGAAAAAAAAAAAAGAGTTTGTTTAACAAGGACTATGGGAAATGGTAATATTGAGTTAATGGACACCGTACCTGGAATAAAGATTCTGACTAGAAGACCTTTGACTTAAAAACTTTCCATATGTTTGATGAATTTGGCATGTTTTGATGTGTTTTAATATAGCTGCCACAGCTTGCATCTCCAGGGTGAATCCAGGTGATCTGTGGTAAAAGAGCAGGAAAATCATATCATCCCCACTACAATTTGGATAAAAGCTCTTACACTTTCCAGAATAAAGTGAAGTGGCCCTCAAAAGAAAACTGTAATCTCACCATATGTATCAGTCAGCATTATGTGTAAATCCCTGCTAAAATGTTGCCAGTTTATAAATATGAGTTAAAAATTATAAATACATTTTTATTAAGTGATGTCAGCAATGCAGTCTAAAGGTTTTTTTTTTTTTATCTCACATTTTCTATAAGCATATGTGAGCCATATGATTACATGAAATGAGGTCCTCTAACAAGGTCAAGAAACTAATGTAAAAAAAAAACATTATATGACTCCACTGTGTTCTATAAAAGGATTTTAGGCATAGATAAAAGATTTAATTCAAAGATAAAAGATATCTGTCAAAACATTTGGCTTTAAAATGTTCTTATCTGGCTTGATATTTCTGCTGCTAGCATGTATGTATCTTTCAAAAGTATATTAAAATTTTGTACTTAAAGTTTGCTCCTGGTCTAATTACCCATAACAACCAGTCTGATTATTAGTGATTAGAACTGTAAGAAACTTTGCTCCTTTTGTTACATAACCCATAAAGGGGTAATGAAACACAACTGCCCATAGCACCTTTGTACCTGTCAATCCCCTGCTATGTTTTGATCTATTTTAGTTTTTAGCGTACTTTTGTGAATGGGACCACAAATGCACCATTTCCTCAGTTGTATACAGTATGTAGCAACCACTACTAGACAGGGTTGCCAACTACAGAAAAGCACTATTTTTTAGGGATAGATAAAAGGAAATGTGCATCACAAAACCTGGTAGTATTTAAAATATAGGGAATAATGAATCCCAAATGGATAAGCAGGGTAGTGTGATTAATACTGCAAGAAATGAAAGGTTAACAACTCAATAATTGCCAGATTTTCTGTGGATTGGACTCATTACTAGCCACACTATTCAAAAGAGCAGCACCAATCCTAGAAAAGGGAGAAGCAGTAATTTACCTCAGAGGATTCAAAAGCAGCCCTTCTCTATGAATCATGGTTTGATTTTCTTGACCATAGCAATTAATCAATGCCCCCTCCCCATACCTATAACTGCTTATTTGTCAATGCCAGAAGCAGATGAGTTTTAAATGACTAGTTAAAATGTAGAGCTAAATGTGGTTTGCAATAATGCAATCAGATATCCACCATAACTAGAATTGAAAGATTTTTATTTTGATGTTTTTAGTGTTTAAAGACATGAGCAATTTTAGGACATACTCAGCATTCCCCTGGACACCTCCCCATCTGTCTCAGCATTCCTACTTTCATTATCACACATAAGGTTAGAAAGCAGTGAAAAACAGAATGTGTATGTATGTATGTGTGTATATATATATATATATATAATATATTTGTGTGTGCATGTGTGGGTAGATGTGTGGGGCATGAATAACTAAGATAGGGAAAATGTGATTTATTTTGTGAGATATGTTCTAATCATGAAACTGACAATGCATTCATCAAAATCTGTCAATGTGCAGGTGTTTCTCAGGTTACACTAAATATGCTGTCTATGTAACCTTCAGTAGCCTAAGGCCTGGATTTTGCCACTTGCCTCTGTGCAGAGATTACTTAAAAATAACAAGATAAATGGAATTATACACCATCAGACAGATGTAGTGCTTGTAGGTACACTTATACAGGGATAGACTTAAAAACAAGTAGCTTTGCCTGTGGGCTTTGTGTATGAGATGGCTAGCGCTTCAGTTGGCAGGGTTAAATTGCATATTTTATCACAAAAGCAATTAAAGGGGATTTAGGAAGGTTGGGAGATATCACTGTCAGATGACCTTTTGCTCTGGACCTTTAAAATCAAACAGGCTTATTTAGTTACACTTGTAGCTTCTTTGTAGTGCTGCCATACACCTTAAATCTCCCACACGCCTAAAATTTAGTCCCACCCAAATTCCAAAGATCTCTTTTGTTTTCATCAAAGTTTAGACAGCCGCCTGTATTTGTGCTGTTTATATCACAAAGGTAAAGGATTATCATCCCAGCAAAACAACAGTGTTAAAACTATTTATCTCTACAAGCCTAATTTGGGTTCGTTTTGAGGGATGCACAAATTTAGAATGAATTGGGCATTGTAGGTAATTTGGCTATTTAGCCCTTCATCATCTTACCAATTATATGTAAATACCTCAAGCGCCCAAAGAAGCTTATTGTAAATAGGAGTGAAGAACAAAAATGTTCTAAAACTAAGCAATTCAACTTTTTTCACAGAACTGTCAAAGATTTACCTGTGGCATTTCAGTGCACACTGACACATACTGAACATTGCATGACATTTCCCTTGCAGGCTCTTGTGTCTGCTGTGATGCCAATAAATGCTGATTAAATACTGGTGAAATATGTATTTGAATAGGTTACATGTTTTTAGAGATGTAAGGACCCCAAAGGAACCCAGTGCAAAAGTAGCATATGGGTATATTAAAGATGATCTTAAGCCCTAATATTTAGATTTTTAGGACAATTGTTTTCTTGCTTCGCTATTCAGTATTTATAACTACTGTGCAGAGGACTGCCACTGTTTGAAATTACCAAAGGCTGGAATTAGTGCCCTAAATCACTCCAGTGTGATTGAATAGCAGGCTGAGAGATACACAGAGTTACTCAATGCTGTTAATTGGAAGCGACCAATAGCAAATCCTTTATGCAATAATCCTCAAGGGCTCTAAGGCTACAGGGATATTCATAATGGATTTCATTTTGTCCCCTTGACCACTGTTAAATAATACTATAAACATACAGCATCACTGCCACATTCGAACCTATGTAAATTTCATGGTTAATATATGACTTAACTCTTTAAATGCTTAAAATATGAGGGCTTTATCAGCAGTGGTCAAAGTCAAAGCTCAGATCATGTTGTACAATTAGTGTCTGCAAATTATCACAAACAATAAAGTAATAAGAACCATTTTCCAATAATTACTACATAACAAGTAAATAAATCCAGAATGTTAAATTCAAATAATATTTTGGTTTTCACATTTGGTGATCTGGCTGTTGTGGAACAAACTTCCAACAGCAGCGCTTGAGAAGGCATGCTGGGAGTCAAAGTGATGCAGTAGGTAGAGCACTAAAGATTGCCTAACATAACTATGCCTTATACAGCGAGAACAATAGAGAACATCACTCCCTTTTGAATGGTTAATTTGTGTCCTAAATGTTTCCTGTAATGCTGGTGGCTGATCTAGTAAGTCCTACAGATCTGATTATCAATTACAAGATTTTGAATAGCTGGTTTTGATGTTCATGCAGGGTGTGTTCAGTCCTTTTCAAAGCTATAATTATCTACTCTCATTATTTGACAGCATATTGTGCAAAACCTGCACTGTGGGAATTAGAACATGAAAATCACAGGCTTCCTTGCTGGTCTAGAAAACAAACTGTAGCTATGTTTTCCTAATTAAAATAACAAGTGCTATAATCACATACATTAGTACCTAGCCTAAATAAAACAGAAATAATCATGTTTAATACATTCCATCAGCAGCCAAATAAGACAGATAAAGAAACTTAATAGGAGACACAGTGAGAAAGAAATAGTAAGGCTGAAAAATATGTCACTAAAGTTCATCTGTAAAATAAAAAGGTATTTTTGCTGACCTGTACCCTACGCAATCCAGTTTTTCATTGTCAATATGCAATTAACTAAATTGACCCTAAGCCCATTTTGCCTGTAGGTGAACAGCTGCATGTCTCCAAAACTTTAAAACCTACTGAACAAGCATTCTAATGCTGACCGACATAAACACTGAAATACTCCAATAAAAGAATCTATGCAGTTACATATATATGAACAGCCAAATGTAAGTAATACAATGCCTTTCTGCTAATAATATGTTTCCATGACAGGGCCATGTAGGTAAAAACAAACAGAAAATTAGCTTTTTTTTCATTGGAAATGTACATGGCAAGGGAACTTGAGCCGACCCACTGACCCCCTTGTTACACACCTTAATAAAAACACCAGGAGACAGAGATGGGTAAAATAGGCACAGCATTTATTCACATTTTATCAATAAATAGGACCTTGCCAGCCTCACCCCAAGGCAATATTCAAAGCTAGAATTTGTTATTATGCTCTGCTGTTCCTCACTATAGACTTGAAATCAGCACTATGTCATTATGTTCACCACTGAGTATTAGGCTACTTCTACCTACAGAGAGGATGGCCCAAACTCTGCTACCAAAGTAGCTGTATCACAAACCATAAGAGAAGTCCAGCAGCTCTGCTGCCGGCACTGAATCTGCAGTGTCTCAATGATAGGAAATCCAAGCAGAATGTCACCTAGCACAAGCAGTAGTAGCATCTGTATCTATGAACCCACCATCCACCACAGTCACAGAAGAGAACCATCTTTCTCCCTCTGCTAAAATGACATGTGCAGTACTCTGGCATGGTCCTACCACTGCTGTTATAATTAAAACTTAAATAAAAGAGTTTTGTCGCGGGCGACTAATCTCCCCCGTGTGCCAGAGCCCTTAAGGCAGGAGAAAGTTGGGCTGGGTGGGGGCAAAGAAAGATAGGGATGTGACGTCAGAAAAAAGAAGCATTCACTTCCTTATCTTCTGAGCAGGTAGACACATCACATCCTCCCTCCCTCGGGGAGATTAGTCGCCCGCGACTAATCAAGATTACACCTAATTCTGCCAATCTTTAAATATAAACCAATGTTATCTGGCTGCTGGTCATTCAAATCCCTTGTCATGCAGCCCCTGCACTTATAGTTCCAGGGCTTTCCTGGACAGGAAACGCATACATTTAGCATTCCTCCTGATGTAAGCTACAATTTTGAAGTTGGTCAAAAAGTCAGTTGTTCACCTTTAAATAAACATTCAGTATGATGAAGACATTGATTGCAATTGGGACAATTTGCAGGTGGTCTCCATTATTTATTTTTTGTCTGTTTTTCATTTATTTAGCTTTATGTTTAGCAGTTCTCCAGTTTGGTTTTTCAGCAGTTATCTGGTTGCTAGGGTCTTATTTACCCTAGAAAACAGACAGTGGTTTGAATGAGAGAGGAATATGAATAGGTAATGTACTGAATAGGAAGTTAAGTAACAAAACAGTAAAATTGTAGCCTAAAAGAGCAATAGTTTTTTGATTTTGGCATCAGTGACCCCCATTTGAAAGCTAAAAAGAGTCAGAAGATAAAGGCTATTCAAAAATTAGAAAAAAATACATAATAAATACCATTTGCAAAATTTCTAGGAACAGCAAATACTGACATGTAACATACTAAAAGGTAACGTAAAGGTGAACCACCCCTTTAAGAGCACTACTCAAGCTATGTACTTATGAAGCTTTAACATTTACTAGGGGGATGAGGAAACATGGAAATGCATGGAATAGTATGACTGACATGCAAAGCTGCATGCCTATGCTGTTTCATTGTTGTCTCTGTCCATGCGAGGAATAATTCTGGTTAAATGTGATATGGACCTTAGATTGTAAGCTCCAGTAAGGAAGGGACTGACGTGAATTATGTATAATCACTATAATGTGCTGTGAAATCTGACTGTGTTATATAAATAAAGGATAATTATTATTTGCAATCAGCCCTATCTTGGTAGGTCCAAAATAGGTAAATTACTATCTACATATAATTTAACAAAATGAATTTCAAACTTTTAGGGCTCTGGCACACGGGGAGAAATTGCGCCACCGAGTATGCCATCCCACCGGCGATTTACATTTTCACCGGTGGGATGGCATTTCAGGGAGATTAGTCGCCCGCGAACAGGGAGATTTGTCGCGGGCGACTAATCTCCCCCTGTGCCAGAGCCCTTAAACCACAAAATACAAATAGATACAAATATAAATATATTTAGATATAACAAATTCAACAACCAAATGCCTCCAGTATTTTGTTTGTTTACTAAACAATTAATGCATTAATCAATTAACACACAATTAACACAGACACACAAATATATAGGAGCAGGTCTGCTTCTTTCTGCCTTCCTTGAGAACACAGGCAGAGAAGCAGACCTTATACTTTAGTGTGTGGTTTCTCAGTGCCTTTTTCACCTATTGGTGTTAATTAGAGACATCTGTAAAACTGAAATGTTAAGTGTGTTTTTCACATATATATTAGTGATAAGCACTACTTTTTTGAGGTGCACAACTTTTTGTATACAAGCCCCAATAACCTAATATAGGTAGCTGCACCCTCTTGACCCAACTGCAGGTAATTGGTTCCATGTTACAGACAGACCTTGAATGCTATGTTACTCAGAGTTTACCCATGTTATTTTGTACACATCCACACAGTACTGATTTTTAATTTTTACACAGATGACCACATTCAATGTTTGACAGCACACAAACCCTGTGATAACCTGGTACACGGGTGTAGCAGAACTAGAAAACCCACATGGAGATCTTAGATAGCAGGGTAGAACTCAGCTTTATTCATGGCTGCTCTCTCCACACAGTGTGTCCCCTCCCCTTCGCTTCACCCTTCCTGTGTCCCAACCTTTCTCATTACTCCACCCAGTGCTAAGCTGCTAATGCATATTAAAAGGAACAGTTAACATTCATACAGGGATGGATGGAACAACATTACATCCCTCCCCACCTTTCAAACCAACAAAGTGAACTGCAACAGAGTACATAAAGGTATGGGAGGCAGAATGCCTCATGCTTTACTGAAAAATAAAATCTTTGAGATGGCCCGGCAGTCTTCTATTTGCTCTCTTTGGATAGCGTTGTGCTATTCCAGTCTGTGAATTCTCTGGAACTGTTGGTGCTTGAGCTGGCGGTGGTACTGCAGCTGACAGATCTCCGGGGGTGTCTGGAGTTGAACTGGTGTCCAACTGTCCATCATCACTATAATCCTCTTGGTCTGTTCCACCATCATAACCTTGAAGTCTCTTGAAGTGGGATATATTTCTGGTTACTTGTTGGCCATTTCGATGAGCAGTGACCATTGTACCCTTGACTTTGGTAACCTGATACGGTTCAGGATGATATGGTGAGGATAATTTGTTAGCAGGTTTCATCCTCTTGACCAGGACCCAATCACCAACCTTCATTGTCATCATTTTCCCATGATGACCACTCTGATCAGCATATCTTTTCATCCTCTCTTTGGCGGCAGCATCATTAAGTGTAATAGGCGTACTGGGCAAAGAGATAGGGGGGTTTGGGAGCTTGATACGCAATGGTCTGTTAAAGAGTGCAGTTGCTGGTGGTGTACCAGTCGAGGAGTGAGGTGTTGCTCTGTACTGTCTGAGGTATTTGCATAATTCTTGTTGTAAGTCCTTATGTTCTATGGTTGCAATCCTGAGAGTTTTGTTGATGCACTGCATGAACCGTTCAACCTCACCATTGGCTTGAGGCCAGTAAGGAGTTATTTTCCTGTGGGTAAAGCCTAGGTAAGTCGCAAAAGACTGAAAGTCTGCACTACTGAAGGGGGGGCCATTGTCAGTCTTCACAGTTTCAGGTATGCCATATGCAGAAAAGATCTTGTCTAATTTGGGTATAACAGCTCTGGCAGAGGTTGCAGAGACAGTTTCAACCACAGGAAATCTGGAAAAGTCATCCATGGCAACTAGTAGGTAAGAATTGTCTGGCAAGGAGCAGAAGTCAACACTAACTGCTGTCCATGGACTGTCAGGCAGGGGTGTCATTTGCAAAGGTGCACGCTTGTAGTTAGATGTTGTTGCCTGGCAGGGTATACACGACTGGATACATGCCTCCACTTTTGCATCAATTCCTGGAAACCACACTTTCTCTCTTAGGAGTTGCTTAGTTTTCACTATACCTTGATGAGCCTCATGAGCAAGATCAACTACCCTGTCCTGAAGTTGAGTAGGGATGACAAGGCGATTGTCACGCAGAAGTAAGTTAGAGTCAGATATGGAGAGGGAGTGTCGGGCATTAAAGAATGCTTGTAGGTATGCTGTTTTTTCTGGCCATTGTAGACGGCCCTCAGCATTGAAAGAGCTCCAGTTTTTGGACCTAACGGTTTCAATAACTAACTGGAGGTGAGGATCAGCATCTACTGCTTGCTGAATTTCTACAATTGTCATTGCTTTGGGCACAGCATGTGCTACTACAAAGTTCACATGTTCCTCTGCTAGGATGGTTGCTGGGGTGTTGTCTTTTGTATCCTGCGGACATGGATGTCTAGAAAAGTAGTCAGCGGGGTTACCACTTCCCGCTTCATAACGCAGATGAAAATAGTAGTTTTGTAGTCTGAGTAACCAACGTTCGATTCGTGGGGGTGGTTTGGATGAGTGTTTATTAAAGATTGGAACAAGTGGCTTGTGGTCACTTACCACAGTAAAACTGCGCCCAAAAAGGTAAAGGTGAAAATGCAGACACCCCCAAACAACTGCAAGAGCTTCCCTTTCTGTTTGTGAATAACGTTGCTCTGTCTCTGTTAGTGCCTTGCTTGCATAAGAAATGGTGTGCACATGACCAGTTTTTGAAATTTGAGTAAGAATTGCACCCAGGCCCACTGGACTGGCATCTACTACAAGCTCTGTAGATTTGAGGGGATCGAAATAAGACATCACTGTGTCACTAGTCAAACTAGACTTTAGTGCATCAAAAGACGTTTGATGCTCAGTGGTCCATGACCATGGAACATCTTTTTTTGTAAGCTGCCGCAGGGGTTCTGACACCGTGGCAAGGTCCGGTATGAAACGGCCACAATATGTACAAGGCCAAGAAAACTACGGACTTCAGAAGTATTCTGGGGCTGACAGGCTGATTTTATGGCGTCTACTTTCTGAGGGTCAGCTGATACTCCATTTTCGGAGAAAATGTAGCCAAAGAAAGTTAGAGATTTCTGATTGTACTGACATTTTGACGAATTGAGAGTCAGGTTGTAGTCTTGTAATCTTTGAAATACTTGTTCCAGTCGCTTATCATGTTCTTGTTGGGATGTGCCATATACGAGGATATCATCACTTACATTGAGGACGCCAGGTATCCCGGACAGGGTTTCCCTGATAACATTTTGAAAAATTTCTGCAGCTGATGAAATGCCAAAATTTAGTCTCTTAAATCTCCAAAGTCCCATGTGTGTGCTAAATGTTGTAATGTACCTGGATTCGGGATGCAGCTCCAGTTGATGATATCCCGAGTTAAGGTCAAGCTTGGAAAATAATTTAGCACCATTTAGATCTGTGATGATGTCATCAATAGTAGGTGTAATATGCCTTTCTCTCTGAATGGCCCGGTTTGCATGTCGCATGTCTATGCATAATCTGATTTTACCAGGTTGTTTTGGTTTAGGTGCAACAACAATTGGTGAGACCCAGGGAGTTGGGCCTTCAACCCGTTCAATAATGTCAAATGTTTGCAGTTGCTGTAATTCCTTCTCCACTAGCTTGCGAACATGAAAAGGGATGCGCCTGTGTGGTTGAACTGAAGGTGATATTGACTGATCAATGTGTAATTTTACCTGCAGACCTTTTAATTTGCCAATGCCTTGAAAGAGTTGCGGATGTTTATGCACTATATCAGGAATGTGGGATTCGTTGATATTGCTTACTAGTGTAACAAGTCCTAAGGCCAATGCACTGCTGCAGCTAAGAAGTGTGTCAGCAGCACATTCCACTACATAGAAAGAGTCAGTAATTGAATTATCTTTAAAGGTCAGTTCTGACTGAAATTTGCCACATATAGGCAAAGCATGTGATGAACCATAAGGAAATATTTTCAGTGCAGTACTCTGTATTGCAGGTTTGTTTGTAAAGTTCTGGTAAATGGTTTGGCTGATAACATTAACAGATGCCCCTGTATCAATAAGAGCTTCTACAGGATTGCCATTTATTAGAATTATCTGCCGTGGATTAGGAATGGCCTGGTCCTGAGGCAAATCCTTTTCTGTAACTGCAAACAAGTATGTGCTGCCTGTGTCTTCAGCTACAGCTGGTGCTACTGTGCTTACTACTCTCTTTCCGGGAGATGTTTTAACAGGTACAGGTAGATGTGATTTTGGAGCTGATCTGCATACTTTTGCAAAATGATTGTGTTTTCCACAGTTATGGCAAATTACCCCTTTTGCTGGACAGTTTTGCTGGTGTGGATATGGGCCACCGCAGTTATAGCAGGTTGCAGTTGGTTTATAGGCTTGATGGGGTTTTTGCGTGATATTAGCTAAAGAGAATGACTGATCTGGAATGCTATCAGTTTGCTCAATCATTTTAGCTTGATTCTCTGCTGCATCATTAATTCGGGCAGTCTCTAGTAATTTAGCTAAAGTCATGGTGGGGTCTCTAAGTGCCTGTCGTCTCAGCTTGGCTGATGTGCACCCCTGTATAAGCTGCATGCGAATTTCTTTGTCTGCATCTGCAAATTCACATGTAGAGGCAAGATGTCTTAGTCTCACATGATATTCATCACTGTTTTCACTTGGTAACTGTTTTGACTGTCTAAACTTAAAAATCTCAAAAACTGGATTTTTATGTGGAGAAAAGTAGTTTGTTAGGGCAGTTTTGGATGCATCATAGTCACTGTCACCCCCTGTGCCAGGCAGAGTTATAAAGATATCATATACCTGCTCCCCAGCATAATGTAATAGCATGGCTTTCTTTCTGGCATTGTCAGTTATGTTCATTGCTTGGAGAAATATTTCAAAGCACTTAAGCCATTTATCCCAGAGTGTTCCTAGGTTTGCTTGGGACTGATGCACATCAAAACAGGGGAAGTTAGGCAGACTGGCCATGCTGTGTGCTGGACTGCTGACAGTTCTGTGGGTTGTGAGTTGTATTACTGTGATACCTGTAGCTGATATGAATCCTCGTCGCCAGTTGTGATAACCTGGTACACGGGTGTAGCAGAACTAGAAAACCCACATGGAGATCTTAGATAGCAGGGTAGAACTCAGCTTTATTCATGGCTGCTCTCTCCACACAGTGTGTCCCCTCCCCTTCGCTTCCACTTCCTGTGTCCCAACCTTTCTCATTACTCCACCCAGTGCTAAGCTGCTAATGCATATTAAAAGGAACAGTTAACATTCATACAGGGATGGATGGAACAACATTACAAACCCCAGGAGTAAAAAGGCATTATGTGGTCAATGTATAAACTTGTGAATACCGCGTTAGCTATTTTTGCTTTATATACAGTATTCACACAGCTTCCTGCACTGGAACTTTCTTGCCTCCCTATTTTTTTTCCAATAAATTGAACAGGTTACACCAGGTATGAGATGGTTTAAAATAATGGCATCGGTTACCTTGCCTGGTTGGTGTAAAAGAAAACACACACCTTTAATATATTGCAAATGGATGTTTGAATTCAGGGATAGCTATGTACAGAATCTTGCATAAAGAAAATAACACAATTTTATAAACATGTTATATTTACACTGGATTTTTATAGTTTTCTATAGTAAATAATTTTACACTGATTTGCAAATAGACCTCTTTGTATACATTACATTTTGCACAAGCTCTCGTGCTAAAGTAGCCATGTATAAAATTTCCTAGTACCTATGTGCTAGGTACATATCAAGTATATATATTTTGTATGGATATTATTATATTTTACAATACAGAAAAATACACACAGGGATTACAATCTAAGACTGTGCATTGCACTTACATTCTGAGTTTTTTTAAACATATCCCTGTGCCTATGTTTACCCCTCCATACATGAGCATATTATGTGCAGGTATGAGATCTCTTATCCAGATGTCAAATACCAAGAAACTCTGAATTTCGGGTAGGCCATCTCCCATAGAGTTAACTTTAAGCAAATCTTTTTTAGCACAATTTAGAGTATACCAGATAACATTTTTTTTCACCATGGCCTGAGAGTTGCATTATTGAATGTTTATTGTACACAATGCACCAATACTCTTGTTACTTCCATGTTGCCCCCCCTAAGTGTCAGTATAACATTGCACCTGCAGTGACCTTGTCATGTTGCTTTCATGTTACATTGCACTGTCCCCTAGTGCTTATTTAAACTGTACCAAGCATCCAGGGGAGGATATGCACCACAGTACCAGTTATTGGATTGTGTGTGGGAAAATACTCTTCCATTCTATTGTTTGGGTTGAGTCACCCAGAGCATTTGCATGACTGCCTGTAGCTCCAGGTAGATATGGTATACTTCTCTATCCTTTTGTTCCTACTTCATCTTCTACATCTAAACCTTGGTTCACTTATCCTCTTGCTTATTGACTGCACTTATTTTTCTTATTATAAAGCACCTTCTTTTGCAGCTGATTTAATTAAAGAGCTTTGCTGATATTGCTTGACTTTATGTCCCCATGCAAGATACATTTGTCTCTTGACTATTTTACATCTATATTTATTTATAAATTTCATAAATCATAGTCTGGAAAGTGACTACCAGGATAAGACTCTCAATTTATTGGTCATGTGGGAAGTTGGCCTCTATTTACTTGAAGTTCCATGGCCTATTTTGAATCCCAGTCCAGGCCTGGTGGCTGCTTATTATAATGTCATGCATTGACTGGTATGGCATCTGCCTGACAGTGTACACATGGAGAGTATTTCAGTGCACGCACTCGTGTACTTAAGAGTGATGCTATGTCTGTCAGTGCCTTAAATAGATGGATACAAAGAATAGGGCACTCCTAACAAATTCCCAAAACCAAATGCATTTTGGCCCTTACAACGTAAGTTATTACAGTAGGACCATGATTTTACTTTTCCCAGGGGTGGAGTCAAACCAACATAAATTCCAGGGAAACGTTAATTCAGGGCATGTAAAATTAGGGTTCTACTGTATATGCAAAGCTTAAAAAGCACTCTGGGCATAAATGTGTCCAATTATGTTACAAATTACGAGATTCTTAAAGGACATGTAAACCCCCACAAAAAATGTAATTAGTGAACAGCCTCTTTGAAATATTTAAATACCTAAAAGGTTAATAGTATCATTCCTATAAACATGTAGGATTCCTTCATATACTATAAGTCACTTCCTCAGGAATTAAGTTTGCCTGTTGTCTACTGAGCATGCTCAGTTCTTCTCAACTCAGGTAACTAAACTTGCCTCCAGTCTAGCAGACAATGAACAGATGGCAATGCTGGTTTCCATAAAAACTCTGGTGAACGGAGGGGATATATGCAGTACAAATGATGCAGTGTGTGTAAGGGAGATGTGCCCAACTTATTTACATGGTAGGAAAATGTAAGGTTTACATGTCCTTTTAAGGGGTAATATAGGAAATTACATATACATCACAACTTGCATAATCACTATTACAGTATACAAACCATATAAAGCAACAAGAAATAAAATGGCAGCCACATACGTATATGTCAGTGATCCTATGCTTCCTAGGATCACCATGCTTCTTAAAGGACAACTATACCTTCAGAATGAATCAACAGTTTGTATCACATTAGAGGAGAACTAAAGCTTAGCTAAAGTAGTAGGCCAGAAATGTTGTCCCTGTCCCTCAGGGCCATATATTTATGGGGGAGCAGCAAGTCTTTATTCCTTCTAGGGAAATCGATTGTGGGAATTAAAGTCAGCTGGCTGAGGAGAAAAACACCAGCCAACTGCTCCAAAGAAGTCAAAACCAGCAGGTAAAAAACTGTAAACAATGACTGAGGTACTTTTTAAAATTACACTATACTGCTGGAAAATAAATGTATACTGGAAAATGATTGGACTGAAAATGTATAGTGATGAGAGAAATTATTCGGCAGGCATGAATTCACTGCGAACTTCGCGCATCACTTGAAATATCTATTATTGTGCAGATTTTTGGGGTGGAGGGTGGGTTAAACATCAAAAGAAGTAATTAAAACCATTTGTTCTGTTGAACAAAATAATGAAAGTAGCTGTATTTTGTAGCATGTTGTTACAACAAAAATAGTTGTAGTAGATGGGTGCTATAGACATACATCACCTTTGTGTGACATTCAGTATGGCAGTGACTGTATTTGTTAATACACACAAGTATTTTAGGCAATGTAGTAAGGCTGCCAGGCTGTTTTGAAACAAAAGTCAATACATTTGCTGGTTGATAGTCCTTTTTTATGGAGCGTAGCCAGTATCTGCCAAAGATGATATGTATTAAACAATGGCAACAAAATACCAAAGAGTTAAATATCATAAATATCGAGCCTGCCAAGAACACTGTAGTAAAACATGGATATAGTAATACACCTATATTTGTTTTAAATTCTTTTTCCATCAGACTTATTTTTACTTATTTTACCAACAAGTTGTTCCTATTTAAATATAATGAATGTGAGCTAAATTTTCAGATTATATTTAAGGACAGTTTGGTGCTTACTACTCTCTCCACCCAAAAACATTTTATTGCACAGTAAAATAAAACTTTCCAATATACATTAATAATTCCATTGCCCTTAAAGTTATTTGTAACTGAAAGCAGCATCTGTTGGTGTTGACCTTCTCTGCCTTACTTGTTTAGACACCTGAAACAATGTAGTAGAAGCTCCTGATTAAAATACCTGGAAGAGTATTCTATCTGCTAAATTGTTTCAAGATTAAAAACTAGAGTAGAGAAAGGGATTAACAAGTACAGGTATTGGACCCATTATCTGGAAACCTATTATCCAGAAAGTTCTGAATTATGGGAAGGCTCCCATAGACTCTATTTAAACAAATAATTAGTGATGAGCGAAATTTTTCGCCAGACATTTATTCACAGTGAATTTCTGCATTTCGCCATGTAAAAATTTGCTGTGTGACAAAAAAATATGTTGTGCGCATAAAAAATAATTATCGCGCACTTCCAAAACATGACGTACGGCCAAAAAAATTGTAGCGCGCATCATTTTTGCAAATTTTCTGATGCAACGAAATGGGACAGATTTTTTTGCTAATAGCGAAATGACAAATTTTGCAGTGAATACATACCTGGGAAAAAACTTTTGCTCATTGCTACAACTAAGATATAACTATACTGCTTTAAATTATGAATGATTTTACAAATAACTTTAAAACTATTGAATTATTTAATTAATGTATATTGCTTTTTTTCACTATTATGCAAAAACTGTTTGGGCAGAGAGCTCTTTTAAACAATTTTCATTTACATTTTGCTAATGTAGTATTTATCACTTGGTTGAATATTCAGAATTAAGTGGTGTGATTTAAAAACTTGAAGTATACTGCCAATTCTCATTTACATCCCATGTGTAATTGAATTGTTAAATTTGGACTTTTGGTCATGTGAAGTTTATAGAGAAGTTTATTGGTGCTTTGGAGATTTCTGAGGACAGTGTGGTATTGCAATGTGTAGAAAAGTTTTTTTTTTTAGTTGAAGACCTTTTGTTGTCTTCCATTCTATATATATATATCTATATATATCTATATATATCTATATCTATATATATCTATATATATCTATATATATCTATATATATATATATATATATATATATATATATATATACACATACACACACACACCTTTGAATCTACACAAAGGTCAAAGATTAATGGGATGTTATGGGATGTTTTCCCCGGTAGTATTAATTCTGACATCTTCCTTCTTATTGTGAAGGTGTTGTCGCACCAACATGAATGGATGTTGTGTTGCAATTAATTATTACATCCTTTTACATTTGGAAAGAAACCCCTGTTTTCCCAACTCACATTAACTTGTAGTCTCCATTTCAATGGTATGACCTTTGCAAGTAGGAAAATGTGCTGAGTCCAGTACAACTAGTAAGTGATGAGAAAGTAGAATCTTCTGTTCTGCCAATTACAGATAGTAATTGCCATGTAATGAAGTTAATGTTTTGTAGAATTTACAACCTGATATTAATGGTGTTTCCTTTTCACCCTCAGTCTCATCCTACTCAGTTTTTCTCCATCTTTGTTACAACAAAGGGAACAGGACAATATGTGAAGGCTCATTAATTCTATTTAGTTTTGATTTTTCCTTTCTTTCTTCCCTCCCCCTAAAGGTTAAACAAGAGCCAACACATTAAGCGTTTTCATAAGCTCTGGTTCATATAAGGGTGAAAGTTACTGCCTCCACACACAGCATCATACTGTTTAACACTCTCTTTTCAATTTCATCCCAGGCCATTTAATGACTTTGCCATTTTATGGCCCTTCTGATCACCAATTACACCACCTAGAACAATAGGTCTACTACTTAAATGACTAGCCCTTAAATTTGCCTTCATTTGCCAATGTGTTTCATAGCAACACTTTCTTTCAAAGCCATGGGTAGTCTAATTACAAGGATGAAGATGGATCAGGGTTTAAAAAAGGCTCTCAACTTCAGAACAATATGCTAACTTAAATACACCCGCTGTATTTCTACTGTATTATTTTGACCCCAGGCTGCCCTTCTTACACTCTACCTGACCTTCAGCAACTGAAAGGAAACTGCATATGCCCTCACTATCTTTGATGTCACAACAAAATTCAGGAGGGTGCAGCTGAAATCGGTGACAGCGGAATCTAGAAAAAAATAAATCATAAGTCTGCAAAGCAGACAAATTGAGGGCCTGCAGGATGTCTGAAAGTGTTTCGTGTTTTTCTCTTTTCCCATTAGTGTCTGAAACATATAAATCTAGTTGTGGTAATTCTATTACACATTGCAGGGCAAATGTCAAATAGTTTTTAGTTCTTTGGTTAGAGAATAATCAGGCTGACATCTCCTGAAATATTGCAGAGTGACATGCATTCAATTATACTGTGTGTCTTTGAACAATGCTCTGGCATATCACCTAGAACAACTTGCACCAAAGAATTTTGAGCAACACAGCGTGTTTTTGGTCTTAGGTGAGAATTTAGTGTGTTTAGAAATGTTTGAGAAAACAATTTTCAGCTAAAAGTAAAGGTCATAAAATGCTTTGTACTTTTAAGTTGTTCTTGATGGCAGCATGCATAAGGCAAATTGCAAAAAAAAAATAAAAAAGCATTTTACATCAGTGAAAATTCATTTAAATTTATCTGAAAAAAAGAATATATTTTGTGCAGATGTTTTGGTTTTGGATAGTAGAAAATGAGAGTATATTTAAAGAGTGCAGTGTTTCATTTACCCATTAAAAGTATTGTATTATTCATATACTGCATTGATTATCCTGCCTTGTTACTGAATGATAATAATTGGATGATATCTGCTGTACCGTGGCATGTATACAGACAGGCACAGCACAATAAAGGACCCTGAAAACTGTTGAATGTCCTGTTTCTTAGCATTTTTCAATGTTGCCCCTGTGTGGCAAAATTGAAAAAAAAAAAAATTCTGCCTTTTAGAATAACACTGTTTCCATCATACTAAAAACGCAGTTGGATTAAAAGATTCTTGTGTGCTTGCATCTTTGATATTGATCTTTTGGGTAAAGTCATATAACCTGATTATGCTTCACTCTGTTTGTCTGGAGGCTCCCAGTCATTCCTATTCACTTATATGCTTGTGTAGTGGTGAACTGTAACCTTAATCTTAAACTTAAATTTAATGGTTTCTTATAACAAGCCAAACTACAGGTCCGGGTGCCTCTCGCTCTGTAGATATTCAGTCTTCATGTTAATGCAATTGGTATACTACATGCAGTTGTGAACGGTTAGATATACACTCACCGCTTCCTCTCAGTGGCCCAGGTGCAATGCCCCAGACCCACAGCAAGGGAAAACACAACCTCAAAACAGGTGTAGAAACATCACCGGCATGCATTAAACGGACTCCAAGACAGCGGTTGTAAAACTTCAAAAAGGCTTTATTCAAAGATCCAGACCTGACGCGTTTCGTGTGTTGCCACAAGTAATCATAGGTACCATATAACCTGATTATGTCCCAAAAATTACTAAAAACTATAATCACTATTGCCCCAACAGAATGATAGTCAATTGCACATTCTGGCACATTCTGACTAATTGACTTTGGTATCATAAATA
This sequence comes from Xenopus tropicalis, assembly GCF_000004195.4. Classification (NCBI taxonomy): domain Eukaryota; kingdom Metazoa; phylum Chordata; class Amphibia; order Anura; family Pipidae; genus Xenopus; species Xenopus tropicalis. Next base: position 68,053,080 of record NC_030682.2, read on the forward strand.
TGTCAATTAATTAAAAACTGCCACTGTTGTGGAAAATAAATCTACAATAATATACAAGTTGTTAAAAAATAAGGATTTTACAATCTGACTTGTTCAAAATGCCTTACGTTTCAAGATATGATGCCTCTTTATTAAAGTGTGATCCAAAAATGATGAAAAAACCATGAAAGGGTCATTATAAAATATATTTTGTGATAGATTGTCCTATTTATAAAAGTCTCTTGAAGACAAATCTTGAGAAATAAGGGCAAACTTTAAAGGTTCCACTTATAAAACACCAATTTTTACACAGCTGTAGACCATTTGTAAAATGTGGTATGAAATGAATTTCTAAGGAATCAATGGCACTGTGCAGCTCCAACCTGGCCCAAGGAAAGTCACGATAAAGAAGCTTGAATGAATCCAAAACTTTCGTACTCGGCGCAACAATACGACTTTGTTTCACAAATTTTGTCGCAAAGGACGAAAAAGCAGAGCAAGCGACGAATAAGTCGCAGAAAATACGCTCGGAGCATTCGAACGAAAGCTGGGAGCGTTCGTGGATTATTAAATTTCCCCCCAAGTCTTGCATAAATTGGTGGATTTTGGCTGCATGAACCTGCACCCGGGGCAGATTTAATGCTTTTGGGGGCAGGCACAATTAGAAGATTTGTGCACAGGCAGATTGTCAGTGCTTATACACAGGCTGACAACCTGCCACATGTGGTCTATCTCTAAAACTCAGCATGGCCAGTACCACTAATGGGGCAACTAAAAATCTAGGGTTCTGTGAGGGTGTGGTGATCAGAGGCAGTGTTATGAATATGACACATCTATAGCGAGTAATGTCCATGTTCCAGATGTCTATTATCATATTAAAAATTGCAACACAATACACATGAAAATTGTTGTGTATTAAAAGTCTTAAAAAACTTAAGAAAAAAGCACATTATTAACAGATTTAAACTGCCTTGTAAAGTAATAGGTCCATTTTCCCATCCCTTTTGATCATTGTAATTTTGATGTAGTCTGAAAATTATTAGTGTTCTGTCAGCTTGATCAGGACATTGAAAAGGATATTTTACTTACATAATATAAATAACAAAGCAAGCAGTAACATTTATCTTTTGTATTGCTTGTATTTTTGGTTGCTGTGGTTGTAGGTGTTCAGCCAACATTACTCTTCACAAAATCATTGAATTTGCCATTTGATTGTTTGCATTATATCTTTGTAACCATGTGGTACAGGGCACTAAATTTAGGAAAGTGCAAAATATAATGATCTGTTGAATTGATATTTAAACTACTAGGTTTTCAGACTTCATAAATTCCAGTTCCACTTTTAGGTCAAACATTTGACCAAGCCTCTACCCTCCATAGTTTATAACAAGATTGAAGATCTAGGAATACATTGCTAAAAACAAGCAATTCAGCCATGTTTCAATACACTTCCAGTATCCCATGCAAGGTTTGGCTTATAAGAATATCTAGAAGAGTAAATAGGCATCCTTTGCTTCACATTAATGGCCTTCAGATTGAATCCCCCAGCCACTACTCAGTGCCCTCCTGGGTGGGAGGCGGCCCAAAAGTTTGGGCACCACTTTTCTAATAATGATTTATGAAAACAACTTGGTAGTTTCTATTTCTATTGCTTTCATTTATTGTTAAACACTTTTTCATTTTTTTAGTGAAAGCCATGTAATTAAGAAATATTTTTTTAAAAATTGTATAATAATATTTAATTTGTCTGTAATTAGAAGAAAAGTATACTTAATTTTTTTTTGGTAAGTTTTTTGTATTTTATTCTATTGCTTTAAATTTGCTTTACTCATTCACATAGCTGTCGATAGCAAAATATCTTGTCTAGGCAAGTATTATTATTTCATTACATGACAAGTTATGTCCATAACCTCAACATTGCAATTTGTCACACATTTTTTATGGGTTTCCTATATCACAAATGAAGTTTTGCTTTTAAACCTAGTTCCATATGTTATCTGTGTGAAAGATCCATCACAAATGTCTAAGATAAAGCAAACCTATGTTTCAGAGTGGGACTCCAATAGGGGGCATATGTTCTGGGAAATTCAACACAAAACAGAGCTGTCAATGCAATTTGGTTGAACAAAGATCAATTCTCATTATACTACTGTAGATAAAGACATCTGGAAATTAACAAGCTGATACCTGCTGCCATTGGCACGAAAATTTGAAATGTTGCTACTTTTCTAAAACTAACTTTGAACAGTATTTAGTAACCACATATATATTGCATGATAGCATATAATTACACATTTTATACTGAAAAATTCTACTGAAACTTTAGGATTTAACTATTTATTTTCTACACTGGAACTATTTGTTCCAGCACTGGAAATAACTATGCATGGAGTGTTCAAGGAGGCTACAAAGCAGCACCGAGCAATATTACTTTTTAGAACAGGTTGGTGTCAAATGCTCAAAGCAATAAAATGCATTCTGCTAAATGTGTCAATTCATTAAAAACTTTCCTGAAAGTAAAATGTAAATGAGAGTAAGGAAAGTTCCAAAAAATTAAGACTACTTGGAATCCTTCAGTATTCTGCTGAAAGTAGTAGGTCATTTTGGCTAATTCTATAGTATGTCCTATAGCAGGGATCTCCAACCTTTTTAACCCGTGAGCCACGCTCAAATATTAAAAAGAGCTGGGGAGCAACATAAGCATGAAAAATGTTAATGAGGGTGCCAAATAAGGTCTGTGATTGGCTATTTGGTAGTCCTATGTGGACAGGCATCACAAATGAGGCTCTGTTTGGCAGTACAACTGGTTTTTATGCAACTAAAGCTTGCCTCCAAGCCAGAATTTCAAAAATAAGCACCTGCTTTGAGGCCACTGGCAGCAACATCCAAGGGGTTGGGGAGCAACATGTTGCCAACATGTTGTCACATCCCTGACTGATTCAGTCAGACATTTCTACCTCTCCCTATCTTTTTCATATAGAGCCTGATCAGATAATTATCAGAAGACAGATTTACAAATAATTTTCCTTGTCACTAAATATTAGTAGTAAAGCAGAAAATGTTATTTATTAGACTCACATTTGCTTAAAATTAATGCACCATTTAAATTTTTTCAAGGTCACATGGCACATTTAAAAAAGCCAAAACATTTCCCTGATAGTTAAGTATTGTTTGGAATCTAATTAATTGTAATAATATAGACTAGCCTAGTTGTGTTTGTAGATGAAAAACAACAATTTTGCCATTTGTTTTAATAGCACACCTAGCATGTTTAATAACAGTGTTTATCTTCTCTACCAGTCCTTTATTTAATGTAATAATTCATGGTACAATGGATTTTTTCCAGATGGACAACCTCATTGAGTTTGTCTCTCCATCACAAAGAAATTGTCACAATGATAATCGCTGCCAGCAGGGCATTAACTAGATACTAATGCCCTGTTAAAGTGAACTACTTTATCCCTAGTAAGAAATAAATAGCTAGTTAATGTTTGACCTGCAATGTGATTGTTACTCCTATAAACACTGACTTTTAAAAGAAGTATGTTGTTAAGATCGACATTTCCCAGCGATAAATGGCTATCCCCCTTAGCAACAGATTACACGTTTAATCAATGAGACACAAAATGCAGTATCTGAACTTCTAAGAGAATCCACATCATTTATTATTCTTTTTCTTCTTTGTGGAGCATTTAGCATGAATATATTAGTAAAATTGCTCAAATGATTACATTGTGTGTATGTATGTATATATATATATAATAAACAGAGAGGGGCACACCCTTCTCAAGTCCAAATGCCCTGGGTGCAGGTTGAGCATAAAAATGTAAAGAAAGGGTACCGCAGACACAGGTGCTTGATGCAAAAGAATAAAGTGTTTATTGAAAAAGAGCTAACGTTTTGAGCACCAACAGTGGTACAAAAAATACAATGGCTTCATAAATTTTTTTGTGATCACATTTTTACACTGTCACTTTTTGATAACGTTTCCATTACAATTTAATAAATTTAAACAAGTCAGTCTCTGAGTGTATGTATTTTTCTTTTTGGCATCTGCATGGAAACTTAAAAAAGTCCCATAATAATTCTGGAGGTTCAGTATTATAGTATCTGTCACTTGTGGGAGACAGGGTTCAATTTTTCTACTTACTAAACTAATGGCTACCACCTTTTTTTTTTTTAGGCAAAGCAGTAAGAAATGCACTTGTATTGGATGTTTTAAAATACAGGCACTGTAAGACAGGTTGTTGGGTTTTGGATACTGCAATCTTGTGCTGTAGACTTTGTTTGACCTTTTGACTGCAAGGTGGGGAGTGGCCCCACTGTTGTACAAACAGAATAGACTTTATAAAAGGTTGTTTCTGCTTCTGTGCGAAAGCTCTGATTTGCTTCTGAATTTAGGAATACACACTGGTCTGTTCAAATGCACCAGGAATTTCATTTGCATTCACTTTATAAGTGATTCAGAGTCAGATTCAAGGTGATTTTGGTACAACTAACTCAGTTCAAACTAGTCACTTTTTTCCAGTTAAAAAGGAATCCCATTCCCAAAAAATATAAGTTGTGTGTGATTTTCAGATGGAGAAATTCAGTATGAGGCAAAACAGGTAAAAAAAGGTACACATTTGTAACACATTTTACATTATTTTCATGTGCCAGTGTACTTTTCTCATATGCTAAATTTCATTGATGTGCTTTTTTGGTTCCATAGAAGCCACTTAGCCATCTACTTGTTGAGATATTTCCAATGATAATTGAAATGCTGACACAAATTAAATGCAATTAACACAATTTAATGCACCAAAATAAACAAGATGTACTTATACTTAATATACTTACTATACTTACTGTACTATATTTATTAGCATATCCTATTTTGGCCTGCATTTGTATTATTATATAATAATATTATGCAGTATTCTGCAGTCAGATGTTCATTGCTACCACTAAAAAGCAATGAACATGAAAAACAGGTCTCATTGTCTTTGCAATAATACAGATTTAGTCTAATAACTACTTTGATGCTAAAAGTTTAGCCTCACCTCACAAAGAAAAGGTTGAAACTATATATGCTTAGTTTTTTTATGATGACACAATTTGCTATACACTGCACCAGAATATGGAGCATGACCATGGTTACATGCACAGTGAGCTTATTCGGTGTGTTGTTTTGTTTGACTATATTCTAAATTTTCAATATGAACTGATGAAAGGTCTCAAAATTAAATCCAATTTGGCATTGAAATGTGCTGTTAATTTATGGAAGCTATGAAGTGAATGAAGAAGAATGTCTGATAAATCTATTCAGATATGAAAACTATGCAACAGCATGAGTGGCTGAATATTTCATTGAAATGTTAGAAGTATTCTTTAGAAACTGCCATTAAAGCACATGTCATGGATCACCTTAAGTGCTGCGATCATTACACAGGAATGTTTCAAACACATGGACAAAATAAAACAAGAGTTGCAACAAATCATAACAGGTAGTAATTTGGTAACTAGTATCATCTTCTTTATATTTAAATTAATGCAATTGTTGCCCTTTGGCATGCTGTCAATACCTTGCTATCTCTTCACACCAGTTATATCTATTGAAAGGATGTGTAACAATTATCTCTATAAATAAAGCCCTACTTATTAAATTAATAAAGGGTAGGAACCTAATCTAATTGCTGCATAGTCTGCAAGGCAGCTACAGATTAAGGGGCCTATTCATTAAAGTACGATAGAGTCCGAATGCTAAAAATTTGTATTTTTCTAAGTTTTAGAACTGTGCGTATTTTCTATGATATTTTCATTAATTTCCACAACTTTTTTGTACTTTGCGACAATTTGTGCAACAAAATCATATTTGTCGCAATGAGTACGAAAGTTTCGTTATTCATTCAAGCTTCAGAATCGTGACTTTCCTTGGGCCAGGTTGGAGCTGCAGAGTGCCATTGAGTCCTATGGGAGGCTTCCAAAAACATGCACTGAAGGTTCAAAGTCAAAAAGATTTTCATACCACAATATCTTCCCATGACCACGATGTGAATTTTCGCACAATTAACACACATCAGAAATTTTCGTATTTCATCCGAATTTTTCCCAGACGTACTTTTAAAAGCCCGAAGTTCGGACTTTGCTAAATCAGCCCCTTAGGGCTGAAACTTTCGTAACCAATATGAATTTTTAGCATTTGGACTCAATCGTACTTTAAGGAATAGGCCCCTCAGACTTTTGCAATGATTTATCTTAAAATACATGGTTAATGTTTAAATAATGAAAGATGGTTAAGGTTGCAGGGTCCCACGCATCCAGGACAATAGGTATGGTTAATATGTGTGTCAGTCGGCTTTTGTAACAATAAAGTCTTTTTTTGTATTTCACCTTAGGTCGGAATTACTAATGATGTGATTAATGGATGGCAAGAACTAACAATTCAACAACTGAGACTATTTGTATCTAACAGCTACTTTTCAGAAAAGTGTTTTGTTAAAGTAATTTTATATAGTGCTGTGCAAGGACAAGCTTTTTGTGTTGAACTGCAGGGGCAAAGGAACTTTCAGGTCAAATGTTTTAGCAAAAAAAAAAAAAAAATAATAATAATAATATCTATTCCAGCTGTATAACTGTACAACAGTACAACGACATGTTGCTCACCAACCCCTTGGATGTTGCTCCCAGTGGCCTCAAAGCAGGTGCTTATTTCTGAATTCCTGGCTTGGTGGCAAGTATTGGTTGCATAGCCTCCTTTAAGATGATTATTATTCATAGAGGCTACCAAATAGCCAATCACAGCTCTTAATTGGCACTCCCATTTTCTTTTGTGATGCTTGCGTTGCTTCCCAAGACTTTTTTTTATATTTGACTGTGGTTTGCAAGTAAGAAAGGTTGGGGACTGCTGGTACAGACACAATAACCAAATAAGAGAGGCATGTGTTTGCAAACAGATAACTGTAACAATGATATATAAATACATATTTTATCAAGGAATCCCATTTTCTATCATAAACAATTTCCAATCCAAGTTAAAGGCTATGCATAACTCTAAGGCTAATATTTGAGCACATAAACTACAAAATGTGGGATGAATTACTAAAATGTTTCCTGTGTCTTTCCCTCTGAACATGCCAAAAGACCTCTTTTGAAAAATGCACTAATGAATTAGTTGAAAAGTGATGTCCAGATACTTTTATAATTGCCCCCTTGGATAAGGGAATTGTTTATATTTAAGAAGCTGAAGAATGCAGTGCTTGTAGATGAAGAATAGAGAGTAATGTGTGTCACACCATAGGATTTAGGAAATATTACATGTAAGATTTCTCAATTTTAAGAACTTTATACATTGTTGTTAGCATGATAGCATGTGTGTGTGTGTGATTGTGTAAATTCATATATGTATATCTTGTAAATAAAGAAGAAGAAAATAGAAGACTTTTATGAGGATTGTGTGCATACCCCTTTGTGGCAGAATCTTATACCAAGGAACTCTGGTAGGTCATCTTACCCTTAAGGGCTCTGGCACATGGGGAGATTAGTCGCCCACGACAAATCTCCCTGTTCGCGGGCGACTAATCTCCCCGAAATGCCATCCCACCAGCGAAAATGTAAATCACCGGTGGGATGGCATACGCGGCCAAGCAATTTCAATGAAATCGCTGAAGTTGCTGAAGTATGCCATTCCACCGGCGATTTACATGGGATGGCATTTCGGGGAGATTAGTCGCCCGCGAACAGGGAGATTTGTCTCAGGCGACTAATCTCCCCGTGTGCCAGAGCCCTAAACCTTAGAGAGTTATACTATGCAACTGCAACAAGGCCCTGACAATTGTACAGTAAAGATGAAGATAGATTAATGCTGGTAGCAGTGGAGACATAAACCAGGTCATACTTAGTAGGGAGAAGTAACATCTCCCAAATGCAAATCCTTTGTTTTCAATAAAAGGTGATGAATGTCTATATATACAGGTATATATATATATATATCATGTAAATATCCAGAAGCCAATCACCAATATCATTTCAAACAAAATATTCGTTAGTATTCGTTAGTATTATTTCTGCAAGCTAATTAACGCAATGCGGTAAGATGTGATCTGCTCTTCCCTGGTGTGAGCTACACATCCCTAACTTCCCATTATTCGGGGGTAAGACATCTACATGCTTACCCCCTGCCCCCACTTGGCCCAAACACTTCATTAACACAGGCAGCACTTGATCCAAAGGGCCTGCAGCAATACAGATAAGGCACAATTCACTGATTGCAGCCTTCTTTGGTACTTTGCACACTGCTTGGTGCATGATAAATGACCTTATATATGTCCCAGATATGAGATTTCTAAAGGGATGTGTGAATGATCTCAAGCTACTGAGAAATATATCAAGCAAAATACAAAATAAAATACACAATTGATTTGTAAAAAGAGAGGGGTCATAAAGAATGAGTGCAAATTTAGGAAATAGCTATCACACCAAGGGGAAAACATAGTACAGGTATGGGACCCATAATCCAGAATGCTCAGGACCTGGGGTTTTCCGAATAAGGGGTCTTTCAGTAATTTGGATCTCCTACTTTAAGCCTACTAAAACAATTATTTAAACAGTAATTAAACCCAAAAAGGATTGTTTTGGCTCCAATAAGGATTAATTTTATCTTAAAATGGAGTCTATGGGAGATGGCCTTTCTGTAATTTGGAACTTTCCGGATAATGGGTTTCTGGATAAGGGGTCCGGATATGGGACCTGTTATTCGGAATGCTCAGGACCTGGGGTTTTCTGCATAAAAATCTTTCTGTTTGATGCCCATACATTGTCTTCTAAAAATCATTTAAACATTAAATAAATCCTATAGGATTATTTTGCCACCAATAAAGATTAATTGCACATTAGTTGCAATTAGGTACAAGGTACTGCTTTATTATAACAGAGAAAAAAGAATTTTTTTTAGTGACACTAAGGGGGAAATTTATTAAGACACAAACACTCTGAGCGTATTTTCGCCGGGTTTTTTTCGCTTGCATGACTTTTTCATACGCCTGTGCGACTTTTTCGTACGCTTGTGCAAAAAAATTTGGAAAGGTTCTGCTGCTGTTTAAAATCGTTCAGTACGAAAATTTTGTGACTTTCGGAAATCTTCAGAAATTATTGTATCCAATGAATGAATTTTTCCCATTCGGGATTCGAACTCGTATTTTAATGAATCGGCCCCTAATAGTCATCACTAAGTCACACTAATAGTGATACGCAGAATTTTTCGCCAGACATGGCACATTTCGCCTTTGGCGGATTTCTTCTTGAACCAGATGAAAAAATTTACTGATTTAAAAAAGTCACAGGTGCATAAAAAATGTCAAGGTCGCACCAAATACATTGAGGTTGTGTCAAAAAAAGTTGCGTACACCAAAACTAGCGGTTTGCTAATCTACTTACAACAATGTATCATTTAAGTGCGGCATGACTATGGCAGTACCTGTGTCCTGACCTATGCCTAGTAAATATTAGGTCACATAACCAACTAAAGAAATAAAACTGGTAAAATAGTACATGGCAATTATATAATTCCATAATGCAGATCCATTTAAGGGCAATTATAGATTTAGGAAATAGTATGTCCTTATATAAAAATTACAAAATATTTTGAAATTTCGCAAGGAAACAGAAATATTACATTTTCATCTTTTTAAGTTGTGAAAGCATTGGTCTTGTATACTTCAATGAGTGTGGATCTAGCAAGATAAATTTAGGTAAAACTACATGTAAACTCAGTTGTATTTTGGAACACAAGTGATATCAGTAGGAAGACATTGGTTGCGAGTTATGTGAATGAAGAAAATCAAATTTAAAAAAAATATAAATAAATAAATATATATATATATATATAAAAATAGTCCATAGGGTGCACACCATTTGCAGCAACAAAACCTGGGTGCTAGTACCAAAAAAAATGCACATGCACTGAAACACTCCTAAGATTTAAAGAATTGTGAGCAAAATGTAAAAATAGAAAGGTTTCACACAGAAACCTTTATCTGGAGTTTGTTTTTCACTCCAGATGAAGGTTTCTGTGTAAGGCCGAAATAAAAAAAGGGGGGAGGCAAAAGTCGCCAGGTCCCCCGAAAAAAACTTGCCAATTAAAATTTGGTGAGGTTATATAGAAGCTATGGGAATAGTCTCTAACAACTTGTAGAGACTAGTAATAAGCTTCTAGGAACTACTGAAAAAGGGTGAGAAACATGGAGTGGCCAGGAAAGGGAAATCATGGTAAATATGTATGTATGTATACATGTATGTATATACAAACAGGGGGTTATTAAGATAATATTAGATAAATACAAAGTATAACAAATATAATACAATTTTCCATTTTCCACTCTATGTCAACACTCACAGGGTCATAGCAAGCTAATATCCTCAAATGGGAGGGTAACACAAAGGAAGGAACTCTGGATCCCAGAATATAATTCTATTCCAGATACATTCCAAACCAAGTAAAAACCCCACAGTGGAGCTTAGAAACAAACACCTGGTATAAACCTGTGAACTCTATATCTGCCCTGGAATCTGGACTAAAATAAAAATAGAACGTGAGCTGTGTGAATGGCCAGATTAGTATTAGAACTCTATAAAGGCAAAGCCCACACCAAAGTAATACTGAGTATACTGAGTGTGCAACCCAGCTGTCAGTCTCATCTGGAGAAAGAGGACTAATAACTCTACCAATAGGGAAGAGGATAGCAAACACCATAAGCTCTTCTCATTCCCACTACTTACCAGTACACCTGTAATCAATTTGCTCCCCAGCAATCACTACTGGAAACAACTAAAGAAGTGAACACCTGCGGAAAGACTTAGCAGGGGAAGGCTGATGCCACACCAGGCGTAGGGCTGATTTTTTCGGCAAGCGGAAAAACGCTTGCCGAAAATTCAGCCCTACGCCTGCTACTTGTGCCTGCACCCGAATGAATGGGATACGCTCGGGTGAAGGCACAAGTAGCCGATATACGCATGAAAACGCGAGACTTTGCATTCTCTCGCGTTTTCATGCGTATATCGGCTACTTGTGCCTTCACCCGAGCGTATCCCATTCATTCGGGTGCAGGCACAAGTAGCAGGCGTAGGGCTGAATTTTCGGCAAGCGTTTTTCCGCTTGCCGAAAAAATCAGCCCTACGCCTGGTGTGGCATCAGCCGAAAGTAACACAGTCAACAACATTCTACATGTACCAGACCTGGATAAGTTACTTCTGATAGCCATCTTGTTTCCCCCTGCACATATCATAGACCCAAAATCCATGCACCATGCAAGGAGTTATGTGGAGAAAATACCTCCATTACAAAATTCACCAACAACCTTGCACAGAATCTTGAACAAGCATTTCACAGGGAAAATCAAGAGTGGCCACATAAGAAATCCCTGTTGGACAGCCAAGCAACCTAGCTTGCGTTGGGTCTAGGATGGTGCCCTGCACAAAAGCCTACCAGGTGGCCAGTTTGATAACTACCACTCGTTAATCTACTAGTGAATGGTTTGCAGATAATAACCCATAGAGACTTCATGCCACCCCTGAAAGTAAACAGTACCTGCCCCTGTAAGAAAGCAGCATAGACCAAGCATCAGACAAGGCTGAAAGTGATCCTTATCCTCCACTTCTGATATCCTGCCCAAACATAATTTGGATGGTACTAAAAGATCTGCATGCCATTTGAAAAAAATACAGTACTCTTAAACCTATGAGGATTCACCCTGATAAGGATAATAGGTATATAGTTGATCTAAACTGATCAAAACATGTTTTTCACTCATATTACAAAGCATTTGTAAAAATTCACTATTGCAAACAGTGTATAAAGTGATAAAAAAAATGAAAGAAGCACATTTTGCATCCAGCAAACCTAGAAACCAATTGGCAAGCATTTACTAAGGTCCCTGAGACCCCATCATGATCACGGGCTGATGTGGTCCCCCCCCCGCCCCATACAGAGTAGTAAATTTGGAAAAATTGATCCCCAAATCCTATCAAAAGGTTGGGTGCTTTGTAATTAAATAGTTAAATTTAAACAAAACAATATGCTCCATCATACAAAAAGCACTCCCCTAACTAATACTCCCACATACCCTAATTTTCATCAAGTCACAAAAAAAAATAAAATTAAAAGGCAGGAACCCCTTTTAAATTTTTGCTTAAAGGGAAGTTGGTACACTTTGAAATGCTAGCCAATCCATGTAAACCATTTTCAGGAGTGATGGGTAAAATTTTTCAGCAGGTTTTGCTGAAAAAAAATGCCCATTGACGCCAATGTATTGTTAAAAAAAAATTTTTGCGCTGCTTGGTATAAAGTTGCAAATTTTTCGCAATTTTGCAAACTCCCATTTTAAGGGTGGGGTAATTTTTTCTAGGCCTAATTTAGTGCAGATATTATAAATGCCCATGTTTTGTTCCCAGGGTGTACTTTAAAGGAATAAACACTTTAAAAATAAAGATGTTGATAGGGTTTGTCCCTTTGTGCTTGTACCTTAAATCTTTATCTGCTATCTTAAAGTGAATTAAGGTCAATTCATCATGTAATGGGGTCACAAGAAAACAAGATAACCTATTTGGAGAGAATAAAATTGAATAGGATATTATTTTATTGTTTAATTAAAATAAATCAATACTACAAATTATAAGAGGTTACTTTTCTTAATTAAAAATATTTTATCTTAATTCAGTGGACAATGTTTACAATGGATCCCCTTTACAGGGCTTTTACTGAAATCGGCATTTAAAAGAAGTTCAATATCACCATAAAAATGACTCAAGATTATAGCATCTGTCACTTCCTCTGTGGAGTGGGTTTAATACATTCAAGCTGATATAGGTGACCTCTGTGTCTGACAACACCATCAGTTGTTGACCTGTGACTTGAACTCTGTATCTTTACTTCTTTAGTAAAAGGTGTTTGTATGGCCCTGTTCAAATTCTCTGGTAATGCCATCTAACTTTTGACAAACCAAGAAGTGAAGGATATGTTCTGTCATTCTTAACAATGACATTTTTTCTGTTTTCAAATGCAGTTGACAGCAACAAATGTAAATGTTCTGGTGAATGCTAAAAATATCCGACTTTAATATACACCAGACCTTTTTTTTTTATCCAATTTGATTTGTAAGCACAGCGGTTAAGAAGATTTATAGAAAATAAAATAAATAATATATGTATTACAAAATTTACTTACTCCATCCACCTTGAAATTTTTTAAACATTGAAAACCTTGACTGATTTACTCACTATGTTAGAAAGAGATGTAAAATACATTTTCTGAAAAGTACTAAAAATGATTTAAGAGATTTTATTGAGTTTTTTACTATATCTTTCCCTTGACAATATTACACCCTCTTTAAGCACCTCATTGATGGAAGAATGCAATAAAAGTAATTTGCAGAATAGAAAATGTGCAAAATTAGGCAAAGGAAAGGGATTTTTATCATGTAGTTTTGTTCATTTTAGAATTATTGGAATTGGCACTATCTTTTTATTTTGATTTGGCAACTTCCTATAAAAAACTTTATTAACTGTATTTAGGTTTAGACTAAAACAGTTTCACTTTTGCTGTCTGAAAAACTTACATAAGCACAAAAAGTAATTTTTTTCTACATTGTCACAACAGAATACCAGTATTTGGTCCTCCCGGGCACCATTGTCTTGGCTCTTTCTTGTAGAAGACTGAAATACATTAACTTTTAAGCACACAAATAAACTAAATGCATTTAGAACTTGCCCATTATTACAATGTTTATGTTCTATATAAGCTCTTGTTGGCGGGATTCTCATTGTCAAATATCAGTTGTCAACTATTGACCAATACCCTAAAGTATACCACTGCTGATTATGTTAGCATTTCAAAAATAATAAAACTAACCATCATCATTATTTTAAGAACTTGTATTCCTGTATTGCCAATTTTATTATATAATGTTACAGATAACTTCTCTTAAAAATAACATTTTGGAAACATCTCTGTTATATTAAAAAGAAATGTGCTATTAATCCAGTTCTAAAGTGTTTCAATAACATATTTAATATAAGAAACCAAGCATTAAATGTGCCCTAGTTTATCAGACCTAAGCAGATCTAGGTCTCTCTATGAAAAAAGAACAATTTATGTTGAAGGAGTCAAAAGGCCACACAATATAGAGAGGCATTAGCATAAGGTTTCTTCGCTAATTTGCAGCATTGAAGTACACAAATTGATTTATTCTGAAAGAAATATTCTAATCTTTTTGATGTATTTTTTTTCTCAGGGAAACATATTACCTAATTTATGATACATCAACAATAGATAAATGTTAAAAAGCATTACATGTCAATTTTATTGGCATAAAGCTATAAACCTAAAGAATGTGTTTTCCCTTTTAACAATGTATGCGAGGACCTACCTAACATTACACAATGACAGTAAGAAATTCTGTGGAAAGCCTGCCTATGATTAAGTGCATCTGTGCACGAAATGCGTTAGGCATGGCTTGTTTTTAAATGGATGAATAAAGACTAAAGTTTTAAGAGAGTCTCCTGCTGTCTGGTGCGCTTGGATTTATCCCTCATTATTTTGGATATTTTGCCTTAGCTACGGGTTCGGGGCCCTGAGCACCCGGGCCACTACGGGACTATGGTGAGCTTCTTTATATCGCTTCTCAGACTTTTCTACTACTTGAGTGATAGACCCGGGGTATAAACACCCGGGTCTCTACTTTATATTTGGTACGGACTTGTACTTTGAACCTTTTAGTCAGATGAATATCTGAACCATAAATAACATTAGCATTAACTTTAATTTTAGCAAATTTTAGCAAATTTTGTATTTGAAGAAATTCTGTGGGACATACTTTGATTTTCCAGCATTTTACCCATTGCTTTATGAAGCAAAGAAAACATGGAGGTCAGTTAATTATATCTGGCCAGTGGGAATATAATTTATAATTGGAATAAGTTATTATTAATAATATAATAATATGAGTCTGCAGGGTCATTGGATTATCACAAAACAGACCTGAATTGAAAACCTGTAAATAACATTTTGCTTAAAACTAAATATTTGTTTTAAATTAACAAATAAAAAGAGATCATTATGCTGATATATATGATATAATGATATAATAATTTTAAAAACTAATTTTAAAACTCAGTCATCTATAGGCAAAAATATTCATTATATTGAAAAATATTAAATATTAATAGTATTGGCTATGGCTTCTCATCAGTTACTACAAATAACAATTTTCGGATTAGTATTGCCATGCTTTTTTTTTATATTTGTGTTAGAATAACATCACTTTGTATGTGCAGAATTGATAATGACATTAGCATATAATTAGCTTGGTACAAGTCAGTTGTGCCTACAGACACTACCCACTATTAGAACCCTATAATTACTGCCATGTCTGAGCTGGTGGTAGTTCCATGGTTCTCTTGTTTCACTTGCACATAATTTATCATTAAAGGCTAGATAGGCGCATGGGTGCCATTACCCTTGTGAATGACGTCAATATGTACTCAACATTTGCGCAGATATCTGCTTCTTAAAAGATTAACTGTAAGTAGAGAACTATCGTCCAATTTCTTTACTTAATTCGGACATAAAGATATATGCTAAAATTCTCACAAACCGGCTAAACCCTATCCATAAATGTCTAGTATCTAATGATCAAGTTGGATTTGTCCCTTCAAGGCAGGCCCCAGACAACACAAGAAAGGTAATTAACATTGCTATCCGTGCAAATCAAACCAGATCCCCTTGCCTCTTAGTAGCTTTGGACGCAGAAAAAGCTTTTGATAGGGTATCATGGCTTTATTCACAAAAGGTCTTAGAAAAGTTCGGATTTTCAGGCACATTTTTAGAACACATTCTCACTCTTTACAAATTCCCCACAGCAGTAATTTGAGCAAACGGCCTAAAGTCCCCTAGCTTCACACTTTCAAATGGTACTAGACAGGGCTGTCCCCTTTCACCACTAATCTTTGTTTTATTAATGGAACCATTAGCAGAAGCAATACGTCAACATCCCCAAATTACCGGTTTCCAGATAGGAAAAAACATATATAAAATATCAT
The DNA here is from genome assembly GCF_000004195.4 of Xenopus tropicalis. Taxonomy (NCBI): domain Eukaryota; kingdom Metazoa; phylum Chordata; class Amphibia; order Anura; family Pipidae; genus Xenopus; species Xenopus tropicalis. Next base: position 68,069,130 of record NC_030682.2, read on the forward strand.
TGTTCGCAGACGATGTCATTTTAACCCTCACGAACCCAACAAAATCACTTTAAGCTCTATTTAAGCTACTTACCTAATTCTCAGAAATTTACTATTATAAAATTAAGACAACCAAGACTCTTGGCTCTTCCAATATGGATACCTCAGAACACCATACGAAACTTAAAAATGTCATATAAGTTTATATGGCAGCAATCTGTTATTTCATATCTGGGTATAAAGGTTGGTTTTTCGTTATCCACTCTCTATAATGTGAATTTTAAATCTATGCTAGCAAAAACAGAACAGTATCTGAAAACCTGGGTTTTTAAAGAAATCACATGGTTAGGAAGACTATATGCGGTAAAGACCATGATACTTCCTAAAATTCTTTACCTTTCCCGGACAATTCCAATAAAAGTCCCAAACAAATTCTTCCCATTACTACAAAGACTAATCTCAAAATATATATGGAAAGCCAAAAAGCCTAGAATTCTGACTGCCGCACTTTCCAGAAACAAACTACAAGGAGGTCTTGGGTTTCCTAACTTCAAAAAATATTATCAAGCAGCCCACTTAAATTTTATTCAACACATCTTTACTACATCAACTCAACCCCAATGGGTATTACAAGAAAAGGAGTTATCCACCCCAGCATCTCTCCATTTGGACGAACTTATTTGGATTCCCCCAAAACTAAGAATAAAATCTATCAAACTTTTCCCAACACTCCAAACCTCATTTAAAGAATGGGACTCATATATGCATTCGGACCCGTTAAATCAAGGACTTCAACCTAAACTCCCTCTTTCTGCGTTTAAAGGAATTATTCCAACTTAAATCCAGATTCTTGGTCTCAAGCTGGAATGACTCTATGGTCTGACATCCTGATTAATAACCAACTTCCTACATTTGAAGTACTACGACGTAAATGGCCTATTCTGGTCAACAGAGACCTTATCCGCACACCCTAACACTCCAAAAAAATTTTTGTCCGGTGCACACTGCTAGAGGGATCGGCACCCTCCAAATACACTGTAGCAACAAAAAAAGCAAATGGCACTCAGGACTACAAACAAGGGTAAAACCCTTTTAAAAGTTTTATTGCGGAGGTGCAATGTTTCGGGGCAATGTGACCCCTTTATCAAGCATAAAGGGGTCACATTGCCCCGAAACGTTGCACCTCCGCAATAAAACTTTTAAAAGGGTTTTACCCTTGTTTGGCGTCCTGAGTGCCATTTGCTTTTTTTTGTTGCTATTCTGGTCAAGTCATTCTACTTATATCTCCAACTCTCAAGCTTCCATAAAGCAAATTGCTATTGTGTTCCTAAACAACTATCTACAACTCAACAAAAACTCACTTCTTCAATCATGTCGGGTGCACGGATATCACAATCCTATGCTAATATAAATGACCAGCTTTCCAACTCTCCAGATACTTACCTTTCTGCCTGGAAAAAGAAGTTAAATACAGAAATAGATCAAATAGACTGGAACTCTGCTTTTGCTTTGATTACAGCTACAACAAAATCTGCCAGACTATTGGAACCCAGTATTAAATTGATGTACCAATGGTGTTTAGTCCCAACGAGACTGTATAAAATTTATCCACAAACATCATCTAAGGAATGCTGGAGAGGATGCGCTCAAGAAGGCACTCATAGACATATATGGTGGGATTGTCCTAAACTCGCCCCATTTTGGACACAAGTGTTTGATCTTATCAACAAAGTCGTGGACACCCCAGTCCCTAAAACTCCTGTTACAGCTCTACTAAATCTGGAACTTGATCTCCTAAAATTTGCTCAAAAAACACTGGTAGTGCATTTTCTGGAAGTGGCAAGACAGACATGACTGAAATGGTAAACTTACTAGAATAAACTCAAAATTTTTAATTTTTTGATGCTAGAAACAGAAATTCAGTAAGCACACATCTTAAAAAATGGTCAAGCTGGGAAAACTATAAGGCTAGCTAATGAATGTATATACTAATACAGTGTTATTCTCTCAACATCTAGTTTAATTTACCTATCTTACTCATGTGTTTTGTTTTTTTTTGGTTTTTTTTTCCTTTCTCTCTCTCCTATCTTTCCTCCCTTTCTTTCGTTTCTCTACCCTCTAAATATTACTCTATATTGAGTATAGAGTACAGTTAATAAAAAGTTGTATGGCCTGAAGGCTAGATTCACAAGGTGACCAGCTTGTAGAAAGGCTATACCCATGTTACATGATTGTTATGTCTATTTGTAATGAAGAAATAATAAAAATTGTCAAATTAAAAAAAAAAAAAAAAGATTAACTGTAAATGCTACCAGCTGATTGGTTACTAAAGGTTACTAGACCCGGTCAAACTATTTATTACATTAAAACCTGTATGTCTGCACAGGGATTAACAACATGGCTAGTCTGTATTTTAAAGAATTTAGTTAGAATGCTGTCTAATTTGAGTAGCACAATGTTTCTCCCCTTTACTATATACTATATTTGTTCTGTAGTGACAAGAAATACATTTCGCTGTTCTAATTATCATAACTATAATTATGTCTATAAAAAGGTTAAATTGAATTCCTACTTACCATCATTTAATATGCAGGCTATCCATGGTAGCATTGACTCATGGGTTATCTATCTCCATCCTCCTAACAGGTGATAGGACAAAATGTAAACATAATTAAGCAATAATAAGTAGTTATGAGCATCAAAAAAAGTTGCCCACATCAAAATTGTCATGCATTTCGTTAACTTTTCACCTTTGCACAAAGATTTTTGCAGTTTTGCAAAATTTTTGGCAAAGCAAAATGAGACAGATTCACTCATCACTAACAATAAGTGATTAGCTCGACCTATATATAGACCCACCTAATCAAAAAGAAAATATATAAGCAATGCCATGAGAACAGTGGAATAACAATTTGAACAAAATGCAAGCAATATTATGGAATATAACCTGGGTCATCCCTTACATGAAAATATTCTATGTCATTTTAAGAACACTGAGGGGTATATTTATCATGCTGGGTAAAAAGTAAAGTAAAACATTACCAGTGACAATACTCATAGCAGCCATCAGTTGCTTTGCTTAGGTTTTCTAACTGTTGAAATCTAATTGCTGATTGGTTGCCCTGGGCAACATCACTGGTAATGCTTCTCTCCACTGCAGGTGTTATTGAGACTGATGGGATATAAAAAAACTCAGATCCAGTGTTCATACTGGAAACTTCTTACAGGACTGAAGGCCTAACTATCTTACATGAATAGCTCAAGACACTCCTCCTTGGGTGAAGGTCAATATAAAGGTGTGGTTAAATACTTGTTTATTGCTTAAATATGTTTTAGTTCTGTCCTATCAGCTGTCAGGAGGGTGAAGATAACCTATGAGATAACCTATAAGTGTGGTTCTGCAGTAATAAAGCAGTGATATTCACTAAAACATACATCTGCAATCTATGGTGACTATTACAATATTTGTCACTGCCCTCATTCAGTGCTGTGCAATATTTTAACTTTAATGATTAAATTGTTTTTCGTTCATATCTTTAAGGAACAGGTAAGTAATATGAAGTAATATAGGCTAGTATGGAATCGTTTTGTCATTTTTTCCATCAAAGTTCTCATTCTTAATTGCAATTGCTCACCTGCATTTTTGTACACTTCCCAAATGGTCCTTAACTGGATAGGGTATACATGGCTCACAGGCATACAAATGTATGCAAGCTACCCCAACTTGGTTTGGCTATCACTAAGCCCATTTTCATTTAGAAAATAAATCATAGAGCATATAATAATCATTATTCTTTATTTATATGGCACAAATATATTTAACAGAAAAACTATGCAGGAGTGCAATCTCAAAGACAAAGGTGGATGCTTAGGACACACAAACCATATCTTGATTATTCTTAAACTGTTGTTAAAATTGCCATCTGTGAAATTTAGAGCTACAAAAATAACAAAGTACATTAAACAGAAGCACGCTGCATCAGAAGCATAGCAATTGCAATATCCACATCTTAAAGATGATAAAAAAGAGAAAAGGATGCACTTATATGCATGCAAAACTGACAAGACTGGCAACAGAGAAAGTAATAACTTGGCTCTAGAATAACAAAATTTATTATTAGGCACACAATATATGTGATCAGTAGCATCTGAAACTTTTCTTCTAGTAATTCTGAACCATGCTTTTTACTTCAAAATTTACTACTATATATGCCATAAATCTGGACTGAAAGTTTTATTTCAGTATGGGAAAAAAGTATAATTTAATCTCTGAAATACTTTTTTAAGTCTTATAGGTTTTCGGGTATAGAAGCATTTACATAAATGAAAACTGGAAATATGAAAGAAAAATTATTTATGAGTAGAGACAGACTTAATAAAATGTTCAACTTTTTCATTTATTAATTTGTTTAATAATAATATATAATTTTTTCAAAGTTCCCAAAGTACCCAGATAGTAGTTTTATGAATATTTTAGCATACTGTATGTGTTATTTAAAATCCATAGAATGTCTCAAAGTTCAAATGACTTGCTAAAGTAAATTACCAAATCTTTTTAGTCAGCAAGGAAAAGAGGGTTTTATGACTATATATTGTATGTGCACAGCTGTTGATAGGGATTTTAAGGTAGAGGTCAATGTTGCTTGCCTTTCCTATCCACATTTGACGGGACCCCCAGTTAGCTCATAACAAGTTCCCATATATCTAAAAAACGAAGTGGGTTTTAGCAGCAATTCTTCTACCTCTGTTTTGGGTCACTCGGAGCTGGGGGGGGCAGTTCCACAGCTTCCAATCACTATTCTTTTCCCTGCAGTTTTTTTGGGTTTTGGTTTCGCCTTTTAGAATAATATTTTCTTAATATCTTATTGTTCGTTACTTGTTTTGCTGCCTGTAACAATGGATATGTCACTATGGCCTTGAATGTTTATGTAATTTTGTATGTAACCTTCTAAGATTTACTATATAATGAATGAGTCAGGCAGAAAGTTCCTTTAAAATTTTTTTACTTGATACAGTTGATATACAGACTCATCATTTAGTCTCTGTAATGGACTGTCATTTTGTTCCTTCTCATTACATAATATATGCTGTTTTTTGGTGCAATCCTAATAAAAAGTTATATAAAATTATATATATATATATATATATATATATATATATATATATATAGGGATAAGCAAAATGTAATGTTATACCTGGTTGGATTTTTTTTTTTTTTTTTTCATTTTTTATTTATTTATTTATTTTTGCTTGGGAAGAAACTACGAGAAAAAATGCCCATTAGTTCCAATGCATTAGGAACAAGGAAAAATGCCCATTGACTTCAATGCATTTGGCAAGAGAAAAACTGGAGAAAAAAATGTCCATTGACTCTTGGAGAGAGGGAAAAACATGGTGAAAAAAAGCCCATTGATGCCAATGCATCTGGCAAATATCTTTGCAGATTTTTATTTTTGGGGCAGTAAGGACATGTAATGGATATAAGCACTTAACATTCCCTTACTTTACAAAAATGCAATGGTAATGGCCTTGTGGGTAGTCACAAGTACCATTGTTATTATTATTATTATTATTAACATTTATTTATAAAGCGCCAACATATTCCGCAGCGCTGTACAATAAGTGGGTTTCATACATTGGACATACAGAGTAACATATAAAGCAATCAATAACCGATACAAGAGGTGAAGAGGGCCCTGCCGAAAAGAGCTTACAATCTACAAGGAGAAAGGGTTGAGACACAAGGTGTGGGAATGGGCATGACCAGAGTTGTGAGGGGTGTGGCACAGGGTATTGCTAAACTAGATTAGGGTAAGCTTCTCTAAATAAATGTGTTTTTTAGAGAACTCTTGAAGGCAGAGAGATTGGGAGAAAGTCTGATAGTTTGTGGGAGCGAATTCCAGAGAAGGGGGGCAGCCCTTGCAAAGTCTTGAATGCGAGCGTGTGAGGAGGGAATGAGAAAGGAGTTGAGGAGCAGGTCAGTAGAGGAGCGTAACAAGCGGGTTGGATGGTACCTAGAGATGAGTTCAGAGATGTAGGGGTGGGGTGCTTTAAATGCGAGAGTCATTAGTTTGAATTTTATCCTGGATGGTAGGGGAAGCCAGTGCAGGGACTGGCAGAGGGGCACGGCAGAGGAGGAGCGGTTGGAGAGGTGTATGAGCCTGGCAGCAGTATTCATTATGGACTGGAGAGGGGACAGTCTTTGGAGGGGAAGGCCAATTAATAGGGAGTTACAGTAGTCCAGGTGAGATATTATAAGAGAGTGAATAAGAATTTTGGCAGCATCTTGGGTGATAAATGATTGTATTTTGGAGATATTTCTTAGGTGAAAGTGACATGATTTGATAAGTGATTGGATATGAGGAGTGAAGGACAGGGCAGAATCAAGGATAACCCCAAGGCAGCGGGCCTGGGAAGATGGGGTGATGGTAGAATTGTTAACCGTTATAGATACCTCGGGAACAATGTGGGCGTTGGATGGGGAAAAGAGAACCAGTTCAGTCTTAGAGAGGTTTAGTTTAATGTAACGTTGGGACATTCAAGTGGAGATAGCGGACAGGCAGGAAGAGACGTGAGTTAGAAGCTCTGGGTTGAGATAAGGAGAGGAAAGATAGAACTGAGTATCGTCAGCATAGAGGTGGTACTGAAAGCCAAAAGAATTGATTAATTTGCCAAGTGAGGAGGTATAGAGAGAAAATAGTAAGGGGCCCAGCACAGAGCCTTGGGGAACCCCGACAGAAAGAGGCAGGGGAGAAGATGATTCTTTTTTGGCTTTAGCCGAAAGGAGGTCATTTGTTAGTCGGGTAAGAGCAGTTTTGGTGGAGTGTTGTTGTCTAAAACCAGATTGTAGGGGATCCAGGAGGTTATTGTCAGAGAGGAATAGCATCAGTCGGTTGTAAACTAGGCACTCAAGCAGTTTGGAGATGAAAGGGAGCAGAGAGATAGGTCGGAGGCTAGTAGGATTGGAGGGATCAAGGGAGGGTTTTTTCAGAATAGGGGTAACAAGTGCATGTTTCAGTTGGGAGGGAAAGATTCCAGTAGAGAGCGAGAGATTGAATAGATGAGTTAAGGCTTTGATAAGACAGGGGTTGGCGTTACGTAGAAGTTTGGTAGGAATGGGATCAAGTGGACAGGTAGTAAGGTGAGAGGAAGCCAACAGTTTTGATAATATCATTCAAGTGCTCAAGATTTTGTGTTTTGTGTTTGCTCCTAAGAAAGAACAAAACTGAAGACGCCACCCATTTAGATGAGGAACATAGTTTACCTAAAGGAAAGCAAATTATTTTTTGATGCATTTTCCTTAGATAAACTTTTATAGTGCCAACATTTATAAATACAATGTATACATTTATAAATAAAATGTATATCTTTTATATTGCTTATGTATATAAACACTGTGTATCAGTGTCAGATTGTATTGTGCATTTTAAATTGCTTTTGGTTTTTAAAAGTAAAGTTAATATTTTTTAGAGCAAGTTTAGCTATGGCCTAAGCATTTAGAATGCTCAAATATATAAAAGACAATAAAAATGACAACATTTTTCACTGCAAAAATACCTTAATGAAAAGGATACAGTGATGAGCGTATCCACTTGAACATACCAGGGATAATTACTGAAGCAAGCTGTCATTTTTGAGTTTTACAGTACATTATTGATAATGTTCTAAGCAGGAAAGAATGTGTAAAGTAAAATTACTGATTAGTAGTCACTTGTTTGGGATTTCACTATATGTAATTTATATACTCTATGTAAAAAATTAGACTACAATTTATTATATTATAATATGAACCAGGCAAACATGTATAAAAATAATTTTATAAATATCATAAAGTCACACAAAGCACAGGTTATTGTAGTAGTAACCATTCCATAATAACTGGTCTGTTTCTATTCTTAGAGCAATATGTCATCAGAATGCTAATAATGTCCAGTACATCAACATCAACATATGTCTTCAGATGAATTATTATTCATCTTATTAGAATGTTTCTATAGTAAGTGGGCTAATTTTTCCAAATGCTTTATTTTCTGGTAGTGTAACAGAAGCTTCAACTAAAACATTTAAGGCCACAAGAAGTGTAAATTTGAAAAACAAATGCAGGGTCTCATGTATAATGAATAAGGATTGTTAAGTGAGATCTGACACTGGGTGGTGTCTTCTGGCATAACACCTCTTAGCGTAGATTAAAAGTAAAGTGGAAATTCCTTCTAAAGTTATTATGAGATACTTTGTCATGCTTATTCAAATCAAAAAATGAAATAGAGCTTAAAGCTTAACATTCATGAATGCATGGGTGCATGCTAATAAAGCATGCTATGTTATAAACATTGAAGAAAAAGTAAAGAAAATGTGATCCACTTGCACATGACAATGTCTGAATAAACAAACAGTGAGCTATATGCCATTCAGAGGAATGGTACAAATAGTTTAAAAACATTGCAGACAAACATAACATTGCACTGTGTGCTTCATTGCATGTATGGTTTTGTCATTAGGTCAGGCGCCATCGTTAGAGGGGGCTTGTCACCCAGACATAAAAAGCTGTATAACAAAAGTGCTTTTCATAGTAAACAAGAAAGCCAAGTTACATTTTATTAACAGATCCATACCCTTTATAAAGGCATTTAAAAATCCCAAGTGTCAATCTTATATTACCTGTCTAACCTCTATGCCTTAGGTATAGAAGTGGGGCAGACAATAACTTTAATTTTTCCTTCAGTACTCACTTTCCCCCTCGCTCTTCACCATCTAATTGTGTAGCTGATGCACGGGCATGGGCATCTGGTCCCCCCTTCCATCACATAAGCAAGATTTTGGTATGATGCAACAAAAATGTCTACAAAATGACACCTGCCTGCTTGCTGAAGAAAACAATATTTATATTATTTATATACTGTAAGTAAAGTTTATTTTGCTCAACTAACATGACAAAAATACATTTGGAATTATTTCTTAGCCCTTTAAAACAAAATATGCTTCATGCTGTCTTCAGATTACTCCAACTAGAATGCATACTGGCTACTTTATTTGGTGATGTTGTTAAATTAAGTAAAATGTGGGTGCAACTTCCTTTGGTCAGATTTTTCAAGCGTACCATGACTAAAAAAATAGTTGTGTTTCTATTCCAAATTAGTAGAAAAAAAAGAATTGTTTACCTGAAAAGTAACATTAATTAATATTTCTTGCTCTGTAACTCTTAGGCTTACCTATCGTTAACATTTGGTTGCTAGGAATTAAATTGTCATAGTGCCAAATGGCAGCTTGAAAGTCAGAATAGAAGATCATTAGGAGATGGCAGAAAAGAAACATAAGTAACTCAAAATTAGAATAAAAATTAAAATAAACCCTCACAGTTGATCTGTTTTTGGTTGCCATGGTCATTGTCAGCAATTTCAGTTTCAGGTTTGACTAGGCTAATAAAACATTACAAAATAAATAATGAAGACCTCTTGTTTAGAATAGGTCTATAATATATGTGGGATGGTAACTGGAAAAAATGTGCATTGTAGATCTATCCCCCCCGGAATACTCTATGAATCAGCGCAGAGGACAGTGAAAATGAGGGCCTAGTCACGTGTGTGGGATGATTAGCCTCCCCTGTAATTAAAGTGGTGTGGTCTGACTGTAGTCCCATTCTCTCATCTGGGGGTAAGCTGGATAAATGTAATTTTTTTTCTCAGAAATGAGTTGTAGGACTGTAATTTCTTCTGCTTGAGTTTTCTGTGTGAAATAAAACAGAAGAAAAACCCATTAAGAACTATCGAATCTGTATCGTTTCTCTTCGCATAAAAATTTGTGAATCTTTCAAAAGATTCGCGAAACGCTGAAAAATTTGCGATATGGTGAAAATGTTGCAGGGTCTAGCAGTGTCATGCCATATAAAAATTACATATCAAGTCAATGCAAAATGAATTTTAAATATCTCACTGAAAATGTATTATAAATGATTGAAGAACATTGGTACCTATAGTGTCAAAACCCCCTTATTAAGTATTGTAACATAACACCAGTGGTCCTCACAAGCAATATGTTGCTCACCACCCTCTTGGATGTTGCTCCCAGTAGCCCCAAAGTAAGTGCTTATTTTTAAATTTCTGACTTGAAGACAAGTTTGGAGGCATGAAGACCATGTGCCAAACAGAACTTCCTACCAAATAACCAATCACAGCCCTTATTAGTCACCCCTTAGGAATATTTTCATGTTTGCATTGCATAAAATGTTGCTCACAGGTGAAAAAGATTGGGGACCCCTACATAACAAGATTGAGATTAGCATGTGAAGGGCCACCTCAGTTTAAGTAATAACACTCCTGGTGGAAGTCTCTACCTATTTAAACTGTAGTCAGAGATGTTTATGGATACCAAAAAAATGCCCATTATATAGCATCCCTTCCAGACCCTGGCTTTCCAGACTAGTGATAAGCAAAACTGCACTATATGGCTTCAGAATTGTGGAAAAATTTGCAAAATGCAATGGGCGTTTTTTTTTTTTTTTGCTCTACCAAGCCACACATTACTGTTATAAGCAAAAATACATGACCTCTGGGGGTTTTAGGTGGTCCTTATGACTATTATGCAGAAGAATTAATCAAGCAAGCTAACTAATAATAGTTCACTTTGTCTTATTATCTGAGACCAATAAAATTTTCCATTGAAATAAATGTATTGTGTGTGCTCCATATACAGTAAATTGCAGCTGAAAACTGTTTCTTTTTAATTTTAGACAATAGTTTAAATGGGGTAGGTCTTTCTGGAAGGCCTAATATGTCAGCAGCTTAAGTATTAATGTAATGTACCAACACAACAGGGATGGATGGAGGAATGCTTATTTCCCTTAAAAGCTGTGTATTTCATGAGGAGAGATAAGACCAAGTTTTCACATATAACTGCAGTTTAGTCTATATCTGTTACGGAAAGGGTCCTGTCTGTGCACAGATGTCTCAGATTAAATTGTATCTCACAGTCCTTACAACGTTCAGTACTAGATGAACTGCCAAAAGGGCCGTAGGCAAGAACTAAATTGCTTTGGTTTCAGTACACAGTGAATTTGGCTCAGACAAGCTGAATCAGTACATTAAATGTGAATCCCTCACAGATTTGAAAGCAGCCTTTAGCACAATTATTGACTGTGAGTGATGATTATGCCTAATTGAAGGAGACTTTTGCTACCTGTAGCCCAGTAGGAGTCCATGAGAGACACAGCAAGGCATTGCATCTTAATTTAATATTCTATCTTGAAAGAGGCAATTGAACCTAAATCTTGAGGTGTGTACATGGTCAATAAACTTTAATAAACTTTAAAGGTTCAGTAACGAGGCAGACTGTGTATAATTCAATATTTTAATTCTAAAAAAGAGAGCTGCTAGCCAGTACATTATGTCAGAGCCATAATGTATTAGTTTATTGCAAGAAAAAGCCTTTGCTAGTAAGAAAAAATATATATAATCTCACATTTGTCTCAAAATACTTGCCATAAATCTGCCATTCTATTTAGTATATTAATGCTCCACATGAAGAGGGTTACTAAATTTCTTGGATACCAAGTTATGAAAAATGAGATATAACATCAATTTGACATTTAACATCTAGTATTTCACATATGAGCCAATGAGTCAATTTTCACATATTATCTACTCTTGCCAGAGATTAAGATATTTCTGGGTTTCTTCATAAATCAATACACAGAAATTCATGCTAACATCTTTATTGAATTGATTTTTTGCTAGGAGATGAGGGGCTGTCAAAAAGAATTCTGTACATTATTTTTTTCTTATTAGATTTAAATACTGCTCATCATAAGGTAATTATAACTAAAGGCTTTAAAAATATTGAAAAAAAAGAAAGAAAAAAATGCCTTAAGGAAGTGAGAACAAATTATTAGTTCCAGACATAATTACTTAACTATGTAGTAGCTGTGTACATTACATGCAATGTAGAATAAATCTGCAATACATTCAGTAGAATATGGTGTTTAAAATTAAAGATACTCCTCCCCCAAGACACCCACACAAACATAAATATAAATTTCATGTCTCTCTCTGGATTTCAAATCCCAAGTTTTTCCACAACTTCAAACCATCCTTACTGTCTTTATAATACACCTTTCTTGGTTTTGACATATTTCCTTCCAATCTGCCTAATCAGGTAACCATAGGTCTCCATGAATGCCTCTACTGTAAAAAGATAATGCACTTTTGCACTTTGCAACCTGCCTTCCAGCATAAAGGAATTGCAGCCACCCCTTTGAATATAGCACTGACTTTTTCAGGGTTGGAGTGAAAGGAACATTGGAATTATTTTGATGAACACGTTAGCCAGCAGTAACAACTGCAGGATGCACAGGGTACTGTAGCCATGGGCCTGTGGCACAGGGGGCAGCGCCAGATTTCTAATCCGGGCACCCCTAGGCCAGCCCCATTTGTTGCCCCCCCACATGCACAATCCCTCCCCATGCAAGGGAGTGTGCGCATGCGCGAAAGTTTGAGATCGCATAAAAAGAGTTCGCAAAATTTATTGGCACTTTACTGTATGTTATATTTTGCATTTGATAAAATGTACATTCAGTTTTAAAGTTACATATTGCATTTTTTATTAATTACTCAGGAAGTACGTTCTACACTTGCAACATTATGCAGAACTAATGTAGATTTCTGACTTGGCCTTTTCACCCTAGCTCACTGCCAAACAGGAATCTTGGAAGTGATAAATCACAGATTTCTTATTGGAATGAGAAAAATTGAAATGATTTAAGGTATGATAGTGAAAAGACAAAAGATTTGTAATGGGTGTTTAATTATACTTACAGTTACTATTTTTTAAGCATAAGACTGAGTCCAATGTTTCTACTATAAAATTTGCACTAACATTGCCCAGATGCATCAACTCCCTCCTGAGATGCACCTTTGTCTAAAAGTTAATCATAATTATGTTGTTCTTTAAGCTCTAAAGAGTTGGAAAGCTGAACTGTGACTTGTTTGTAAGTACATTTAAGTGACAGATGGATGTTTTCATTTATATTAAGTGTTATGATTGCTTAACACATTTAGGGTTCCAACATACAAGTGGTGCTTTCTTTTATATACTGCCTGTTTGTACTCATGAGCATTCAGAGTTGAGGTTCACCGTATTTTTAACCACAATGCAGTTTTGTTCCAGAATTCCAGCATTGTTGCGGGGGCAAGAAAGAGTGGTGTCTGATGCAATTGCTCTCGTACGTTGACATGAATTGGACACATTTTGCACTAAAAGTTTTCTCTATCTGGTTGGAATAATTTCTGCCATTCAGCATAAGAGTGACTTTTGCACCAGATTGTTTTGGTGCATCTACTCTGTTGTCCGTATAGTCACCACACTGTGACCCTCCTGAGGAAAAAGTACAGTCAATTAACAGTCAACAGTGAATTGTGGGACGGGTATAAAAGAAGAGTTTTAACAAGAACTATCACCTTAACAGAAAACAAACTTTTTTTTTCTTTTTAATTACCCTTTCCATGATATGGAAGTACCAGTCAGCACCACGGATTCTACATTATGTCAGCACCATAGATTCTATATTTTCAGGCTACAGAATAATATATGAAGGTCCACAAATTGCCTGACAAATTGGCAGTTAGTATTATACTGATCCTGGTAACTTGAGAAAGGGTTAAGTAGAACTATACATATATGAATCCATCTTTTATCAATATTGTATTTAAAGTTTAGATACAATATTCACTTTTTTGATATGAAAGTGCTATTAATCTGTGATAACATGTGCAAAGACTGCAATTATATACAGTAGGTCTGTATAATGGGGCTTACAAACATGTCATTCACCATTTTTTTATCAGACAGCTTAAAAAGGCTGCCAAAAATAAAATCATTTCTAGTTTAGGCTGTATCTGTGTACAATTACTTTCAAATCAACTATGGTGGCAATCACTTTAAAGAGAGCAACCTTAAGAAATCAGTTTCACTTAGAACCAGTGAAGTGTTTTTACTTTTCTATAAAGTCTTAGTCAGCTCAGCTTTAGGGCATGACATCTAATTACAAGGGATGATGAAATTGCAGTTAAGTTGCAATAAAAGCATTTATAAAGATTGATACTGTCTCAACTTAGTCTACAATGTAAGGTGGGCTTTAGCTAAAGGATCCCCAAGAGTTTTTTCTCCTGCACATTGAAGGGAAATATAAAGTAAAGCTCATATAACACAGTAATAGTGCATCATTTCATTTTTACCTAATTAAATATTAATGTAATTGGAAATAAGTTAGTGTATGATATAATATTTGTACTACATTGGGTTTCTATTAGGTTTAATTATATATTTAATGGATACAAATATGTCAGTTCTGTATTGCCTCTAGCAGATCTTTCCAACTAGATGCTGCAGGCTCATTGTGATATTCCTAGTTTTTTCTATGATCTCTGAACCCTCATAAGGGCTTTATATATTGTATTTATTTGTATAACATTAAGATTTTAGCATGACCTGTTTACCAAGCAATATGTCGAAAAGGCTTGGAAGCACTGGCCAAGTTGCTTTCCAGTTTCATGGTAAAAAAGGTAGTTTGATTAACCACAGACAATCACATTTAATCAGATGCTACCACATAAAGGTGCCTCCTGTATAATAAGGGCCATGGCACAAGTAGCATTGCAGCTATGAGTAGGGCTGTTCAAAAGAACCCATAGATCAGTAATTTTAGCACTAGTTGTGGGGGCATTCAACCTGTGATATGAATTGAAAAGAAAGTAGGGATAGGTAATGACCATTTTTTTCAAAGTTATTTTTACTTAATTTTAATTTTCACCCTACAAAAGAAAAAATAACAAATTCCAATAAAAAACACAGTAATGAAAAGTAATGAAAAGTAATGAAAGTATTTGGAAAAGAGGAGTTCATATTAGACCAGGTATAGAAGTATATTTACATGAATATGAGCAGGAAAAGCAGTTGCGTTATACAGTGCTAAAGGAATACTGTCCCTTTCTTCCCAGAACAATGGGAAGGTAGCAAGATAGCAGCTCCCAGTAGATATCAGAATAGCACTCAATAGTAAGATATCTACGTCCAGCTTGGGACTCCTCCAGTTATATGAGAGTGGTATCAACAATAGGTTACCTGAAAGCAGTTGTATTGTGTAGCACTGACTCCTTCTGAAAGTTCAGAATCAGGCACAATGTTCTGAGATGGCTGCCTACACACCAATATTACAGCTAGAACAAAATATATTTGTTTGTTCAAGAAAATTTTTTTAAATGGTAGAGTGAATTGTTTGCCATGTATCATTTACATCACAGTATCATTTAGAAATAAAAAGTACACCATAAAAATCATGACAGAATTTCCTTAATAATTAAGTAATACATTTTACCCATCCTATTAAAGATCCCTTTTGTTTCTTTGGGGAGGACAGAGGTTAAGGGGAAAGGGGGTGGTGTACATATTTGTTTTTGGGGCAACTCCTACGTAGGAAAGTTAGTTAATAGAGATGGGCTGAGGTGTTGACTATCTCTACTCATTGCTTTTTTTGGGTGGTTGATTAGATTTCCAGTTGAGGGTAATAAGTCTTTTGGCCTGGATAAATAGGCAACATAATAGGGCTCTTTCAGCTGTGTTAGTAGGAGTCTCCTCTACTTTATTTAATAGGAGAATTAAGCGGGATTAAAAATGCTAGGAGTTAGCTGATTTCTTCCGTTACTCATTTCCAGAATTGTTGTATACCATGGCAGTCCCAGGCTAGATGAATATAGTTAACTGATATCTATGGAACTGTAGTATAGATACTTTTCAGATTTGTACTGTTTCTTTCTTTAGTCTAGGTGGGATGTTTTGTCCTTTGGTTCCTTGGTAGAGAAGGTTTGTCAAGTAGCGAAACTGGCCTGTAAGAGTCACAAGCATTTTGTGTTTTGGTGTTGAATATGTTTATTTGCTGTGTATATACACCTCCGGCATAAGCCTTCAAAGAGTCCCACACTAATTGAGGACTGGCGGACCCTATGTTTATATTTAAATAGGTTTTCAAGATTTATCTATAGGTTCTGTTATAGAGTCTTATTGAAGCCAAAAGCTGTTAAGTTTCCAAACCTTGTTTGGGGGTGGGGGCTATCTATGTGTAGCAGAATGGCAGAATCGTCAGATATGCCACCTGGGAGTATTTCTATTGAGGAGGTTTGTGTCTCGATTTCTGCAGTGCCTTAGTAATGGCATTTTTATTGCTGCTATGAGCAGCAGTTCAAATACCATCTGCACAATGGCCCTAAGGGAAAGGAAGGAGGAATTGTATTTGTGATGTTCACTAAAGTTGAAAGAACATCACAAGGAATTGCCTGAAAATGGGGCACACTAAGAAAATGTAGGAACATGCTTACACACCACAACAACAAAAGAACAATAACAGGTAGCTTGCCTCTGTATTATGTTTTGTTGTAATGAGTTGGCATTAGTACAGAATGCACTGACTGCCCTCAGTAGTACCTATAGTACTTTAGTAGGTGTAGCAGTATTAGTAACTTTATGCCATAATTATTTATCTAATTTGTTGTCATGTGGTCTTTCAATGGTCTGAATTAAAACAGCTTTCCAGCTATTCAACAAACAGGAATCCCATAAATAAAAAATCCTGCTCTGAGACATCAATCCGGCTGTTTTGTTAAATTCTTACAAAAGTGTACCTTCTGCTGATCTGCCAATAGAAATCACAAATAGCTAAGTTTGAAACAACACACCAAATGGCAGTCAGTATTTTAAATTACATTTAAATTAATTTTAAAAAGTCAAACATGCTCATTATGTGCAGTGAGTAGTACCCACCTCCTCTTACTACCAATAGAATATATATCCCTTAGTAACATGAGCAAATATAACAACATTGCTGTAACCAAAATAGTGCATAGACTGATGAGTTTAAAACAAATCCTATCCAATCTGAAGCACCGGTTATTATTACAATTCATCTTAGCTAGAAATGTCAGGTCTGAATAAATGTATTCATTTATAAGTCATTAAAACATTGTCTGTGAAGTGTTATTACACTGGGGCAAATTATAACATGCACATTTTTTAGGTTACTAAATATTTTTTCGGGTCATAGGGTATGCCAACCTGTACATGAATTCTTTGTATATTATAGATAGATCTATTGTAAGCAACTTTTCAGGTGGTATTTATTTAATTTGTTTTAAATTTCCAGTCTGACGTTTTTATTCAAACTGAAACAGAAAATGCTTTTAAATTGATACAATCAAACACAAAAACATTGATTGTGAAGGCTCAGTTTTACAGTTTTCCTTTTTTTTACAGTTTAATATTATTTTCAAACCACTCCTATTGATATTTTACAGCCTTGAAAACTGCTACCTTGTTGCCAGAGTAATTTAGTTCTAGAAACCAGAATGTATATAAAATGAAAACTTTTTTTTTTTTTTACTGTTAATTACGTTTTTTATGTGTCTCCATTCAGTCAAAGATTCATACCAAGATCTAAGATTTTAATTGATGCTTCTTCTCAAGAAACAAAACTTGAAGTCGGCCACAAACATGGTTTCTCACAAATGGGCGCACGTGGCACTGTATTTACCTTTCACAGCAATCAGCAATGTTAAAACTCTTAATGGCACTCTTCTGTAAAATTATAATTTTAAAGTGAGCAACCTGGGACATTGTGAATAATTTCTTAATGTGTAGCAGAATTTGCGTGGAACACGGCCAGATTCTCTCCCAGTCACATAAAAAGTGGTAATTTAAATATACCAACCTTTGTGTTACATATAAAAAATACGTTCTGCTGCATAAAAAACTACCCAGATAGTAAATGATTTAATGGATTAAATCAAATCAATTAAACACTAATAACAATAAATCATAATAAATTAAATGAGTAATTGGAATCTTTTATGCCTCTTTATATGGCTAGATAATATACATATACGTTATTGATATAAACAACTTCAGGCATGGACCCAACAATTGCATCTTTAATTTATTTAGCTTTAAAAATATTTTATTCAGACCATTAGGCCATTATGAATTCTTTTAAGTTCGTAAGATGTTGGTGGAGTTGTTTTGTGATACTGACATAAAGCATTACCTCTGACAACCTCTGACATTAATTCTTTATAACCAGTTCAGTTTAATTTTTCCATACTATCTATTATTAAGCACTAACATACATCTCACAGAAATGCATCATTTGTGGCATACATGATTTGTTGATATTTGTACAAGTTTTAAATAATAAAAAATCTGATGATCCATAGACCCTCCACTTATGACTAAGGGAATGTGAGGGATTTCTTGTCCCATCCACTCTCTCACACTATGGGGCCCATTCATGAAACAACAAATTTTGTGTGGTTAAAAGCATGATTGGAAAAAATTCGGAGTAACCACAATAATTTCTGATGTGCGAAAATGTCACAAAATTTCTTTTCTTGGTCGAACGAAAATATTGGGGTTGCGATTCGAAAGTCATGAAAATTTTCACATCGAAATGATCATAAACGGTGTGAAAAAGCTTTCTGGCTTTGAAACTTCAATGTATGATTTTAGAAGCCTTCCATAGGACTCAATGGCACTCTACAGAGCCAACCTAGCCAAAAGATAGTCACGATACCAAAGCTTGAATGAATTCCGAAATGGTTGTAGTCTTTGCAAAAAATAAGATTTTTTGTGGAAGTTAACACAAACCCCCAAAAAGTTGCGTAATTTTAACAATATTATCGTGGTCATTTGAAAAGTTCTATAAATTAGAAAAAATACAATTTTTTCTGAAAAAAAAATTGTGCTTTCATGAATGGGCCCCTATGTGTTTAACTTAAAGAGGTTTTATGCTGAATTTCCTTTCCCAAACTGTTGTGTGGTACATTGTAATATAATGAATATTTCAGTCCTTGGGTTGCTGTTGATGTGGTGCAGGAAATCTACTTTTCTTTTTACCCAGTCACATGAGGGTCTCCAATATCACTTAAGTAGGGGCAGGAAAGGGTAGCCTAGGTGTGTATGTATGGCACCCAATTCAACTAAAGTTTTACCATTTTATCAGTAGATCAATTTTGCTTGCTTCCACTTATAACATATTAAGCATATAATCAATAATCAATGTTATATAATAGAAACACAAATAACTTGTAAAACAGTGGCTCTGATTCATTATAGAAACCCAACTGGGAAATCCAGAAGGATTTACAGATTAATTTATTATAGATTTCAATCTTAAACATTTTCTGACAGTTGTAATGATTGCACCAGTACATAGGCCTCTTTTTAATTCTCCAGAAACTGTGAAGCCACAGTGGGCCAGACTGTGTTATTTTGGGGCATGAAGTTCTTGTCCACACCAATGATGACTGTGAGTTTATTGGTCTCCTTTACCATGGTCCAAAACATTATCCTGAATTGTCCATGGTAGTCCCTTATGCTGTGAATACTGACTATTGTGATATCCTTGATGTTTTGTTTTAAAGTACCTGCCTGCCTTTATCCCACTTCTGCTTCCGTCCTGGTCTTCACTAAACACTTTAAATACCAGTGGGGCTCCTAGTCCTGACAGTGTCAAAAGGCCGCTGGTTCTTCACAACAGACCGAAAAAGGTTACTGGTTCTTCACAACAGACCGGAAAACAACTGATCAAAACAAAAGGTGTTAGTTAGCAGAATGTGTGGTAGTTCTCTTTGCTGCTCAGCAGCAGTGTAGGGCACTATCATCCACCCTCTACTATCATCTACTATCATCCAACCCTCTACCTTAAAATATAAACATAGTTGAAGTCACTTTAGCGTTTCACAACCTGTCTCTAGTCTAATGTGCCATAATATTTTCCTGAAATATTTGGTGACTTTAAATATCTTTATAATAGGAGTCAACTGTTCCCTTTATAAAACTATTATAACAACCCCCCACCTTACTTCCTTGAAGAATCGCACAGATAGATAAAATTAATGCTATAGTAATTTAAACATATGTTGTATTTTGCCTTACATTATGAGAGTCATGTTTATTCTTCAGAAATAAGCTAATAAACTCCATGAATATACAGTAGATGCATTTTTTTATTTATATCTTATTATAAAGCCTTTGAATGTACAAAACTGCAAAATCATTTGTTTTTGCCATTTGTCAGCCATTTCATACGTTTCATATAGTTTAGACATTTACAAAGTTTATTTTTTAGATTTAACATCTACAAAGAATAACTACTCTTTTTCTGTGAAATACTCATATTCAATTTAGTCAACATTATGTCAAAAAAACACATGCTTAATTATATTAAACAAGTCATCTTGAAAATATCCTAGAAAGTAGTGATGAGTGAATTGGTCCCATTTTACTTCACCAAAAACACACTGAAGTCAATGAGCATTTTTCTCTCATTTTTTCTTACTCTTTGCTGTGGTTTCATGTAAAAATGACAAAAAGCTGATTTTCGCAGTAAATCCATGCCTACTGAAAAATTTTGCTCAGTATTACTAGAAAGCCATCTAAATGACTTAACCAATGCATGTGGTGTATGTTTGAGTATACATCTACAGTAATAATTTGCACAACAAAACAGTTTTTTTAATGAACATAATTTAAAAAAAATGTAAAAGACTCCTTATAAAACCCAAGAGTTTTAATGTACTGCTTGTGAGATGGCCATACAACAGAAACAAATCACTGTACAAATGCCTAACAAATTTATGTCATTTGACAAGAGTCTTTAAGAAACACCTATTTAGGTCTGACATTCCAGGACAATGATCCAGTTGCTATCTTCTGAACTCTCTTCTATGGAACACTTACATCACTGTGAGTTGTAAAGTGCTTCTGGAATATTATCCAAAACTAAGAGATTAGTAACTAAAGAAGGAAATGTGTATGTGTTCAGATACATTAATATATATTTAAAATATATATATATATATACGTATTAATGTATATAGGCTATATCCAATATATTTATAGATATATTAATATATATAATTAATACAATTCTTTTAGCATGTTTTACCTCATTTTTATACAGGTTTACTTCTATTGCTTTATTTACAAAAAGTTTTAATGGTTTGTAGGATTTTGTGTAAATTCCATAGCTCACTAAAGATCTTGCCTTTTTCGTTTCTTTGCTAGTGTCATCTTTGCCAGGACAGTGTCACTTCCTCTCCCTGTTACAGCAGTTTTTTTCTACCAAACCCTGGGAGCATCATAATCCACTGAAGTAAAAAAAACTTTTCTGAGAGGGATGAGGAGTTTATTGCATGGCCCCAAGACAATGCTCACAGTAAAGAAAAAGGAAAGCAGGTGTCTTCTTATACAGGTAGTTAGTTCACTTGGCAAAAATTAGAAGATTGCAGCAAAACTCATGAGCACAGAGATGTGAGTACTGTATATGTTAATAATTATGGCAGATACAGATCTTGTTGTTATTAGACTTTCCTTACAGTGATGATAACTGTTATGCAGTTATTGAGATTTTTGGCATAAAAGCATTATCCCAATATTGTACCTAAAATGATGTTGTGAAAGTGAAATCTTTAATGGAAACTTCTAGTGAAAAGCAAAATGGTTTTAACACATAAGACAATTCCAAACTAAATTCTGATCTGGAATTGTTCTTCTGACTATAACAGCCACCTTTGGACATTTACCTGCCCCTTAGCTTCTAGGGTGCCACCAGGTCTTACTGCACAAGGATCCATAGACTGGGTCAAATGTGGGAGATGAATGTATAACTCACATAAGGACCCAATGTGGACAGAGCAGGTTAAACTGGGTTAAACATAAAAAAACTACTGCAGAGAAGTACACTTATAACATGAAGCAGGCCAAAACCAGTACTTGTGACAGGGCACAAGTCAGAATTCAAAGCACCCAGGTTCAGACTGACTTGATTGTGATTTACAATGGGCAGTAAGTGAGTAGGGATGTAGCGAACATCGCCAAAAATGTTCGCGAACCCGTTCGCGGACTTTCGCCAAAACTCGCGAATATTCGCGAACTTTGCGAACCCCATAGACTTCAATGGGAAGGCGAACTTTAAAACCTAGAAAAGCCATTTCTGGCCAGAAAACTGATTTTAAAGTTGTTTAAAGGGTGCCACGACCTGGACAGTGGCATGCAGGAGGGGGATCAAGGGCAAAAATTTCTCTGAAAAATACTTTGTAAAAAAACCGCCAAAAAAAAACCGCCAAAAAATAACGCCCCCCAAAAAAACGCAAGCTATTCCTATGTATACGCAAAGGCAAAAAAACGAAGTGAAAAAACGCGGCGGAAAAAAACGAGGCGAAAAAACGCGGCGCAAAAAAAAACGCGGCAAACCCAAAATGGCGAACATCGCCAAAAGTTCGCGAATTTGCGGACTTGCGAACACCCGATGTTCGCGCGAATTAGTTCGCCGGCGAACAGTTCGCTACATCTCTATAAGTGAGTTCAGAGCTTGTGATTATATAGGCAGGCTAATGGGAAACACATAATAACTGTTGCCTAGTTATTAACAAACCATTTCTAACTGAAAATTCAAGGATGACAAAGCATTGCACTTAACCATCTGTTCTTATAGAGTATTGCAGACTGCATGTCAAACTGCAGGTTCTTGTTTAAAATGCTGGCAGTGTCTCACAGGTTCTGTGTAGAGGATAGGTTTAGCCCCTATTACAGGGTTTTAAAAAGGTAGCGTGCACATGAAAAAAAGTACATGTAAGAGTAAGGGGCAGATTTATCAAAATGTGAGTTTAGAGCTTAATACATAAACACTCACCCGCGTTCTATTCATTCCTATGGGATTTTTAGAAGTGTATTTATTAAATGGTGAGTTCTAACTTTCACCCATTGATAAAGAGCCTTCTAAAAATCCCATAGGAATGAATAGAACGTGGGTGAGTGTTTATGCATTAAGCTCTAAACTCACATTTTAATAAATCTGCCCCTTAGACTAGAATTCTATTTATCTGGGAAAAGGAGACACCAGATCCTGGGATAACCCCAGGTCTTGGAATGACATTCAAGTAAAGCTTTAATTTTGGATAATGTCTTTTGTTGTATTTGTTTCCTCAAATAAATCACTGAGCAAATTTGCCTAGTGTTTACAAATGGCCCCAAGAATGACTTTATGTGCTATATATTTATATTGGTGGGAGCAGAGGACCTCTTGTCTGTCTGTATGAATTTTGTGGTCACAGCCTCCCCACCTAATGGTTTAAAACTTTGTGGTGTGTACTTAAGATACAGGTTAAGATGAGCTGTATGATCTACACAAGTACTTTACCTTCATGCACATTACAGAACTCTAAATCAAAGACCCATATTGCAAATATATACACAAAGAAGCCACTACAAATTATAATAGATCATTGAATAAACTCGGGGCATGACATCTCTTTACCTGAAGCTGTCAGTTAAAAAAGCATAAAGGGTGTAAGTTACAGATTATGATGAATATTGATATCCAGTTTTCTGTTTATATAAAAATGTCTTCAGATCTCTTTTTTATATCTACATGTAAAATGTAACATATTCAGTATAAATATTAGGGTTGCTGTAGGTGAAATGCAAACAAATCATCTCTGTTTTCATTGCTTGTATTTTATGTTTGCCTCTTTGACAAGCATATTTTTGTAATGGTGTTAAATGCTTCTACTTAATTGGATTACTTCATAAATTGCTGTGCATGTGGACATTTGATAGATGCTTATTTTGTTTACTTTAACATAGTCACACCAGGGGATCCATATTCCCAGTGCAGCAGTGTGCTAGTCAAATAATAATTTGAAAAGATGAAAATATGGAGCAAGGTTAATACTGATATTCTCCTTTCATAACCGATAGCCCCAAGTTGTAGAGGCCATTATTTCTTGTATTTTCAGAGCAAATGAACTTGACAGATGGTTGTGTCACCTAAACCCCAACCTACCAACTTGATTATGCAGAAAACAATACAATAGAAAAGAAATCATTACTGAAAGAACCTGGTTAG
Organism: Xenopus tropicalis; assembly: GCF_000004195.4. NCBI lineage: Eukaryota > Metazoa > Chordata > Amphibia > Anura > Pipidae > Xenopus > Xenopus tropicalis. Next base: position 68,093,050 of record NC_030682.2, read on the forward strand.
TCCATGGAGGGCCTGAGTGATGCAGAAGAACAAAATTACAGTTGTGGAATTGAACAGCAAGAATGCATTTAACATAAAGTGGGTTACAGCAAGGCAATCAGTCATGGCTAAAGCTATTGTCTGAGCTTGCTTGCATGGTATATGAAGTAATCTGTCATCTCCAACTGAATTTATGGTTTATTGTTAGTGGGAAAGTGCTACACTTTTGCCGGGGCATGTTGTCATATTTTTCAAAATTGGTCTGTTTCTCTAAACATAAGTGATTTCAAATTATTTTATGACAATGCAAATTTTAAAATATTTAATATTCTACAGCAGCATTTTCTTTTTAGATCCACAAGATGCCATTTTTAGAACTGATATCATTTTGATTATTTTGGGGGGCAAATAGAAATGGTAATGTGACAGGTTACTAGGTAAAAATGACATGGTAAGAATGGCATATACAATAAAAGGTAACACATGTGAAGGTTTAATTTCATGTCTGTGAATTGAATACTTGCATATGCATACTCACTGCTGCATGGGTTAGCAATCTAAATCAAAACAACAATCACTAAAGCAGGCCTGTCCAACAGAAAGCTCATGGATCAAAGCAGTTTTATATACTCACCTGCCCAAGGGATCACAGACTTCTTCATATGACATATTTTTTTATTTTTTAAATGGGTCTGCTATATGGAAAATGGTTTTAAAGCATTATTCAAATTCATGATTTGAATAAAAACATTGATAAATGCTTTTGTATTTGAAAATGTGCTAGTTTCTAAATCATCTAAATGATTTACTTTCGAGGAACCAATTTCAATTGATACATGCATAAGAGTAGCTTAAGTGTGGTTTTGAAGAACAATGCAGGTGGAAAGCATGGGTTTTCTGCTTCAGTCACCATATAGTACAAGCCCAAACATACACACAGGAAACATTCCAGGAAAACAGGCTTCTCAGTCTCAGCGAGAAAAAAATGAAAAGTCATTTATCATGCAGGTGTGGAAAACATGATTTGAATATGTTACATGTTTATTGTATTTCTAAAGTCATCCACACAACAGCTGAGTTTGGTTAATATAATATCTATGAAAATGTAGTAAATATATATATATAAAGTGCATTTTGCAATGCCTCAGTGAGAAATAATTAAACTTCAAACTGAATGTGATTGAAATTCAATTCATTTAGTAGTGCACCTGTAGTATTTATTTTCCACCTTAAAGGTCTTGTGTAAAAAGGATGAAAATGTTCAGTAGATTTCATATTGTATTTAGGTGATTGCTCTAAAGAACAATCATGACAAGCAGATATGACTAAACATCTGAAGTTAAAAAGTTTATGGCTAAATTATTTAGTTATAGATAGAAGATGCAAACCATATGCATGTGAATGTAAGAATATACTGTAACTATATGCTTTTTTATTGTAATTTATTTTTCATCCATACATAGCCATACACAAACTATATGCAACTATAATAACTAGTGAGATAGAATGTTGATGTTAGCTATAAGTAGCCATAGTTGTTGTTTTTCATTTTCCAGTTTTATTTCCAGTATTGCTAACTTCACATGTTTTCTCTGGGCCTTAATGTCCACATACCAAGCAATTGCACCCCGAAATGCTGCACTTTGCACCTAACAGGGGTGCCAAGGGACACCTTAATTGAGAAAGATTTAGGGGGTGTGGTGTTTGTAGATAAAAGACTGTGCAGCTTTAGGCAATGTTGCTCACTGTCTTAATAAGTAACTGTATTGCATGAAAAAGGGCATTGACCCAAAGGGATGAAAACATACATTTGTAGGTGTTCTTATCATTGCTGACAGCAGGCATACAGTACTACTTTACATATCTGTGTAAATCTATGTAGGCATATCACAGATTCATCTAACTGCTCATCAGAAAGATAAAGAGCTTAAATCAGTCCCATGTATCGACTGAAACTAATAGGACAAAGATAAAGCACAACAGAGTGATGCAAAAGAAGCTGGAACTATCTATATTGACTTATGCAACTATTAGGGCAAATCGCACAATACAATACAAGCGCTAAATTCATAGCAAAAAAAGCAAGGCACTCCAACGCAGATGCAATAGGAACTAGTCCCTCAAGTTTATTGTGTCATAAAAAAGCACAACATTTTACGGGTGTGCCCCTTCAACATCGAGTGGGGGTCATTTATCAACACCAGGCAAATTTACCTATGGGCAGTAACCCGTGGCAACCAATCAACTTGTTGTACTCATTGTTCTACCTGCAGATGGCTGAAAAAAATCTAATCACTGATTGGTTGCTATTTTTCCATTAAATTTTCCATGTGTTGATAAATGAGTCCACAGGCACAAAACCACACTTCGGCATCCCTTTTATAAAGAGAATGTGACTAGATTAGCAGTGCTCCCCAAGGATGTACCCCAGTTGGCCCAATATTTATTAGTAATAAAAAGACATACCCAGTAAGGGCAGATGTTTCCCTGCCCCAAATTAAATAAATATACTTCAATATCAGGGCAGTAGTAAAAAAATATGTGATATGCACAAATTACAAAGTAAACAATAAATCTGAGGTGTGTTCCCATAAAAGTTTTTATTAATTCATATGATTGTTAATGTTAATTACATGAATACATTATGGGGCGTATTTATTATGCTGTGTAAAACTAATTCGCCGAAAAAACAGAGTAAAAAGCTGTGTAAAATAAATGGAAAAGATCGCCATCTGAACGCCGGATATTACGCCGTTATTTTCCAGAAGTTCCGGTGGAAGAAAAAAACGCATAAAACAATTACGCCATTTTTACGCCGTTTTTACGCCATTTTTACACGACGAAGCCTGGCCATGTGTGGCGAATTTTCTCGCCGTTTTTTATTAGTATGTAGGCACAGTTTATCACTAATAATAAATAAAATAATACATTAAAACTAACACTTTAAATGTTAAAATGATTAGGAAAATAATAAATTGACAAAGCCTTTAGCAAAACTGTTTGGAGTTTTCACTACATATTTTCTTCTTACAAAATGTATATTGTATGATATTTAAAAGAGACTGGCTGTGTTAAATCTATTACATCTTGCATTTTAATAACTATTGGTTTCACATTGCTTTATTACAACAATAGTCATTCAGAAATAAAGGATTTAAGTGTCTCCACGTGACAGGTAGATGGCAGTTCAATGGTACTTAGTTAAAGCACAGCTGGAGCTCGACAATAACAATGTTACATTTACTGTATAATAAACTGATCTATCTCAGAAATATTTAAAAACGGGGTCATGGAAAATTATTTGCAATATACTGTATATTCCCCTCTGTTTGGTGTGCTAGGAGGCAGGCAGGTGTGAAATGAGGTAACAAAATAAAGCAGAGTTAGATTAATGTAGAAATGCTTTCAAAGAAGATTATTGTCACATTTGGATAAATCATTTGTGTAACAATTGGTTAATAAGAAAAAGTGTTTTGGGTTATAAAGGTCATTTGTGTCTTGGATTACTCTATTTATCGTTGGTATGCCTTTTTGAGTTTTAATAATAAATCAGAACATTGTCCCTTTTTTTGGTAGAACAGTTTAACACAAAGGCTTTAGAGGGAATGCATTTAGCATATAAAGCAGACCAACATGTAGAATTAGTCATTATTTGTGCTGCTTTTTATTGCATTAAAATAAAAGAGTTGTATTGAAAACTCTTAAGTAACAGAGGTTCTCAACCTTTTTTTTAATGTGTAGAACTGTATATCCATGTAGGATCAGGGCATCTTGATAAATACCTTTTTTTTATTTTGAAAAGCCATTTTTTTATTTACAGAAAAATGCTAAAAACATTTCAGTAAATTATAAAAATACCAGGACGCATTTGCACCAATATGCATATTATTATCCTTTATTTATATAGTGCTGTCATATACCCCACAATGCTTTACAGGCATTACACAACATTCTGCCAAAGTGGAGCTTACTATCTAAGGTCTATATTAGAAGTAATAACCCTTCCGTGGAAATGTTGCTCGGCCCAGATACTGCTGGACTACAAATCTCAGCATATCCATTATTTTATTAGGAAAGAGTATTTGAGAGCTATATCAGGGTCATTACTTAAAGCATGCTGTTTGATAAAAAAAAATTGTCCTTAGCTCTCTAGACACAGTAGCCCAGTTAATGATATATTCCTGCAGTATTTACATTCAGCATCCTGTTCTTTGTTCATGTGATCATTGCAAAATTCTGTATTTTGCGAATGGTGATTTTTTTTGTGAAAATGCTGTAAAAAATTTGGCATGACAAAAGACATGGACACGTCAAAAATGTTGCGGTTGCGTTAAATAACTCATGGTCACATCAAAAAGTTGAAAACATTTTTGCCATTTCGTGAATTTTTCAGCAGTTTCGTGAATTATACAGCAAAGCGAAACAGGACAGATTCACTTCTCATTAACACATTAAGCACCCATTTTCTAGCACCTAAACAGCCCACTGTTGTGGTGCTTGATTGTCTCACAATATTGAGAAGTCAAAAATTCCCTGTATAATCCCAATTTGAAGACCTGTACTGTGGCAAAATTCTCACTAAAGAATCAAATCCACTTGTAGTCAAGTTTTCTATGCCTACCTTGAGCAGCCAGGGAATGGTTATAGCCAAAAAGAAGGTGATTAATATTGCAGGCCCTTTAAAGAAAAAAAAATATTAAATTATAAACATGTTTAAAGTACACGTAGTTTAGCATTTTCATACAAATTTGAAACCATCCATTTTTCAACATAAAAAAAACTCTACAAATTTTTATCTAAAGTTAGAGATCTATTTAACTCCTTTCTTCAAATATTTATTATCATGTGCTGCATTTAATCCACCCACATGCATTTAAATGGGGTTTTATAAATGTTGCTTTACATGAAAAGCAGGGTCATGTGTTCTATCTTCCATCACCCACTGACACTGGATGACCTCCAGCAGATGATGTGTTTTTAGATAAGATTATAGCATTTAATGGTATTTCTGAAGAATGGAAAAGCTCAGGATACATGTGTATTAGATTAAGTAGCGCATTTTTCTTTTTGTGACCAGATCTATTGTTGCTTCCAGTGCCTGTTAATACTGCACTACATCAGAAATAGTGTATAAAAAGATAGAGATAGATAGATAGATAGATAGATAGATAGATAGATAGATAGATAGATGATAGATAGATAGATAGATAGAATGTTTATATAGCATATTTAATCATAAATATAAACTAATGAAAATTCAGATGTTAGTAATAATTAAATAAATATTATGTGTGCATTTAAGTATTTACAAATATAGTAATTACCAGTTAAAAGAAGTATTCTCTTCACTTTCCATGTCAAGAAATATATGCTGTGATATATTACTGTATTAGTTTATTATTTGCATGACTCCATCTGAAAAAGTACTTTTTTCTAAAAAAAGAGCATTCATAATGAAAACACGGTTTCTGGATTAATGATTTTAAGGTTAATGAATTGGAATCCTAAAGAATTAAGAACTGTTCAATATACTTGCAAGGAAATATAGTCAGCCTTCTAAATCAATACATCTGACCTACTGGCCTCTTTGGAGTAAATCCACGTTAGGTAGCAATTTCCTGGCTTCTTTTTTCCAATAAGCTAAATGCAGAGTGAAGAGTTCCATGAGCAATGCACGTAACACTTGACATAATGATACTTGTATCAATGTACTTAAAAAGTCACATACATCAGCTCTGAGATCACATATTTCTAATAAACTGCCCCGTGTGCCATGATTGCAGTGACTGATTTTGTAGAAGCTAAATGAGAAAAAATAAACATTGCTAAATGTGTTTTCCTGATTCTGAGCAGTTAACAAGAAAATCTATCTAACTAAACGTCTCTATCATATCATTTTTACCTAGATTCTAGAGAACACAAAGTAAAAAAAAAACAGTTGGGGTCACTAATTACCCCAAAAAGAAAAAAAAATATTTTTTTTGGATCCACATTTCTTTAAGAATATTGCTGGCAATGCAGCTGCTTGTGCAAGAGAAATCCTCAAAAAAACCCTTAAAAATTAAATACAAATTTATTTTTATTGCGGTGGATAACATAGTAAATATCTATTGGTTGATTATGAATATAAGTATTTGTATGGTCACTTTATATATGTATACATACTGATTATATCCACAAATATGTTTCATTTCTTTCTGTACAATACCCAGCTTGGCCAAACTCATTAAGTAAGAATATCCATTGTCCTTCATAATGTAGTCTCCCCTTTAGACTTGCAGTAGATCCAGATAGGGGAAAATGTAATAAAAGTCGGAAATGGAAAATCTTTTTTGCATAAATAAAAATAAACATTTTCATTTCACAATGTAGCATTCTTTAATGGTTGAATCACCAGGGTGGTGCTAAATGTAAGGTACCCCCTGACTCCCCAGGGTGGTGCTCCTGTTAACAAAAAACTGCACCAGCCCAGGATACATGTGAGTGTTCAATCCTCTTCTTCCCTTCTTCAAAATCATGGGCTGAAGCATCTGCAAGTAGAGTGAAAAAGCTGTTTTTTTTGTTAAAGTTTGGCTTTTTACTCTACTGTGTGCCCAGTGTGAAGAACGAAACAGGAAGAAGAATGCTCACTGGCATGTATCCTGGGCTGGTGCAGTTTTCTGCTAAAAGGAGCACCAGCCCCTCCCCTGGTGATTCAACCTTTCCTTTTCCTTTAATGGTGGCATACACTTTTGGTACAAAAATAACTTTTTCAGTAAGTTATAACATAAAACAGGCACTGGTGCAAACTTTTAGACTCACAATCTGTCCACTACTGGCCCATGTGGTCTCTAAACAGTTTCAAAAAGGCTATATTAAATTTGAGCAAAAAAAAAAAAAGTAATTGCAAATATTTTTACTCTTAATGATTTTATTAGATTCCCCCATTAAGGTGTGCTTTATAAGGGGGTCTTATTTTTTGCTTTTTAATGCTAGGGCCTCAACAATTGAATTGTTTGATAGAAGTTTGGGGTAATTCGCTGTGGTGCTGGTAGCTGGTAGCTTGAAATTATCTTAGTGTTTGCCCAGATTGCAATTTATAATACTAATCCATCTTTTGACTAAATAGATTAGTATTTGGCAGCAATACACCAGTGAGTAAACAAGGGCTCAACAGATGGGTGCCCATACACGTGATATTTGACCATTTAGGCCCAGGGACAATACATGGGGAAAACAGACATAATAGCATGGCTGCTTATAATGCTTTACAAGGTGGTTGGCTAGTGGTAAGAGAAATAAGTGATGCAATGAAAATATTAATCAGCTAGAATTAAGCAACCCTATTAATAAATTACAGTAGGACTTCTTGTACAAATTACAAGAAGTGTTTTTTTTAATATAAATGTCATCTATATATATATATAGGAACAAGTCGCATTGACAATAGGGTCCCCCAACATCGGACTCCTGGTCATACACGCAGCTAGCCGTAGGCACCTCAACAAACCGCTAATGAGCACTGTCTCACAGCGCCAATTATGACCGTACACTCCGCTATATGCCGAGGTATAAGTATACTTAGACGCTCTGAGGAGCGCTATGTGAACTACATGGTTCCCCTTTTTGATACACTGCCTCCCTCTGCAGCACAATATTGTGCTTACGGTGCTCTTATCGCTTCCTTGTGCCCCAAGCTGCCAGCCTACCTATGTGTATGAGCGTATTACCTAACAGTATGGACAAACATATACAAATTACCACGGCGTCCTTCTAATTAGAGTGGGTACTGGGAGTTGCAGTTCAGCCTCACAGTGATTCCAGCGCCCTTTCTTCCTTTCTTTGCATTTTATGTGTGGGATAAGTTAAAAGGCCTCACTGACAAAAATATATTTAGTGTACTGCACAGTGATTCATACAAAATAATGTAACATAACAATTATTTTTAAAATGACTTATTAAGTTATTTAGCAGTAACTACATATTTTCCATAGGCGTCCATTGTTTACTACTTATTTGGGTCCATAGCCCAAATGATTAGAACAGCAGGAAGTTCAGAGGATCTGCAGCTTCCTTAACTTCACTGTCAGAAATGGTGAATTGGCAGATGAGATTTTCAACCATGATCCAACCTTAGTACATAAATATTGGTTAGGGAATATCGAGCAACCATATATGCACCAGAAATTGTATTGATACATGTGTGGCCAGCTTAATAGATATCCACTGATACACATATTAATACAACTTTCTATCTCTGTTAAGTAGCACCCCAGTTTCTCAGCTGCATTCTTCACCAACTCACAATACTATTTCTGTATTCCATGGTTTCCTCTGGATGTCTTCTGGCTCCTGACTTTTAAAGGGGCCATGAAAATCCATCTATACATACTGTATAGGATACTTTCTCCATTTGATTTTTACACTTATACGGTTTACCATAAAATAAAATATTTTTTACAATTGCAGAAGAATCACTTTAAGTGATTATCAAATGTGTTAAGAATAAAAATAACCATTTTTATTTATGAATAAAAAACATAAAGCCAGCTCAATTTAGTAAGCTAAGGAGACAAGTAATCTTAAACATCAAACAGTTTCCGAGACTTTCTATAACCTTTTAAATGAAAGCCCTGTTGCTTATTTCTAAAAAATAAATAAGAACTCTGTCTCCACAGCAAGTAATGTCATGTGATACTGACCCAAATTTGTTGCTATTTCCTTTCTATAGTCCCTCCATTGCCAGGGGAATTAAATGATACATTCAAATAAATGTCCAATATATGACTAACTGAAACTGGCTTTATAATACACTAAATATCCAGTATTTCTGGTAAAGGACTTCAGTAGGCTGGAGCCAGTAGTCAGCCGTGATGTATCACCCCCCTCATTTACCACTAGTAGCTAAATAAAAGCTAGGTCTTTCTCTAAACTGCTAAGTGGCTCTAGTACAGGCTTTATCGGCAAGTCTCCAACAGGCTCAGGGGAAAAATGCTATCTCCTATGGCCCTGAAAATTGATATTGAACATGGAAGAAAAAATCTCGCAAGCTGATAGCAATTAGCTAAAAAGGATTTGCGACTCCATGATTCATCACACCAGGGAACCAAAGTCATTTGCAGGCAGTGTTTCCATACTCCCAGCATGCTGCTCTAAAGATATACCTCTGTTTACCTCTCACACACTAGTGTGACATTTCCTTTTTCATGAGTCCATTTTCACAGAAACATAGCAGTTTGTCTCAGCATAGGCATCCTTTGATTCTTTCCTGGCTCACTGAATGAAACAGTATCTCAAACTGTATATTAGTTAGAATGAGATTCCAGTGGGTAGCATAAGTGTATTTGTAGATGCTTTACTATAGTAAGGAGCAAAAGGTCACTTCATAATGAAGAGGAAAAGACCACTCTAGAGACTTTTTAAGGGCACCTGTGGGGTTAAAGCAAACCAAGTCAGTTTCAACACTGACTGCATTTAAAAGTATAGCACATGAAAATGGCAAGATGTAGTTAGGTGTGCCCAATGTATAAAAGCACACTAAAGATAATATTTATCTGTTCACAAATAAAAAATCAATGAGATAATAATAGGTCTGAAATGGCAAATATGTAGTTACTGCTAAATAACTTACCTAGTCATTTTAAACATAATTGTTATGATGTTACATTAATATGTATGAATCACTGTGCAGCACACTAAATATATTTTTGTCAGTGAAGCCTTTTTATTTATCACACATATATATAGATGACATTTATATTAAAAACACTTCTTGTAATTTGTACAAGAAATCCTACTGTAATTTATTAATATGGTTTCTTAATTCTAGCTAATTAAAATTGTCATTGCACCACTTATTTCTCTTACCACTAGCCAGCCTCCTTGTAACGCATTATAAGCTTTCATCCTTCTTCATTGTCACCACTCTTTTTCTAAAGAGTGCATTATGGGTGCATAAGTCTTTCTGCAGAGGCATGTAATGCAAGAAATAATGTATAAGGGCACATCCACTTACCCTAACACAGTAAGAAAAGAGCAATTTCGTATGTTGATATGTTTTTTTCCCACAATGCACAGTTTTTTTTCCCAGGATTCACAGAGTCTGGCACAAGTGCACCCAATTTGTCAAAATGGACACATCTGCAGGTACACTTTGGCATAAATCAGGCTTAGAGGCCACCATATATTTTTACAGTCTGCCTGGCATCAATTTCGATGGTCACTTGAGTCAATTCTGGTCGCAGGGTGATTTTTTTTTCTTTGAGGGGGTTAAAAGAGGACACACCCACTTTCATTTAAGCACAATAGTTACACTACATATGCACATTTAAATTGTATTTTTTGTGCTTGTGCTTATCTTATTTGTTCTTCATCACTTCCTATAAACTGAATGAATAATAAGGGGGGGGGGGGTAAACAGGCAGCATGTCTGGCTACTTTAAAAATTGCTGGCCACAGGTTAAGTATTATCTGCCACAGATGTTTTTCCCATAGAGTATAGGACCTAGAAAAGGGAGTGAAAGTTGGATTGTCTGGAGGGAGGTTCAAAGTTCAACCTCCAGCCAATCTGATTCCCCACAGTTGTGATTGCCTGGAGGGAGGTTCAATGTTCATCCTCCAGCCAATCTAATTCCCCACAGCTGTACCAGGACTTTAAGGGCAAAGGAATCAGCATGGAAGCTCTAGCAAACATGAGAGGAGATAGTTGTCTTGTTCTCACTGATGTTCGAAGTAAGCAGACGCGCAGTAACTGTCCCACTAAACATATTTCTGACACAGTCAACTGGCTGTAGCATTCCCAGCCCTGGATACAGACTTTGCACAAATGAGCAGAGATATTTTCTTTTTTTAATTTTTTTTTTTTAATAGTTTCACGCAGGTTTGGAGAGCCATGCTGGTTTGGTGAGGCTAAGCCTTAATGAAAATCTGTCCATGGTTCTGGTGTTCGGTGTGCAAATGACGTCTGTGCCAGATTCTTTAGCCACAAGTGTGCTGCGTCTATTGATGCAGAGTGCTGAGGAAACCCTGGAGCTATCGTCTGGTCAGGAGTTGACACTAGCTTCAGGGTTTGCACAGCGCCTTGCACAGCAACACTGAATTCAGAATGGAAAGGCAGAAAGGATTGATCCATGATGAGTGCAACTGTACAGGAGTGCAAAAAGTGCATTTTGACGCAAGTACCTTTAATAAAAGTGGTTTTAGATGTAAGTCACTGTGGAAAAAAGCCCACGTTGGCCACTGCATCAGTGGCAACTGACTACAACACAAGTATGTAGGATTATAGCTAGTGATGAGCAAATCTGTCTTACATAGTACATAGTAACATAGTAAATTGGGTTGAAAAAAGACATACGTCCATCACGTTCAACCATAATGCCTATATATAACCTGCCTAACTTCTAGTTGATCCAGAGGAAGGCAAAAAACCCCATCTGAAGCCTCTCTAATTTGCCGCAGAGGGGAAAAAATTCCTTCCTGACTCCAAGATGGCAATCGGATCAGTCCCTGGATCAACTTGTACTAAGAGCTATCTCCCATAACCCTGTATTCCCTCACTTGTACTGAGAGCTATCTCCCATAACCCTGTATTCCCTCACTTGCTAAGAATCCATCCAGCCCCTTCTTAAAGTTATATAATGTATCAGCCAGAACAACAGATTCGGGGAGGGATTCCACAACTTCACAGCTCTCACAGTAAAAAATCCTTTCTGAAAATTTAAACGGAACCTCCCTTCTTCTAAACGAAGTGGGTGCCCTTGTGTCCGTTGGAAGGACCTACTGGTAAATAAAACATTACAAAGGTTATTATATGATCCCCTTATATATTTATACATAGTTATCATGTCACCTCTTAAGTGCCTCTTCTCCAGTGTAAACAGACCCAACTTGGCCAGTCTTCATAACTGAGATTTTTCATTCCCTTTACCAACTTAGTTGCCCTTCTCTGGACCCTCTCTAACTCAATCATGTCCCGTTTGAGCACTGGAGACCAGAACTGAACAGCATATTCTAGATTCAAGGGGCCTTACCAGTGCTCTGTAAAGGGGAAGGATAACACAGTACAGAACCCTGAGGGATCCCACTGAGAACCTTATTCCAAGTAGAGAATGTACCATTAACAACCACCCTCTGTACCCGATCCTGTAGCCAGTTTTCTATCCATGTGCAAATGACTTCACTAACACCAATAGACCTTAGTTTAGAAAGCAGTCGTTTGTAGGGAACGGTATCAAATGCTTTGGCAAAATCCAAATAGATTATATCTACTGCATCCCCACCATCCAGCTTCTTACTTACCTCATCTTATCTTATCTTGTCTCGCTTTGCAGAAAAATTGGGGAATCTTTCAAAAAATTTGCAAAACAGCGAAAACGTTGTTTGCCCGCGACTATTCTTTTGACGCCTGCGAATATTCTTTTGATGCCTGCGACTATTCTTTTGACGCACAACTATTCTTTTGACACCCACGACTATTCTTGCGCAAATTTTTGGACGCTCGACTATTCTTTTGATGCGCGACTATTCTTGTGACAATTTTTGGACGCACGGCAAATGTTTCTGCGAATCCATGCCTGGTGAAACATTTAGCCCATCACTAATTATAGCTGATGTAATGACCCCATCAAGCACATCCCATAGAAAATAATGGAATAAATAAGGCATTTCCTAAAAACCCTGAACTCAGTTGTTTAACTGTTATAGTATTGGGTAATATGGTTTATTTGCATGTTTTCCAAAACACTAGCTGGTATTTTATAGAAGAATGATACAACCAAGAATTTGAGCCAACAATATTTCATTGTAGCCATAAAACAGTCCTGATTTTTATTTAATGGATTTAAATAGATTATTTCAGGTTACATGGTCGGCATTTACTACTCCCCTCTGCATATTTGCATATCTGCATATTACCCCTGCATTCATATTACCATTCCACTACACTTTGGTACAGTCTGTTTCCCACACATCTTCAAGACATTGAAAGTTTCAATATATTTTTATTTGCAACATTCTTTTCAAATACACATTTAAGTTTAGAAATAACATTTATAAATCGATTTCACTTTCATTCATATATAGACATGATTTCAAGAAAAATGAATGCGAGGCTGATTCCATAAATATGTATCACATAATACTGCTGTTTCCCAATGAGGTCTTTCCATGTATTCATTTTTCTTTATTGGCATCTTCCTTCCTATCTCTTGGGAGATCTTCAGGCCATGGAGCTTGGACTTTGAACATACTCAAATCAAGCATCAAAAAAGGTGACAAGGGTTAGGGAGGCTCCCTTGACATTTGGTACGCAGGCATCAGCCTTGGCAATTAAAGGCCACCTTTCTAGCAAACAGTAATTGAAAAGTGTGAACCACATGAGCCTCAAGTCAATAACAGTGTAAGCACACAAATGACCCTCAAAGCTTTCTTCTTTCACCAACCACTGCTCTTTGCTTTTTACCTTTTATCCTTCCCAGCATCATCACTTAATCCACTCTAATGAGGTGAGCAATACTGTTAAATATGGAGTACTAATAGCTCATATGGGAGTGAAACAATATGTATAAAGAAATGTCTTTGCACTGTTACACAGCTATATTAAAAATACAAACAGTATATGATTATGCCTACTGTAGATAGATAGATAGATAGATAAGCTACAGTATAGATATATAGTTAACTAATATAAACACACCATTTAGGCTCCCTGCATAGAAGGTCATTACTGCAGGCCACATGTCACTGCCATGTTTACAAACAGCAGGTGCCTGTTAACAGCAAAATAGCTTTGGTTTATTTATTTATTTACTTTTTCCCATCTGTCTATGTTTTGCAAGTGATATGTACCTGGACATGTGAACAGCTGCATTCAAGTAATGCATATGACTAGTTAAGCTGAAATTAATAATATAAGGGACAATAGTAAAATTAAGAATAATTTCTCTCTCTTTTACCCTAAGACCTTATATAACAGTATATGGTAATCATCAAACAGAAAGACAAAATTTCAAATGCTAAGCTAATCAAAGTATGTTAGTTATCAACCTTTTGATATTTTGATGCGGAGAGCAGTGTGGGACAGCCTGAAAATGCTCACTTTCACCTTTTTTCAGGTCAACCTACGCTCCGCTCCACTGCGTGTGGCTGCACTGAGGAGGAAGCTGTAGTTTTCAATGCAGGCATACGGAGCAGCATATGAAAGCAGATCCACTTCTCTCAGCCTGGGAGAAAATTACAGGCTGATTGAATCGGACAAACTGCTCTGTGTGCCCAGGGCCTAAGTGACACAAAATCACTTTCATTATTGCTTATTTAAATTGGAATTGCAGCAGGGGCATTGCCATGCTCGGCCAGACAAAGCAAGGCAGCCTTATCCTTACTGCTTCACTAGGGCAAGGGTAAGTACTCTCATTTGCACATCTAAATGACACATATATTATGGGATGAGCAGCGAACTCAGGCAGATGCAGACGCAAATTTTTACACTCTAATTCAGCAGCTATCTATTTCTCTGTGTGTTTATACACATCATCTTTTTCTGTACAAGATATTTTTACCTGCGAAATCAGCATTTGCTTTCTACCATTTTTTTAAATGTGTAAGAAATATTTGCACTAATTCAATTAATTTATATTTTTCTGCATTTGAGAGTTAGCATAACCAGCTACTGTACCTGTAATGAAAACAGTTGATGACAATGTATTTAGTACTCACACAAAGACTTTTTTTGGGGGGGGGGTAGTACAATGAGTTTCTATAGGATTAGACTGCAAGGCTTAAATGTACACATAACTTCAAGCAAGATACTGATAATTTTGGCTCTTACACTTCTTGCACCTCCCTCTCTTTTCTTTGAGCTTAATCTGATTTTGCCAGTTCACTTTGATCTAACAGGGGCAGGCAAGTCAGGTCCACAAGTACAGATGGAGTAAATATGGAGATTAGCCTCTTCTCGTACTGCATTAGCTCCTAATACCTGATTAAGCCCAGAATCATGCAATTGTCTCAGTGTTGGCTATCAGAGTGGCAGGGCTCAGAAGGGGGCTGGATGAAGGCTGATTTTGTAATGGATACTTATTTTATCCCAGTCCTCTAAGAAGATTAGGCCTGAGGGTGTCACATTAGCTATGATCTCTAGGCCTTTGGTAATGTCTTGCCGTTTTCAAACACCTCAGCTTCAACCTTAGAACAAACAGGCAGCTTGGACTCTGGCCCCATGTTGTGGCATGAATAATTGCACACTGCCAAGTGTTTGAAGATCACAAAGTGCTGTGTAAATTATCCAGTTTGGACTTAGTAGAAGTGATTTGCGGTGACTTATTGCATCTTTTCACAGTTCAGAATTAAACTTTTTACATTTCTTACCATTCCTTTGATGAAGAATGAAAGTTAAGCAGTGGTCCTCTATTACTTAAAATAAGCCAAAAGGAATGTAACTGAGTGTTGCATAGCTAATAGAAACATGCAACATCCAGTTAATTTTAAATTAATAATAAGTAGTATAAACTTTTTTTATAAATGTAATTATTTAGCAAAAAAGTTTCACAACCTGCACACCCTTTTAAAAATGATCACAAGTTTATTGCAACCATAAAAAATCTGATGCTTCGGTCCTCAATAGGACCGAGATAGGTCCTTGAGAAAGGTCCTATTGAGGACTGAAACGTCGGATTTTTTATGTTCGCAATAAACTTGTGATAATTTTTAAAAGGGTGTGCAGGTCGTGAAACTTTTTATATATATATATGTACTGTATATATATATATTTAAATAAATGATAATAAAGCAGCAACGTGATAGATTCCTCATGATGTTTAAATGCTTTCAGGAATTCACTAAAATGCTTTAGAGGATAGGCCTCTGTCCAAAGTCAGTCTGTACCCACACCTGCATGAAGGTGTGAGAGCAGTAATCCACCAGTAATTCTACCTTGTCACTAAGAGGATGTTGAGCCAGATTGTTAAAACTGGGCAACTGACACTATTTTATCGCAGTAGTACAGTGCAGTATTAGTTGTGGTATTACTTATGGAATCCCTGTGCTTTGCTGCATAACACCACCCAACGAAAACACAACACAAAGTCTTCTCAAATGCAGATTAGCTTAGAAAAACCTAATGTTTGTTATGCTTCATTCCAACACCATTAATAAGAACTGTTTAGAGCTACCTTCCCTAGCAAATATTATTGTGCATTTGTGTTTTTATTTCCTGCAATAAGAAATAGCAATAAAAACATAAAGCAAAGTGGTTTATTCAGTTAAGAGTGGATTTTACCTCAGTTGCCTTTAGTATATAGCCATGTATTTTTATGTTACTGCACAGAGCAAATGCACAGCAGCAAAAAATAAATTCCAAATAGATTGTGGTCATCAAGTTTTAAATACATTTGCTTGCACAAAGTGGTTTTACAAATTTTACACATTTTACATCAACAGCAAGAGTGACAATGCTAGAACTATCATTTATGTAACCTTTTTGGCAACTGGCATTCATATTCAAAAGGAACACTTAATACTTAAAGCAATTTTCTCTGATTCCTCCCTAAACCAACCTATTGAAGGGGCATTTACAACTGTGTGAACATACAACTGCCACCAAAAACAGCATCATCCAAAACAAAGATCTCCCACTTGTGCAATGCTCTAAAGTCACATGACATTAAGGTTTTTGTTTGGTGAAGCACTTAGGATTCAGCCAAATTCAAATTCTGAAATTCCACTGATTCCTGGATCCTGAATCCTTTTCCCCGGCCACAGTAAAGCATTATTGCAAGTACATTTCAGCTACCACAGAAATCAAATATTAAATCATGCATGGCTAAAAAGCTATGTTGCTTTGCTTACTGGGGCAAAACTTAATGCCACATTTAGAAGAATAATGCTTTATAGATCATTATTCACACACATAACACATAAATCTAGTCTGAATCAATGTAACAATTGAGTCTTCTCTTGTTCTGAAAATGTTGTCCTGCTGTGTCTACAATAGTTGCAGAAAAACAGAGGTACGTTGTCAGCCACTGATAGAAACAGAAAGTAATGATGCTTTTTATAGAATTTCCACAGGCCTGCATTTGATTTTGACTTTGGCACTGTCTGATGCACATTTTTTTTTTAAATTATGCAGTTAAAATTGGCATACTTTGGATGTTCCATCAGTAGTTTCCTTTGGACCTTTAAACAAGAGAAAAAAGGGTGAAATCACTGCGGTGGATTTCAAATGTAAGACTCCTCCACAGTGATTATAATCACTTACCTGATACCTAGGGCCAGTGCTCCTGTTAACAGAAAACTGCACTGGCCCAGAGCACTTATGAGTAAGCACCAAGGAGCGATCTTCTTCCTTCTTCTTTGCATTGGCTGTGCATGTACAGTAGAGTGAAAAGCCAAACTTTAAAAAATAAAAAAAACACCTTTTTCATTCTACAAGTCTTTGGTCATTGAAGAATGAAGAACTGGAAGAAAATGAGGTGCAGCTTTCTGCTAACAAGAGTACCCGTCCAAGGTATAAGGTAAATCATTTTAATAATTTGTAAATATGCTTGAAGTGAAACCTCTGTTCCACAAGTCTTCATGTGAAAAACAGATCCCCCAGTATCTGTCTATAATGTCCTTGGTAATATATAAAGAAACAAACCCTAAATATGATGTTTTCTTGAAGTCTAGATATGATCTCAAACATATTTACATATACAAAAACTGAAAGCTAATTGTTTCTTAAGGCAAGTAATGTCATGGTTTTAGTTTCAAGCCACATATCTGACTTACAGGTCTGGTTACCAGACCTGGTACTAACTTATTTGATAATAAATTCAATAAAGTTGAAACTCTTTGCAATAACTGCCACTTTTTATTTTTTTATTTGAAAATGGCATCTAAATTGTGCCATTCATTGCACAGTATTTGATAGATGTGAAAACCCATAGGGTATAGTAAAAATAGTTAAACAGCAATCCACACATTTGTTGTTCTGGTTACTATCAATTTCTCACAATTTATCTATGTGTGATATCCCCCCCTGTGGAAATTACTGAATCTTGGAAGTCTTGAGTTGCTTACACATGCAAGCTGGTAACAATGATGGGATTTTACCTCATAAGCTTATGCATTGTAACCCTGATTAAGAAAAAACAAAGCTCTTGTAGGCTGGGTGTCCAAAATAACAGCATGTGGTAAGTAGTTCAGCACACACAGTTATCCCGAAAAACCCTAAATAGGAAAGGATGAGCCCAACACAAAAGAGTTAGTACAACACATCCTCTGGAAGTTGCGTGAAATCTCAGTTTGATGTAGTGTTTAAATTTCCCAGGAACAAATCTTAGGTAAAGATAAAAGGGAAAGAATAAAAGGCTTCTTGAATTAATCTTGTACTCAGCCAATTTACATACCTTTATTAACCAAAATACTAAATGCTTACAGTACATAATAGTACTGTTTGGAACACATAACATTAAAACAGTGTTCCACAAAAAAAGAATGACTTGGTAGACATTCCCCGCAAAAAGTGATTCACAGCTTATACTTTATCAAACATGTCTTTGAAATTTCTTATGGCCATATCTGTAAAAGAGTCTATAATAATTTACTCCAAAAGTTAGGTAAAAGTTGGTGTACACTAAATGGGATATTTATAAAGTTCAACTTTAACTAATGCCATACTTTACAATCTTGGAATAATCCACAACAGCATGCTAACTGGCTAAATATGTGTCTTTTTAAATAAAATCTATGACTAAAACTGTACCATTATTTGACATAGTTCTAGACTAGGGCTAATAGATGGAAGCCAACTGAACAAATTTAAGAAGCAAAGTATTTCTTGTGGTGTAAGAGCTCTTACATAGGGGCATTTGGCAGATCCAATGCAGGAGAACACAGGGCAAAATGCGTAAATCTTTTGTTTCATGGAGGGAAGATTTTACCTGCAGGAGTTAGGGTGCGATCCCTAAGATGGCTGCTGGTTCATGTCTGGCACATTAAGTGTGCTGCTTCCTTTCAGGTTTGGAATAAAGGACTCCCTCCCAGAAAAGAGGGAAGTAGGAAAGAAATGGTGAACTGGATGAAGTGTGCTTTTAGTGAGAAAGCTGTGGACTAAAAAGGGAGCAAACTGCAGGTTGTATAAGCCCTAGATCAGTGATCCCCAACCACTAGCTCATGAGCAACATGTTGCTCACCGACCCCTTGGATGTTGCTCTCAGTGCCCCTAAACCCGGTAGTTGTTTTTGAATTCCTGACTTGGTGGCAAGTTTTGGTTGAATAAAAACAAGATATACTACCAAATAATAGTCATTCTTAGCCCTTATTTGGCACCTCCATGAACTTTTATGATGCTTTTGTTGCTCTCCAAGTCTTTATACATTTGACTGTGGCTCACGAGTAAGAAAGGTTAGGGACCCCTGCCCTACATGTTCGACAAAGAAATTTGCTAACTTATGCTGCAACTGTAGAGTTTATTTAAGAAAGTGTTTCATATATGTTCTGATTCTGATGTTAATACAAAGAGTGACTCATTTATAAAGTTCGTACAGTACAGAATTATTCTCACAGTGAACATATTTGCCCTGCCCATGTTTATACTTATAAAGCTGGACAAGATTGGTGCATTTAATGTGCAAACATAACTGCAAATTTTTTATTTGCAGTGAAATTGTCCTTAAGATTTTTTAAAATATGTCATAATTGCAAATTGAAAATATTTATGTGCATACTTTGCATCTGAATTAAACTTAAAAAATATTTGTTAAATGGATTGTAAATTTATATTTGCATAGTTAAACACGCACAGTGGTATGCACACACAAACCTCGACCAAATTTTTATGCGAAATGCGCATTTCATAGTGTTTCGCAAGAAAAAGAACGACGGGTACAATAGGTCAAAATTTAACTGTTTAGAGGGAAACGTGCAAAAAAACACAAGAGCAGAAAATATGCATTTCTTAAGCTGTATCTGCTATCAATTCATTTGTGTACTATTATATCACAATAAGGATAATTGTGATGCACCATTACAAATTAAGCAGAGGCACCAGTGCTATAATCACAGAGCATTCCATTTTCCCATATAAAACAGGCTTGGGTCTGCTGTTACCTAACAGGTGTCATTTCACACATTTCTGTGGATATATACTGTATATACTCGAGTATAAGCCTAGTTTTTCAGCACCCAAAATGTGCTGAAAAAAGGCACCCTCGGCTCGAGTTGGGTGCCATGGGTCCCTCTAGACTAGCACCCTCTCTCCTTTGTGTGCAAATTAGGCCACCTGCAACCAGACCCTCCAGTGCCCTGGCCTAGGCTCCCATTAGCAATACTTATTTCCCCTTACATCTCCTCCAGGACTGGGTCTGCTGCCAGTTTGCCAATGTGCAATGAGCATGGGGTAGTACTCATATTGTTTTTGTTGACCCTCTTCTCCGCTTACAGAGCTAGTTTACTGTTTTTCTTTGAAATAAATATTGAATAACATATACCCCACTGATGCCTCAATTAATGTAATTTTATTGGTATTTATTTTGATTATTGAAACTTAGCAGAAGCTGCTGCATTTCCCACCCTAGGCTTATACTTGAAGTTTTTCCAGTTTTCTTAGGTAAAATTAGGTACCTCGGCTTATATTCGGATCGGCTTATACTCGAGTATATACGGTATATTGCCACCAGAGTTAAACATAGAAAACCTTCAATGACAAAAGATGCAAACCTTCTCCTTTGTATTCTTTCTGAAACAAGGTCTGTTTTTTTACCAAGAACATTTACCTCGAAATTCCATCTCCTATATTGGGTCCAAGTTGTCTTTTTCCAATTCTTGAAATCATCAACCCTGTTGCTATTTGACTTTAACCTCCCCAAGAGATGCGCATATTTAATGTTTTCAACTATCACTTGCTAGACTCCTCTGTACAACAACCACCTGCTTTTTTCATAATGGATGGTCGGCAAGAAAAGAGGTGGAGAAAATTCTTGATTCTAGACTTTCCAGAGGCACCTTATAATACTTTATTTATGGGAAGGGCTTTGGCAGGACTTTGGCTGAGACATGCTCTTGGGTAAAATATTCTGATGCCCATGCTCCTTGCCTGGTACAAGAATTCTAATAAGCAATTTGCTCAAAAACCTGGTTAGAGTGGCCTTGTGGCTCACCTAAGGTGAAGACTTTGGCGCATATTTATTAGTGTGTAGGTCAACATCACCAGTGTTTTTGCCCATAGCAACCAATCACCAATTCGAATATAAAGGTCCTCTAAAAGTTAGAAAACAAAAGCAAATTAATTGGTTGCTATGGGAAACATCCCCCATTATGTTGGCTTACACACTAAAATGAATATGCCCATTAATTAATACATAACAACTCATATATAGAAAATTGATACAAAAGGTAACAAGCACCTTAATGTAGTGTGCATTATTTAAAAAGTACATCCTAAAATATCAAATATCAACACTAGAATGATTAATCTCAAATATTTTCTAGTCCTCTGCATACTGGTGCTCAAAAACCACAAATTTACAACTTAAATATAACTTAAATAATTTACAGCATTAATACTATTAGAATTTATACACTGAAAACTACCCTGTCTGATAAGTGCTCTTATCTATCTAGTCTTTTCTCGTGCAGTCATCATTTCATTTATGTGTCCAACAAGCGGTAAAAGCCATGTTCATCTTTAGTATGAATAAATATAACTTACTTTTTTCTGTTTATGTAAAACCACATACTTTAGATATAGTGTATATGATTCTTATCTCAAGTGTCTGAATAGTTTTAAATCCTTTAAGGTATTTAGGCTTTGAAAATGCAATATCCTTTACTATAGTAAAGTACTGTGAAAAAAGCATACTGCATTACATGTCATAAGATAAAATAAAAAGTAAAGCAGTACATGGTATTTTGTCTAGTTTCAAGACAAATTATGTGTTTAAAGAATATTATGAGAAGTTGTTAACACACAGAACAGAAGGATCAGTCTCCATTTGTATTGGTTAGAAGACACTTTTTTCAAGATAATGTAACCAGGATGATAGTTGCTAGCCTATATGAGCAGAAGAAAATATAAAAACCACCATATGAGGCTTAGGTATAGTGGTATAGTGGCTAGGCAATTTGATCACAAACTTGTGACTAAAAATGATGCATTTGGTAATAGATGGTCATAGAATGTTAATTGACAGTTTGTTTTTTTTAATTTTCAAGGAATTTTTGAGATCAGTAGCATGTTCATTATACTTAACTATACTTTGATTATCATTGGGGTATTTTGGAATACAGTGTTTTTAAAAAAAATATGGAAATGGTAAATATATCAAGTATATGTGCCCCGAGCCCTGCTTTCCCCAAGGCTTTCTCCATTTCCACCCACTTGTCTTTCTTCCTGCCCCAATGCCTGGCTGGGGGTTTGGTTTCTAAGAAGATAAATTTCCTGATAAAATAGTAAAAGTTTGGCTCTTAAATGTATATGTCCCTTGTGGGGAGCATGTTTAACTTTCCCTGCAGGTAGCTGCAAAATTAGCTCCCCTTTAGCAATGTAATTTTGGGTAAAGTACTGTCTGCAGCTAACAGCACAAATGCTACACAAATTATACAAATATCAAGCAACTATGTTGATTTGCATTATATTTAAATTTAAAATTTTAAATGAAAGACAGAGGGAGCCAGCAGATGGGGAGGAAGCTGCAGTCATCATTATTATTTAATTATTCAGTGCTAGCAAGTTACAAAACACTTTACATTATTTTATAATTTAACGAACAAGGGTTACAGAGTAGAATGAAAGATCAGATGGACCTACTACTAACTAACTAGCAACTACCAACAACCTTATGGTATAAACATGAGCCTTAAACTATGTATAAAGCATTAAATAAGTGATACTGGGCAGTATTTGAAAGTCACCTATAGTAAATGTGTCTTTATATTCTGACAAAATACTTTTTAGTTTTCTTTTTATTTCTTTTTATTTCAAAGACTATACTATTGTATATTAAAAAAAAAACATTAAAAGGCAGTACATATGCTTCTCAATCAAATCTTGACATTCCAATTAACAAACTTAATGTAATCTGCCCAAAAGGCCTGTAGTCAGTTGAGTTGTTTTTTCAACCAAACCTTATTGGGTACAATATAAGTGTAGTTTATAAAAAAGCACTTCTCACAGAAGCATCTGTCTATTCACCTGCTTCACATAGCATTTGGAGACCTGGTGAATTTCTTCAATTTAGCAATGAACTTAAGTCATTATTAGAAATGACAGGGAAACCTGATGAAATTGTACTTTCATTTGGAAAACAAAATTGCAATCAGGCCAACATGATTTCCTCATGGTCTGACCATGCTAATGCCAAGTTGAGACATGGGCAAATGTATTTAAAAGTCATAATGGAGTATTACCATGCAATCTTCTTTTACTGGCCTTTATTAATATAAAACTTCAATTTGCATGTAAATGCAGTCAACTTTCATATCATCAAAATACATGAGCCATGGGAAAGTAATGAATTGAAGTTTGATGTGGCAATTACTGACGTTTATAAAGAATTTTAAAGAGGTCATTCTAGTCTGGGCTGAGAAAATGAGGAAATCAACAGGGAATATTGTCAATATAGTAACCATGGGAGTTGAAGGCAGTCCCAGGTGTTAGAAGGCAAGATGATGATTAATAGGGAGGCTGTATGAAGCTTCTCACCCAGAAGAACCAAGCTAAACCTAAGACTCAATAACGTAGCTGTATTGAAAAGGTACTTGCTGGTCTCCCTCTTTAGCAGTCTCAAAATGTGTTCCAGAGGGAATAATGCAGCAAGTGTTTATGAGAGAGAGCAGTGCTGACGGTTTAATTGGGCTTCACGTCCTTTCAGCTCTTCTTGGAGTCTGATACACAGTTTAACCTTTTTTTTCCACATCAGATATTCAAGTGCCTCTGGGATTTTAATAAAGCAGGGGCTTGATGGCTTGGCAAAACATTGACTTAGTTGGTAAATTGAGTTAAACTGTTTTTTTCTGTGCCTGTTGTAGTAGTAATTTATAAGTCTCTTGCAGTTTTCAAGGTAATGTAGATCACGCCTGAATGTGCCTGAGTGTTTTGTGTATCAGTGACAAAAGCCAGTATGATGCTGAGGATTTAACATTACTGGGATCACAGACATAAAAGCTAACATGATGCTTGCTTTAAAACATGAGCGATAAATGAATGAAAAGATAAAGAAGCTTTTTCACTTCTTTTTGTTGCTCTTACAAATAAAATGCGCTTTTCTGTGCTTTTCACAAATAAACTGCTAACACAGGTTATACAGCTTTAGTAGTAGCAGAAAGCTTTATGTATTGGGCTTTTAACACATTTCTGAAGCATTTTAAATGCAGATAACAATAAAGCATTTATTTTTGACTGTACAAACTACAGCCAAATGATACTGAGACAACTTATATAATTTTATTTTATCATATTTACGTTAATTGTTTCTGAATTCCAGCAAGGAATTGTGCTACATAATGTTTAAAGATTTTTCAGAATAATACTTTTTTTCATATATTTAGTAACATTCAAAATTTTAAGGCTTTTCCATTTTTTGTCAGTTAAATTCATTTTTTAATTTCAAATAAATATCACTGTGATTTGTATTGTAAATGTAATGTAACAGATATTTACAATAGTATTTTTGTTTAATGAATTCTGGCAAAAAGAAAATGTGAGAAGCAGAATATTTGTTGACTGATTCTGTGATTTACCTAACAAAGGGCAAACTTAGATGATGTCCTGTGATAGGCTAAGGGCAACACAATTGCTTTCTCTTCAGTCAGACACAAACAATGCATACTTTCACACCCAGGAGTCATGGGGTCCCATACAACTAAGTTAGCATGGCACTATCCCTAGGGAGCTCCAATTATCAGGCAATTGGTCAACTAGGCTCCCTGAGTGGAGAGATCAGCCAACAAGTAGAATGGGGCAAGGAATAGCCCTACCCTTGATCTGCCCCAGCCATGCTCAATTATGCCAAAACCCTTCAAATGATCTACTAAACACCAACCACTGCCCACAATCCCCTCAACCTTTGTGACCAGAAAATTGTATCATGGCCACCTCTGCCATGTTTCCCTGCCTGCAGTACCCCCTGTATCCATCTGATAGTGGTATTGTTTATGGGTGCCTTAATAAGAGTTAGCTCTGGTGTCAAACTGGACAGGTTTCCCTGTGCAACCATGTTCATTTTCTGTCTAACCACAGACAGGACACCTGAAATAGGAGCACTTTTTTTTAAGCTATTTGTGGTGAAGTTTGTTTCAGCATTCTATCCACAGGGACAATACAGGTGAATTTGAATTTCACATTTTGAAATATTGTGAGAATATGATGAGAGTAGAACTTAAGAATCAATAGTGTTTTTAACATATGAATACATATATATATATATATATATTGTCACAAAATGTTTTCTTTTTTGTGTGATGTTTCTGGTTAATTTTCTAGATAACGGCCCCTCTTTATCTAACTGCTGTCTCAATGCACATCCTAGATTTGAGAAAAACAAATACATCAAGGAAAGACTAGAAAGAGATAGCATGGGAAACACTACATTGCTATCTCCCCTACACACCGGAAGGAAAGATCTATCAAAAGAACTAATGCGAAACTATGTATTTTGAGATAAGTGAGCAATGTGGAAAAAATACAAGATTTTCAAACTAAATATCTTCCCATTTATAATCTTCCGGTTGATAGCATGTACCAAATGAAGGAAACAAGTCAGGTTAAAAATGGGGAAACAATAATATAATAATGACAACAATTACAGACAATCCAAAAATTGTTACTAAACAATTATGTTAAATACTTTAGAAACCCATCAATGCTACAATAAAAATTGTACAGTGACACAAATAAATAACATACAGCCTAAAAAAAAAAATAGAAAGGAATCTCTTATTAATAAACAAACGTATACTTCAAAGTAAAATAAAAATAATATAGTATACAAGTACAGGATCTATTATCAGAACTAGTTGAGACCTGGGGTTTGCCAGATAAGGGGCATTTACATTAATTGTGGCTACCGAAAACATGTAAACATTAAAAAAATAGGATTGTTTTGCCATTAAGATTGATTTGTTAGTTTATTTACAATTATGTAAAAGGTACAGTTTTAATATTACAGAAAAAAAGGAAATTCTTAAAAAATCAATAAATGTATGCTTAAATAGGACTCTTTTTTAATAGGAGCTTTTTTAATTATGGTTCTTGATTATAGGTCCCTTCCCTGTGATAATAAACATTCCAGCTGTCTTGTGCAAATAAGTAAGTGCTAAATACTGGAGGGGTCATTTACAGTACATTACAGAATGCAGTGTGCAATGTATACCCTGCATTATGTAAAGTAAATGACCCCTCCAGTATTTAGCACTTACAGCATTTGCCCCTTAGTGCTCTAGAACTTGCATTAATGGTTAAGTAAATGACTCCTTGGATCTAATTCTAGTATATGCTTTGCATTCTATTCAGTTACAATGTCCTTGTGTTGAATATTCAAACTATGGTCGTGCGACCATTGGTTGCACAAAAGATCGTTCTCAACCTCCACAGACCAGGGCTAAATCATCAGATATGGAGGTAGAAACAATAGGAATTCTACCTCCTTCTGCCGATTCAGCCCTGAACGTAGATTTTGCTCAGACGCCTTCAATGGTGCCTGATCAAAATCTTTTAACCCGCCCGATCGACAAATCGACCAATATCTGCAGTCTTTTGCAATATCAGTCGCCTTGTCGAGCAGCCATACACGCACCAAATATCGCATGAAACAATGTTTCGTACAATATCATTGTTGCGTGTATATCCAGCTTAAGTTTTATAGTTGCAAAATACTTTCTAGTTCAAATCCATAAATTGCTACTAAATGTAGTTTAGCAGATTATGAAGGTATAGTCCATCATCCTCATTTTAAGCTGCAAATCTAGATGATGATGATAAACCTTTTTGTATATTGTAGTCATTATAGGTTTGCAGAAGGTTCTTAGCTAAGCAAAATGTGAATATGGTCATTCAAAGCGAGATGGGGGTGAATTTTATAGTGAAGGGTGAAGGTGATGCACAAAAGTAGAGAGATTTGATTGTTCAGTAATAAGGTGAGTACATGAATTCACTAGCATATTTTCCATATTCAAAATGTAGTTTAAAATTTGCCTTAAAGTTTCCTATGCTTTAAAACAAACAAAAAATCATACAGGAAGGGTAATTAATGTAAAGGTATTAGGGGCCTTAACTTGTAAACCCAACTGGGGCTAAATGATGTGTAATCTCATTAAAGCATGTGGAATATGTTGGTGCTATATCAGTACATTAATTGGTGTTTATCCGTAAAATTGACCAAGCGGAGGATAAACATTCACCACAATAAAATATAATCTGTCCTGTGTCGTCTATACCACAACATTTGCCTGATAACTTATGTATAGAGAGACACTTACTGGGTTTGTTTTAAAAAGTATCTCTGTACTGGCTCTGAGGGATAAACACAATAGGTGGGATTTGGCAATGAAAGGAAGTTTTAACCTCAGACAAGCTGAGATAAATAATTAGAAAAATTGAAGACATGATTCTTTCAAGGCCAACTAAAGTCAGTCAAAGAATTAGGATAGAAATTGTTAAACAAATACATAGATCCTGCAGATGCTAGTCCTGTTGGATGAGGATCTCTAATGAAATAAGGGTCCCTGTCTCACAGGGAGATTTTAAGATTTACATATTGAACCACTGAAAAACTGAAAAAACTTGACCAGTGGCTTTCTCATAGCATACCACTAAATTGAAATCATATATTCTGTATGTATATTCTAACCATGCCTCAGCAGGCTTGGATCCCTTACAGATCTTAACACTCCTTGTGTGAAATGCTTATTCTGTATAAAATAACATCTCTGTGACCTCATCCAAATTATAGTGCATTATTTGCCATGTAATGAAAAACCCTATTGATCTAGAGACTGCCACAGTTGACTAGCGAAGGAAAACAGTTGTTTGTTGAGTGGACTACCTATTGTTACTAATCACTCTTTGAAAGGCCTTTTATTAGGTACATATGACATAAATCTGTTTTCACCTCATCAACTGCAAGTATCTTGTAAACCAGTTGCTAAACAAATTTCCCATTGGGCTGTTGACATTTATATATAAAAAACCAAGTTAACAAATCAGAGACATCTACATCCTGTTTAACTTGGAATAGGGAAAACATACATGTTCACTTCTATACAGTGCAGTAAATCCCAGACAATAATAAAAATGGTAGTTTTCAGACAAAAGATTAGTGGGAAGACTTTTTTTTGTTTTAGATCTATCTATCTGTCTATTATCTATCTATCTATCTATCTATCTATCTATCTATTCCTTTTATCTATCACATTCTATTACTATAGTGTTTAAATTATTTGTCTTTCTCTTCTGCCTGTTTCCAGCTTTAAATGATATGTGGTTGTTGGGTAGCACTGGCCCTGGCAACCAAAGTACTATTTCTTGGTAAGACTATAATTTTATTGTTATTATATGTATGTATGTGGTTACATTTTTATTTATACAGTACAGTACTCATAGTGCTGTACAAAAGAATATGTTATTTTTAATTCATCTCTCTTTTAAGACCCTCTCCTATTAAAAAATAAATAATGACCATCAATGGCTTCATACAGCAGCCCATTTGGCATCAGACTCCACAGATTGCCAGTCCAGGCCTGCTCCCCCCCCCCCCCCCCCCCAATTACCGAATTAGTCAATTTTGATATAAATGATGAGTTGCTCTACTTTTTTTGTCATTAAAGTTGTCTGTGAGCAAAACATCTCAAATAAATTAAAATTAAGTTAATAATTAATACCTTGTCCTGTGTATTACTGCTGCTGTGCATGGCATGGAACTTAATACATGAATACAAAATGCATGGGACTTGCATTATAATAGCCTATGTCTAAAACACTAGCATAATAACGTGGATATTTTTTTTTGTTGGAACAAGTGGGATACTTGCTAACTTCTTATTCAAGCAGGTTCTCCGATTAATACAGTGTATTATTTACACAATAATTATTCACAGTATACCTAAAGAATGGTGCATATAGCTCAGCTCTAAAGGTATAAAACATCTTTCTTCACATGCAGACTACAAATCAACCCTGTCTTTCTGTAGGCTCTGAGTGGTTGTTAGTGATCACTGATCCTCCAGGTGGTAGGTATTACTCTCTGATCCTTATTGGTAGTTAGACTCAAGGGCAAAAGTATACTGTATATTGCTGGATTTGTGATCCTTTTTTACCAAACCTTTAAAATAGACGTAAGAAATTAAAAAATGCTTTATTACTTGTGAATTTAATTTAAATTTTATAGAAATCTATAGGCTACATATTAAAGAATCTCACCAAACTGGAATATATTTATCAGTAAATATTGCCCTTTTACATACTTTCCCTTAAACCACCATTTAGTGATGTGCTGTGTGCTCCTCCCGAGATCATGACCAGAAAATATGCAGCTCTAACTGTAAGACATTTGGAAGCAGAAGACAGAATCCTGTCCATTAATTGGCTGATGATGCCTAGCATGTATGTGTGCCTTGGTTTGTTTGTGTGCACTGTGAATCCTATGATCCCAGGGGGCAGCCTTACTTCTTAAAAAGGCAATTCTCTATGTAGGAGTACCCAATAGCACATACTACTAAATACGTATATTTTCACAAAAATGGTTTATTTAGATGAAGCAGGGTTTTGCATATGAGCTTATTTAGGCAATTTTTTTTTATAGAGACCTACATTGTTTGGGGGTATAATTTTCCTTTCATTCAAGAAGCAGACTTGAATCCACATTCTCCATGACAGACAACCAGTTTTGACTTCCAAGCTGAAAACAGATGGATAGACAAATACACAGGGGAGAACCATACTCTTACATTTAAATTTATCCCCATGGGTTAGTGTGCCAACCTCATTTAATGTATTTGTGTGTAATTTAGCAGCCTGCACTAATGATTTTGCTTCAGGTATGCAAAATTTTGTGACAGATTGCAGGAGGGGCTAGTGATAAGTGAATTTGTACCATTTCACTTCACAGAAAAATTAGTGAAACCAGAGAAAAATTTGCAAAATGGCAAAAGTTTTTTACATTTTCAGGGACTTTTTTGCACAAATTATGTCTGAGTAAGTGGGTGTTTTTTCCAGCAACTGTTTTTTAGTGCAAAATACTTGATGGGCTCTTTCTCGGCATCCACTTTTTTCGTTTAAAATATATTGGGGGCAAAACTTTTCCCCATAAATCCATGCCCCTCTATCACTAGAAGAGCAAATACAGTGGGGATTGTGTAATGAAATTCAGACCACCAACTATACATTCATATAGCCTGGTTTCTGCATCTTTCATATAAATGTCTGGTGATTTACAAAGGAGAACAATGAAGCTAGAAGGAACTGCACAAAAGAATTAATAAAGCTTTGCTCTGTTTAGTTATTTTTGTACCTCCTATGGATTTTAATTCCTTTATATCACTTTTAATTCTTTTAGTAAATGAGCATTTAACTTTTAACTATAAAAGAGAAAAAATTAAAAATAAACAAGGATTATATCAGTAAAATATAACAATATATTTATACATGTATAGGATCTGTTATCCATAAAGCCATTATCCAGAAAGCTTTGAATTGTGAAGTCCATCTCCCACAGACTCCATTTTCATCATATAATTCAAATTGTTAAAAATAGTAGTTAGTAGGATAGTAGAAAAATAGATTTAAGGTATGGATATCCAAATTACAGAAAGATCACTTATGTAGGAAACCCTAGTTCTCGAGCATAAACCAAGCCTCTAAGCACTATTAGTTAGTGGAATAGTAATAATGTAAATTGTGAAAAAGGATTATATTTGGAATTTGCCATTTGGTTACATTTATGCATGCTGTATTAGCAAAAATTTCCTATTGCATTTATTCACATTTTGTCACCACAGAAGGGTGTTATATGTTGCCCATTTTGTGGACACAGGGCACAAAGCAAACTTTTGCATGTTTTCAGGCTCTTCATGCTTCACCTTTATTTTGGGATGTTTGTAGTTTCTGGAGATATATCTATATTTATATATATCTATATTTTTATATAATTTCCTGGGGCAAAATGGACCATGGAGAATTACATTTATAGGTCTAATGAGTAGGCAGCTTCTGTCTAGTTGAGGATCAGCTAGCTGCTATGCTTTGCCCTTACTCCTGCAACAGCAGTTAATCTTTAAAGGACCCAATATCCCGGGGAAGGCATTTTGCAGGGGTACAGCATCTGTAGAATTTGTATTGCTGTATGTGTGTATTAGAGCAAGTGGAAAGCAGTTTAACCTAAATTATTACTAAAAAGCACAGCAGTCTGATGTTGGAGAGGTTGCACTGCCAAAAGAATGTTGGGTTAAATTAGGTTATGGGCAGACACTGTTTTACCTTTTGAAAATGTGCCAGTATCACTTTAAGAGAGTGATTATCAAGGTCACTGTTTGATGACATTGCCCTAGATTTATATTTGCAGCCAACATTTTTAGATTTGCTTGTCTGATCAGAGTTGTCTTGCTTTGAATGTTAAATCAATACCCTGACATCAAAGATGATAAGTATCAACATCACCTTAACCACTGTTCCTCATGAAACACTAACTATGTCAGCAGTCCTTGCTGCTGTGACCCTTTGCCGCACCAGTCAGCCATTTCTTAAAGTGAATAATGCATTTTTCATGCATTTAATTTGTTACATTAAAAATGTTGCAATGTTAATTGGTTAATTAAATCAATAACCAAATCTGGATGGAAATACCAGCCATTGATATATTCTTTTATCCTTCTTTTATCTTGTGTGTTTTACCTTGTTACCTGTATTGTAATTAATCATGAGGAATGTTCTGTTTCTTCAGTACTGCTTATAGAGCATTATGCTATCTTTACCAGGGAGTCTCCACAATGTCAATATTCACTCTAAACTTGCTGAACCATTTTTGTTGTATAATCTACCCCAGCACCTAGAAAATAGATGTTTTGCCCGTTATCATAACACATAATCTCAAAGACCATACTTACGTACTCAGATGACTGGGCAGAAACTTTTACCAGCTTTGTATACCAAATGTATGGACATTAGAGGAACAGGCACAAAATAGGATGATTAAACATATTAGAAGAAACCTATTATAATCTGTCTTTGATTAGTAGGATGCATTTCCCAGACATTTCTCAGACTCACAAATGTATACAAACCCTTCCTCACCTTGTTCAATTGTTAAGTGATGGATTCTGGGACTTGAAGTCCTCTGCTTTCCATAGTGGCTGGTGCATAGATACTCTAGAAAACAAAAGGACTTCAGTTTCCAGAAACTTCACAATAACACAAGGTTAGGGAGAAGCTGCCTAATAGGGGTTTGAAAAAAGTTCCTACAAGTCAGAGGAAGAGTATAATGGTATCATTTTAATTTGGAGAATTGTAAGCTCTTTTGGGCAGGGCCCTCTTCACCTCTTGTATCGGTTATTGATTGCTTTATATGTTACCCTGTATGTCCAATGTATGAAACCCACTTATTGTACAGCGCTGTGGAATATGTTGGCGCTGTATAAATAAATGTTAATAATAATAATAATAATAATTTGGAGAATCATTTATGTCTATGTAAAAAAAAAGTGTGTAGTTTTTTTTTACATAAGCAGCTACAGTAGCACAGCTCAATGCAAAGTGCAATGTGCATGGGGCAGTAACTGTAATTGGACAACTCAACTCAACTAATTGGAGACAACTCATATAGACTGTTTGCACTTTGTAGATGTAGCATTATATTAATTGTCTACCACAGTAAGGGCTTCACAAAAGGTTTCTCTATAAATTAGTGTTGGTAAATATGTGGGGGTGACATGGAGCCCATATGGATGTTTTTTGCTGCTTTCTCACTATATTTAAAAAAAAAAAAAGTTTTCTGTGTACCTAAGCACTGTGGGACATGATTCTGGGAATTTTGGTCAAAAGAATTGTTTCCTTGCTAAAAATACAGAATCAAAATTCCACAAATCAACCATAAATAATATGTACAGAAATTGCATCATGGGTGATTTTCCCAGGAAAATGCTTTTTCAAGTGGAAAAGGTGAAAATCGCCATGCTAGCATCAAAAGGTGGGCAATTTTTAACATGTATGATTGCATTTTTATGCTGGCATTAAAAGAAAGGCAATTCTGGACATTCAAGGCATAATTTAAATGACCATGGACACAAGAACACACTACAGCACTAAACAGAGAACAAAATTGTGGGCTTCAAAAAGCGCTTCACGTAGGGCCTTGATATGCTCTGCTTCTCTCGGGTTGTCCAGAGTGCAGTGCTAAAGCTCCCTAACGTGTGTGTCTAAATGATGCACAAGTTATTGGGTGGGAATGGGACCATGAATATAGGCAGAGCATTTCTGCACTTTTGCACTTTGCCCAATGTGTGATAAATAACACTTTTTGATGCTGCTTTTTATTCTTCAAGATCTTAAAATTAACACATAAAACAGGCTAACAGGTATGGGATCCCATACCTGTATATATATATATACAGGTATGAGATCCCTTATACGGAAACCTCTGAAAGCTCTGAATTACAGAAGCCCATCTCCCATAGACTCCATTTTAATAAAATAATTTAGAATTTTAAAATTGATTTCCTTTTTCTCTGTAGTAATAAAACAGTATCTTGTAACCCACTTATAAACACCAAGTGGTGCCAAAATAGAGCTGATGATGTCATTCTGTGAATAACCAATCCCCCCCCACATAAGTGTACATATATGTAAAACAAAAAAACAACAATGCCAAAATAAAACGTGATAATCCATACCAGTAAGGAAATAGCTTTAGCTTTTATGTTTTTCACTTTGAAAAAGGTTGTGGAAGCAGCCGAAACGTTAGATGGACGTTTGAAACAAGTTTAATTTTTTTAATTTTTTATATATATCACAAATCGAATCAGATGCCGCACTCACAGGACTTAGTGAAAAAAATAAGGATTACATTTATTAATGTATCCACAGCCTTTCTTAAAGTGAACAGAAAAGTTACAAACCCACTCTTAAACCCAAATTGGCACCAAAGTGTAGCTGATGACGTCACACCATGTATGGCCAATCACTTAACACCAACCATGCATGCATAGAAACGAGTGTAGAATGAAAAAAGTCAGTTAAATCAAAACGCTGTGAATATCCCTAAATACTGATATAAACCAAGAGAAAGGAGCAAGAAGGAGAGAAAAAAACAGAGGAAAAAAAATTAAAAACGAAACAAGATGCAGGAAGTTAACCCGTATGGCTGAACTGCAACTACATTTATTTACTATACTGCACCCAGGCACACCGTGATTTGAATATACGTGAGTGCCTACTTTCCATTAGTTTTTATATATATATATACACACACACACACACACACACTAGTTTTTGGGATGAAATGATCTGTACAGTATGTGACTGAAAAGTAATATGGCCATTATGTTAATTATTGCACAGTTCTAATATATGGAATGTATGTTATTTTGACCAAAGACAAAACAAATCACAAGCATACATATACAAAACCTTTCATTGCATCTTTATATCTTTTTTCCCATTATATTTGGGAGATAAAATCTCACATTTTGCCTTTAGCAATAAAAACCATGTATACTGGCTTTGGGGTCTTGCATTTGGCATAGTTTAAAGATGCTATTGATCCCATTTCCTTTTCACTTAAGGCTTCCTGAAATACTATGTGCATTATTTTCCTTAAGGTGCTCAGTGCCCCCAGTTGACTGCATAACAAGATCAATATGTTTTGTCAGAATAGAAGAAAAAGAGAGGAACTATGATCACGTCTGCACAGCTGAATCTCTCTCATGATTTAAGTACTTAAGATGAAGACTGTATAATTAAGTGAAGACTTGCACTCAAGCCTCCCATTGCACCAAGGCACTTATTAAGACGAGTGAAACCCACTATCATTATCCAGTAAAGAGTATGATGATTGGCTGCTCTGTGTCAGGCCTCTAGTGGCCCACTTTGTCACAAATGCGAAAAGGAGAGTTCACTTTCTGTCAAAACTGGCTTTGCCAAATGTTATCATTTTAAATGCCGTGAAAGAGAGGGAGCTGGGCCTAGGGGTATACACAGGCCCATATGCTGGTGACAGTGATACAAGTGTAATTCTAGACTATTAGAGTGACACATAAGATCATTTCTGCCCTAGAACATGAGACAGCTGAGGATATTATGCAGGACAGGCTGTCACGCAATAACATTTTCAAAAATCTGTTAACCCCAGATCAGATCCTGTGAATATTTTATTGTTTAACACTTGGAGAAAGTATATTCATTAACTACACCCAAGTGTACCTAGGAAACCAAGCAGATGAAAGGTTAAAGAAAAAGGAATTAGTCTAGCATAGAGATGGAGAGAGCAAGAGAGGTTAAAATGCTTCTCCATTGCAGATTATAATCAGACAGAAATGTTATATTGAAATTAGGACCCTAGTAATAGTTAACAGTTGTGACTATAGTTCAAAACTCTTTAGAGAATTGATAAGCGAAAAAATGTATATGTAGGAATAACTGTATTCAAATACAAACAAAACAGATATGTATTGAATAGGAAGATAAGAAGACAAAAAAATGATTATTAAAGTTACTACAAAGATTGAAATGGAGTTGAAATCCACTATTCCTGTTTTCTCCCATTTATCTGTATCTCTCTATTATCCTTGCAGAAAAATAAAATGATGCGGCAATCAAAAGTGTGTGAATCAGAATTAATTTTAGACCTGCTTTATTTCAGTTGAAATAGAGATGGAAATGCCATTTTTATATGATTGTATATTTGCAATATATCTGCAGTATTATGCATTGTAAAAAGCAAGCCAAAGTTATAAATACAAAGGAAAGCATGCTGCGTGTGTCTGTGTGCCCTGTACTATTTTGTTAAACTGCAAACATCTGTCATTTCCTGAAGATTTTACAATTTTTTTAAAGGTTGTTTTCTTTATAGTTGTTATTTTGTTTATTTGTTTTGTTTTGCTTTTTTTTCTTTGATTTTGTTGCTTCTAATTAAACATGAAATGAACTAACAGTGAAAACTGGTCAAGTCAGTTTATTTGTGTTACTTATTATGAGCAGTTTGAATGGCTCATTATTCTTTTAATGCAAGACGTCTATGATTGCATGAGACAGCGTTTGCCCAACAATGTCACAAAGGTCAGCAGAAGAAAACAACATGATATGCTTTTGCAATACTTGTACATCTGAATGCTGTATCCACGGTGTAAGAGGAGCCCAGGGGGGATGGGGACTGTTGCACTTGGAGAACAAAAGAAGCCCTTCTGCTAATTGACTGCAAAATTAGCCAGATCCCCCTGTGGGATGCACACAAGACAGTAGCAGATGGAGACAACTCGGACACCATGGCTAAAAAAGCCCCTAAAACCTGCTGTGAATCTGGCCCATAATTATGGTTCACAACACTTTTCCTTGTTTAACACAACATAAGCAAGATGAGCAAAGGAGGGGAAAGATGCAAAGGTCAAAAACTGACAGTAATATTAAGTGATGCCTAAAAAAAGAAAAGTGTAGCAACTGCACAGTTACAAACAAACACTTCAGGGCAATTTGACAAGACACTTGGATAAAGAAAATGAAAAAATAAAAGAAGTAACTATTGGTGCTATATGATATGTTGGCCTCCTAACTGACTAAAATGCATATGGGGTGCAGTGCTGTCAAATCCTAATATAGGTGCAATTTTATTTTATTAGAGAAACAGTTTGTTATTGTTTTGTTTTTATGTCCTTTTGAAATTAAAAGGCTGGTGCAGTTTTCTGCTAATTGAAGCACCATCCTGGGGTATTAGGTAAATGATTACAATCACTGGGCGTGCCTAACATTTTGATTGTACTATTGCTTCTCCTTTAAAAATTTTAATTATTTGATTAAAACAGAGTCTATGAGAGGTGGCCTTCTTGTAATTTGAAAAACTGGTTTTATGGATAATGGACCCTATACCTGTATTTTGTAGTGTACCAGTACCCCAAAATGTAAAGACCTTCTGTTTTGTGGTCACATGGGATACTTCTTGTTCCTGTTACCTCCCTGATGAACCAATGGCAGCACAAAAAACAGCAAGCTAGAATGAGCTAGCTTTATAACCATTTTCTATTACATACTGGTGACCATACTATATATAGATGAAAACAGATCAGTAGAATATGTTTTTAAGATGAAAATAATTTATG
The DNA here is from genome assembly GCF_000004195.4 of Xenopus tropicalis. Classification (NCBI taxonomy): domain Eukaryota; kingdom Metazoa; phylum Chordata; class Amphibia; order Anura; family Pipidae; genus Xenopus; species Xenopus tropicalis. The sequence goes on from NC_030682.2 coordinate 68,130,280, forward strand.
TGAGATTTTTTTGGGATAGTGAACTTGCTTAGGTTATCCAGGTTATCTAAAAAGTCTGGCTCATATATTAACACTGGCGAAATTCTGTAATAACTGTCCAGGCTGCTACTAATTCCAGGGTCTGTACAGCCTGACAAGTCCATACAAACAATAACACACAAATTCATCAAAGAAAGATTGGTAAGCACATTGGGCTGACTGTTAGTTGCAAAGAAATTGCAGATTATCAACCCATGTTAATACAGGGGAAACAAATCCCCTGTGGGAAAGTATCTGCTTGTTTGGTAGAGCAGGTTTTAAAAAGCCCATATGAATTCAAGTAGTCCTCTCACAATGGGCCAACATAGGACCCTAGGATGATCCAGTTATTGGCCTTTGGTCTAAATGGCATAATCATCCTGATTTAGTCCATGAAATAGAAAATCAAATTAGGTTAACGTATCTGCCTAAATTTGATGATTTTGCCTACTTTTTTGTTTTACTTTCAACATAAGTGAGCTTTATAATAAATGAATGGCAATATCTTGATTCTCTTCATTTTACTGTGAACCCAGGCAACATGATTTTCACAGTATTCTTTGTGAACATAAATATTATTAGGTCAATAGCTAGCTAGACCCAGGACAAAGATAGAAGTTTTTAATCTCAATAGGTGGACCACAGAGGAAATCTTTTGCAGTTGTATGCTTACATCAGGTAAGTTAAGATAAATAGTTTCTAAGTGCTTCCTAAATGGGTCAATAACAGAGGTGAGGTGACCATGAATTATACATGAACTGCATATTTACTATACCCTGTATGGAGCATTAAATGAATAAGCTATGAGCTTGAGTTCTGCAACCAAAGATTAGTGTTGTAAACTATAAAGAGCTACAAAACAGAAAATGCAATCATATATCTAAAAGACGAAAGTGCGATAAGTTCTTCTCACATTGTATGGATTATCATTGGGGAATAGAACAGAAACCTTTTTTTCTAGTGTACACTGGTTAGCGGGATAAATTGAATGATTTTTCTTGAACATTTTTAGTTTTTTGGTGCCAAAATAGAAATTTTTGCTAGGAAAAACACATTTTTTTCTCAATCTATTAAGCAACAAAACCAAGTCAAATACTACAGCAAAAATACACCATCTAAAACCTGTTGAGATCATGTAGAAGTCAATGGTAGATGTCCCTTTTACTGGACAATCTTTGTTTGCTTCGTGATTTTAGAGATTTTTGGGGTTTCCTTACACTGGCTTTTGTATGACAATATGAAAAAGTTGTGAGTTTTGTGTTTTTTATGCATCTTTTTTTTCGTAATTTTCTCAACTAGGTTATTTTGATAAATTACATTCATGGAAATTAATGGGCGGGGTGACGTCACATCCATTTTCGCAGTCACTGTTTCACTAATTTTTCCGAAGTTTCCCGAATTTTTAGGCAAAGCAAAACGAGACAGATTAACTCATCAATAACCAGCAGGTTAATATATATATATATTAAATGCTATTACACTATCTGGATTTTTGTATATTCTAGAGCAGTGATCCCCAACCAGTGGTTTGTGAGCAACATGTTACTCACCAACCCCTTGGGTGTTGCTCTCAGTGGCCTCAAAGTAGGTGCCCATTTTTGATTTTCTGACTTGAAGGCAAGTTTTGGGGACATAAAGGCCATGTGTACTGCCACACAGAGCCTCCTGTAGGCTGCCAGTCCCCATAGGGGCTTCCAAATAGTCAATCACAGCCCTTATTTGGCACCTCATGAACAACTCTTTTTACATTTGAGAGTGGCTCCTGGGTAAAAAAAGGTTGGGGATCCCTGTTCTAGAGTCTGAGGAAGCACAGACAGTAGAGAGAGTTCTGAGGAAGCACAGACAGTAGAGAGAGATCTGCTTAATTGATTACTTGATTAATTGGTTACTACAGGCAATACCTCCAACCATTGGTTTGTATGTAGGTACTTCTGCTGCATAGTAGAGGCTTCAGATTGCATATAAGTACCTTACAATGGCATGTATCCAAAGTATATGCTATTTTTGGAGTTAAAGGAGGAATAATACCTCTAATATTTTCTACAATACTTGGGGGCCCATTCATTAAAGTACGAATTTTCACCAATTAAAAGCACGATTGGAAAAAATTCGGACTAACCACAATAATTTCTGATGTGTGAAAATTCCAGAAAAATTATTTTCTTGGTTGTACAAAAAAAACGATCGTAAGCGACACGAAAACCTTTCTGGCATTGAAACTCTGCAGCTCCAACCTGGCCAAAACAAAGTCACAATACCAAAGCTTGAATGAATTCCGAAATGTTCGTAGTCATTGCAACAAATTTGATTTTATTGCGGAAATTAACGAAAATATTGTGGACATAACGCAAAGTTCTATAAATTAGAAAAAATACACATTTTTGTCATTGTACTCAATTGTACTATAATAAATGAGCCCCTTGCTGTTAATTTGAGTCATTGAAATTACTACACTATATGAGCTCCTGATTGCTCTAATTGCCATAGGTGCTGATTTATATTTATATTGTGAGAATTCATGGAAATTAGTTTATTTGTGGTTTCAAAAAATGATGAAACTATAAAAATCCAAATGTTAATAAATGTCCCCCAAAGTATACTAAACTTGAAAGAAATGAATAGTAACAATCTGTGACAAACCTTATTTCTTCAGATTGCACTACATATGTATTATCGAAATAAGTAGTAATCATGGAAAATGTTCTCACATCAATGTACATCATCCTTTCTACACAAAACAATAATCGTAAGTGAATTTATTGAATGATTAGGCGTTTAGTATCACAGTGGCTTAGGAAATACTAATGATAATTTGTTCTACATTTGGATTATTCTAGAAACTTTAAACCTTTTTTAACAGCCCATCTAAACTATTCAGAATGACTATAGGGGTCCATTTCAAGGATGCTTGATACATTGTCAATAAAGTTACAATAAAGGTTAAATGTATTATTCTGGGCATGAATAAATGGGTGAGTAGAAAGTATATGCATGCACACTGTAGTTCAATGTCACCAGTCAATTCCATGATCATTGTATGTCTTCCTTTATAATGAGACAAATTAATACTTATGAACTGATAAATGGTGTGTGCAATGATGCAGTTGCTACCCAATAAAATAGAAACAATCACTATTGTGGGAACATGTTCTCATATGCTGTGTATGATTAATGATGCAAATTCTTTTAAAAACAGAATTTGAAGCCATGTATAGTATTTCATACAATTCTTATAAAAGATGTAGTGTATACATCTGTTGTGTAGTGTATGTATACATATTTTATACACATCCACATTAACACACGTGTATATGTGTATAGATAGATTGAAGACTGAAGAGCACATATGTCTGCAAGTGCAGTAGGCAACATATGTTTTTTCCCAACAGTGAGTTGCAAGTAAACCCACTTTTGCAGCAATTGCATAAAAATGCAGAATTCTGGAAAGAAAGGAAAGCCCTGGAGATATAAGCGTAGGGGCTGCATGACAAGGGATCCGAATAACCAGCAGCCAGATTACACTGGTTTATGTTTAGAGATTGGCAGAACCAGGTGCAACTGTGATTAGGTGAGAAGGAAAGAGTTAAGGCAGGAGAAGGCTGGCCTGGGGAGGGGCGGAGAAAGAGAGGGATGTGATGTCAGAAAAGCACTCGCTTCCTTATCTTCTGAGCAGGTAGAAACATCCCACCCACCCTCCCTCTTTTTGCATATTTTGAGAAATGTCAGGAGTTTCTCTTCTTTTGGTTTTCATATTATCTATTAATAACTGAATGTGGATCCTGAATGCATTTTTATATTGTGCTTTCTGTATCTTTATATGGTATAAACTTGAGAGTCAGCTTTGTGTTTAATTCATGTTAACAACGATTTCTTGATCCAGGGAATGTTTCCGATCGCCCAGGGGGTCAGGAAGGAATTTTTTCCCTCTTGAGGCATAATTGGCACTAGCTTCAGGTTGGGTTTTTTGCCTTCCTCTGGATCAAAATAGTGGATATATGATAATATATTTTAACTTTTATTTGTCACAGCAGCGGTAGGACCTTGCCAGAGTACTGCACAGGTCATTTTAGCAGAGGGAGAAAGTGACTGCACGGTGGATTGATAGATACAGACGCTACTACTGCTTGTGCTAGGTGACAGCCTGCTTGGATTTCCTATCATCGAGACACTGCAGATCCAGGACCGGCAGCAGGGCTGCTGAACTTCTCTCATGGTTGGTAATGCAGCTCCTGCTGGTAGCAGAGTTTGGGGCCATCCTCTCTGTAGGTAGAGGCAGTCTAATACTCATTCAAGTCTTCAGCGAGGAACGGCAGAGCATAGTAGCGACCTCTTATGGAATTATGGCTTTAAAATATTGCCTTGGGTTAGGCTGGCAAGGTCCTATTTATTTGATAAAGTGTGAATAAATGCTGTGGCCATTTTCTCCACCTCTGTCTCCTGGTGTTTCATTGAGATATGTAACAAGGGGGTTCAGTGGGGTGCCTCAAGGCGAAGGGTCAATTGAGGAGTCCCTTTGTCATGTGTATTGTGGGAGAAAAACATGTTGATTGTGCCAGTTGAAAGTACACTTTGCACACTGTGTCGAAGTAAGTGAATGCGTCCTCGAGAATTAATCATATGTATTTGAACTTTTAGCTGTTTGAGACAATGAATCTGTTAACGGAGCTCAAAATTTGACGTATAAAATAGTCAAAGGAATCTGGGGAGGTATGCAAGGACAGTGTTTTATCTAAGAATCTAGCAATCATTTTTATTTAATATTTCTCAAACATATGTGGAGAACTATATATATATAATCATGGTGGATTATAGACATAGTAGTAGTAGCAGCACTATAGTAGTAGCACTATAGACATAGTAGTAGTAGCAGCACACTTTTCAAAACATATAAAACATACAGAGAACAAATTATTTCTAAGTTTAAATATTCAATAGTTCTTTCTATTTTTTCTTTACACACAGATGCTCAATTAAGCATTTGAAGTATATTCCAGGAAACCTCAAACCCTACCTTCTCTACAGGTAATTTTCAACCTTTCTGTTACAAGTTCTAATATTACATATTTTGTCCTCATTTACCCTGGAACATCTTTACATTCTCTGGGCCTCTGGACCTATAACATCCAATATTTAAGTGGAGAATGAAAAAGACAGACCAAGGAGCAGACATCTAGAGCAGAGTTTCTATGGGAACCAGCAATGTCATGTCTTCATTGGCTGCTAGACTGAAGGGTGTGTTTAGTAATCTGAGCTGAGAAGAAATGAGCATGCCCAGGAGCAGGTTTAGAGGAGAAGAAAAAAATCTAATTGATTAAGGGGGATTAATATTAACCCTATTAACCATTGAACAACCAGAATGCCAGGTATTTAATGATTTCTAAGAGGCTGTTCACTGATTACATTTTTGTGTGTGAAGTTTACATGTCCTTTAAGAAATATTAAAAAACAGATTTTGCCTTAAAAGCATTCAATGGGGTTGATTCACTAAAGGGCGATAAAAGGTGCGCTATTCATAGCATGCGTTAAAAATTTTATCGCTTCTTATTTTTGCGACTTAATGCTCCCTGAAAACTGGAGGATGCATCACTCTAGGGCCAACACATACTTAAAAAAATCCCACTGCAAAGTCCATGTTGTGTTGCCAAAAGCTCACGAACCACAATTTTCTTTAAGTACCGCCTGCCCAAGTAGGTGTTAATATTTGCACAGACTAATGCAATATTTAGAGCGTTTAACACCTTATATGTGTTTGTGAATCATGCGTTTGTATTATTTCTATGTGAGAATTAATGCAATGCGAGGTAAATAAAGTGTTATTTTGCGCATGCGATATGCGTCTTAACACATGCAAAATGACTTCGATCAATCGGGACTTAATTATTGCATGCTTTTTAATGCAAAAAAGCACTCGATAAGCGTTATCGACCTTTAGTGAATCAGCCCCAATATGTGAGTTTATTGGATTTAGAAAATTAAACTTGAATTTGCAAACTCGATTATTTGTAAATAAGCCCATAAGTCTTAGGGGCTGATTCATTAAAACACGACTTCGAATCCCGAATGGGAAAAATTTAATACATATAAATATATATATATATATATATATATATATATATATATATATTCAATCCATAGGTTTTCAGCACACCAACAGACCAAATGACCTGGGTGCTACCAGATTAAAGGTAAAGACACGCGTTTGGTTTTTAGTACTAAATTCAATCATTGTACTAGTTCTTTGGGCAAATTCATTAAGGGACAGTGGAACATAATAGGTGCTGATAACAAACTGAGTAAAATTGTCCCTGAACCCCCAATGATTTGTTACAAGAGAGGTACCAATCTTTGAGACCTCTTGGTTAAAAGTGACCCAGCTAGATGCTATTCACGGAAAATTGAAACATGGATACCGGGGGCAAAACAGGGGTGTTTCCGCTGTCCCAACTGTATTTATTGCCGGTACATGGCACCAGGCAATTCATTTCTACATCCACAAACAGGGAAACGATATAAAATCAGACACCATATTACAAGCACAACCACACATGTTATCTATTTAATTACATGCCCGTGTGGTTTTTCCTATGTGGGTAAGACAGACCAAACTTTGCGGCTGCGAATGGATGGGCATCGGTCTGCAATAAGTACGGCTTTTAGGGATGGCACAACTAATAAGCCTGTGGCCAAACATTTTCTGGAAAAAGGCCATAGGTCACCCACTTTACACTATATTGCCATCGATCATGTTCCACCCTTGAGACGGGTCGGGGACAGGGCTAAGGTTTTACTTCAGAGAGAGGTGTTCTGGATAAAGAAGTTGAACACTCTAGCACCTGCAGGGTTAAATGAGTATTGCTTTTTCTTATGCTTTTTATAATAAAGGCGATACTATGTATTTGTTAGGTTGATATATTGTGGGTAACTGTACTGCTGTGGATTATTGTGTACCTTTTTCTGTAACATGCTGTTTTTTGGTCAGTAGGACTATGCACTTGTTTTTAACCACTGTATTTTTCCCTAATTGCAAGGGTCCCTGTGTATATAGTTACTCTGGGTATTGTGTATCCTGAGTACAGGGCTTCTCCTCCAGTCCTATGACTGTGTGAGAGTGTTGGTTGGGTGAGTGCTACAGGTTTTACCTATTTATATGTTGATTTTAAGTGTACATATGGTCTTGACAATGGTCTTAGATGGAGACCGAAAAGTTGGCCTGATACATTTTTAAAATGACTTAAAGGAGAAAGAAAGGTAAAGTCACTTGGAGTGCCAAAATGTTAAGCACCCCCTGACATTTTGGCACCCCCAAGTGACTTTGCCTTTCCTTCTCCTTAAAATAAAGAATTTTTATTTTTATTTTTAAAGGTTCCTGGAGTGCACCTGTTTTTTCTCCTGATTTATATGTATATATATATATATGCAAATGCAAAAGGAGAAACCTTTTTTCTCTTTAATTGATCAAACTATTTTGTAATAGCTAAGTATTAGGCTAAGAAAATAGATTTAACAGCATGAATCATGAAACATGTTTGTCCAGTACTTATGAATCTTTATTTTAATTTTGCAGACCTTATATATATAAAAAATATCCTTATTATCTTTTTCTCCCTTTTCTTTTTCCTTCCCTATAATGATTCCCAAATAATAAACTCTTAACCCAAAAAATACAAAAAAAAAATCAGATTTTTCTTTTATTTAAAAACTGGTAATTCCTATTTACCCGCATCCCCCTATTAAGAAAAAGCTAAAAATGTATCTGTAATGGGTTCTATCTCATGTATCGACATATAAATTCATCACATGCTGATTAGTTCAGATGCAATTTCACAGGTACAGTGCAAAGAATCTGAAGGGATTTATGTATTTATTTGTCAGATGATAACATAATTACATTACTTATTGCACCCAGTCAGTTTGTTATGTGATCTGGAGAAGCAGCTGCATAGGAAAAGCTAAATATATCCGGCAATGCTCTTACACTTCTGTTGTTTCTCATGGTCTACAAGCTCACCGCAAGCAAGCAAAAGTAAGCCATACTGACTAAGTAGTAATGACTGTTTGAGCATTAAAAAAACAATTAATAAATGAACAAACTGCAATTTTCTTAATTGTTGCTATGGGTTACTGGAGCAAGGCTCATTTTTACCAGCCCTTAAATAAGCCCTAACAGTATGAATTGCAACTAGGAGAGTCACTTTTTTATTTTTTGATAAGATGCTATTTAGCCTCTGCCAATAATATACTATGATGTATGCATCGGCTTGAACCAAAACAGGGCTTCGAATAGTTAAACGTTTAGTGAATTTTCATTACTTAGAGATTGCTGTATCCTCTGAAAGAAAGGTTTACATATTCATATTAATATTTCATGTATTTCAGATATTATTCCTACTACCCAATTTCTCTCATATTCACATTTAAGTGTGATACTATTTGTGACACTTAATATATTCTCTGTCTTCAAATGGATAATGCACATCCAGAAAGAATTAACTGCAAGCAAAAATAAGGTGATAGTTACATATGAATACATTCTACAATATTGTCCTCTTTTTTTACTGTTATTTTAAAAAAAAAAAAACACAATAGTGTTTTATTGCTGTTATTTAATGTATGAAAATGATTCAGGTATAGTTATAAAATCCTTATACAGGGTACTATGTTATTCAGCAATGATTTGCCATGGGTAAAAAAAAATCAGATATGCTCCCTGAAATAGATTCAAATAACTCTCATTTTAAAATCCTTGACTGACTAGCGAGGCCTACACTAATATTCAGTAGCCTGAGACATGACATAAAAGAGAGACTGCAATTTAAGTGGGATAAATTGTATATAGCACATATTTATTATGCAGCAAATATTGAGGATCAGTGCCTTTATGACTGGTATTAAGGAAAAAAGATGACCACATGGATAAAATATGTTTAAAAAAAACTCATAAATGTTTACCAGATTTAAAGGAATTTTAGTCTCCTATTTACTATGGAGTTTTGCCAGAGGCAAATATCGAAGGAAATCTTTCTAAAATGAGTGTAAATGGGTGATGTATGATTCTGCAATGAATATTTTATGTGGAGTTCTGGACACAGCTAATATCTTCAAGATTCCCCCCTTATATCAAAATAAAGACTTTACCAAGCTCTAGTTATTTACTTTAAACTACAAGCAAAGCAAACCGTTTGCAGAGCAATAGACTGCTGGGTTCTGCAAGCAAGAAATTATCATTTTAAAATTGTAAAATATTTTGCTGCATAATATAAATTGTGTGAAATTGCACTGTGCTCAGACTATCCAGTGCCAGCAATGGTTAAACATCTCAAATTATAGAGGTAGAATATTAAATAAAAATTACTATTACAGTTAATTTCCTTATGTAAGAGCATTTTTTGTCAGCAGACGTAATTGGCTGTATAGCAATATTGACTATTAAAGGACTAAAAGCCTATGACCCAAAAAGAACTTGATTGTAGGGTTACATATTGTGATACAATTATAAACTATATTATTTTTTCAATCCTTTTGTTTTAATATAAAAGTTACAGGGAGGGCAGAGGTTAGTACCGGTAGCAGGTAGAGGAGCAAGTCTAATAACAGGTTAGTGGTCAGAACATGCAGAAGTCCAATTAACATGCCTACAGGTAGAAGGAGGTGACATGATGGAATGGTGCAAAAGAGTGATCATAACCAGGAAATCCACTAAAAAGAAGTGACATACAGCGCTGCGTACATAAGTAGTACTTTATAAATAAAGATATACATACACACTTTAAAGGCACAACAGAAACATTAGGCTACATACTAGCTCTCAACCAGCTCTCAACCACCAAGTACAGGCTAAAGGGAGATATTAACTTATACAGGTCCTTAAAGAGGCAATCTACCTCCTTTTTTAAGATGAATTCAAGAATTGGCCTTGGGCGGAACATGCTATTTTCCTATTGTTTTAATTATACATTACCTTTGTTTTTTGTTATTTCTTGAGCTAAAGAGGGCAAGCAGTGAGCAGTTCCTTGCAAGGGAGATAAATAGATTACCAGTGCAACAGATAATCCCCCCCGCATAACGGACATCTGTTTATCTGGTAATCTATTATTTACCTTGCAAGGACCAAACATGGCACCACCACTTTTCCTGTTTACCCTGTAGAGCTAAAGAAATAACAAAAGCCATAGATGCTTTGTGAAAAAATGTCCAGCATAGGTCCTAGTCATTGAACTCATGTTGAAAAGGAGTATACTGCCCCTTTAACACCTGCAGCTGGGCTTATGGAAATTGGAGGTGAATATAACTGACATAGTGAAGTAAAGTACCAAAACTATGGACACCAAATTGCCAAACCAAATTCATCAAGCATCATGTGGCCGATCAGGTACTGTATGTGAATTGGCTAGTACTGCATAGTCCATTCCTGACCTGGGTTCCCTTCGTGCCCTGCAGCACAGTTGCACCAAAAGAATAGGGAGCACTCATCACTCGCACACAGAACATTGGAAATGATGCCTGGCAGAGAAAATATTAGTCTCAACTGTGCCCGATTTGGAAAAGAGCATACTTGCTGTTGTGTCTATTTTGAAAGATAGGTCACAACTGTAATAGGTGCAGTGTCAATATATTGCCTATCTGCACCCACAACCTTGCTGGAATTCTGGGGGGGGGGGGGGGTGCATTGTGAGAAAAAAAACATTGCACAAAATTGCATTTTTCTCACTGCACTTGAGGAGATAAAGATCTCTATTGTTAAAAAACACAGTACTTTTAAGCAGGTCTACAATATGCACTATTGGGGGAATGTAAATATATGTCGCTAACGGAACAATAAGACAAAAACATTTTGTTTGCTACAAATTTTGTGTTTATGCTACAGACATTTGCATGAACCCTTTGCATTTCTTGCAACAGTAGGTTTCCATTTGCAAATCTTTAGTTTTGCAAGTGTGCCAGTGTATGTAATAAAACTTCACCTTCAAGTAAATCTTAAATACTGTCAATGTGCAAATAAAAGTTGCAATGCAACAAAAGTCTAATTAAAAATATTGCATTATGAAATGCAATTTTTTTTCTTCTTATTTGAGTGCCATTGTTTCTGTGAATTTTATTACATTTCCCCTTATGTATATAAATCTTCTTTCCTTAAATGTCTATTTTTTAAGTTTCCATGTGTTCTGGAATTATAGCCTTCAAAGTGGTAGCTTATTTAACATTTTTTAGGAAATTACTAGCAACCAAAAGTAAAGGAATATAATCTTTTTAATATCTGTAACAAATTTTTACATACACAAATCACACCCTGCAATTTTATATATATATATTATTTATATTTATATATATTATTATAACATTTAAACAATTATACTGTATGTTTGTTTCCTTTGCCTTTTCTTAGCTTTTCTTGACTTATTTAGCCTCTCCACATAGATCATTCTTCATACAGTATATGGATATAAATGTTCTTACAGAATACAAGGGAAGTCAGTATTGGCATGGTGCAAATGAATGGGAGAGACTACTTATGTAGTGAAATCCCAGTCAGTTAGAGGTGATCAACTCTTGAAATTAAACTAGGACATGACATAAATGAGGAGTGGAAGGTCTATAACAGTAAACATTTAGTTATTCATTTAATTTGACATACCTCTGAGTTCCTGTACATGGTAAAAAAATGTTTTCTTTTTTTGGTATTGCAGTGCGATTGCTATTATCTCTTGAGTTTAAAATACATTCCTTCTATTGCCAACAACAACCCAGAACAACACCTGTTCTATTGCACGTATGGGAATTTAGTTAATAGACATTCATGGCTAAGTTAACAAAATACTTTCATTATAAATAAAATTGTAATGCTTTCTAGAAATGATGCATATTTTTTAAAGGTGCAAAGTACAGGTATGGGATCCCTTATCCGGAAACCCATTATCCAGAAAGCTCCGAATTATAGAAAGCCTCTCTCCCATAGACTCCATTTTAATCAAATAATTCAGAATTTTAAAACTGATTTCCTTTTTCTCTGTAATAATAAAACAGTACCTTGTAATTGATCCCAACTAACATATAACTAATCCTTATTGGGGGCAGAACAATCCTATTGAGTTTAATTAATGTTTTATTGATTTTTTAGTAGACTTAAGGTAAGGAGCTCCAAATTACGGAAAGATCCCTTATCTGGAATACCCTTGGTCCCGAGTATTCTGGATAACGGGTTCTATACCTGTACTACATTTACCTGTATGTAATTTAATTTCTGATTTTATACTTTGTGTTTACCCAGTAATCATATCATTAATCACCAGGTCTATGATACACAGAGGTTGGAAATCCTACAAAAAGACAAAGCAGATTTTACCATTCCCATTTATTGTTACAAGATTAAGATTTTTATTACCAGAAAAAAGTGAAACAGAAACAATACAGCATTGTGTTAATAATCTGAGGGTGAAAAAATAATGATTTATCCATCAAGTCGTTTTATTTGAAAAAGAAAATACAGAAACAGATTGCCCAGCCGTGTCTGTGACAGCTATGATGCAGCTATAGACCAAAAGGATTACAGACATAGTACTGGTATAATTTTTCTTTCTCATTGAATTTTGAGGCAATTATCATTTTATCACACACAAAAAAATGTGAGTGGATAAAAACAAAAGATTGCAAATACTGCTGTTCTCACCCATTGTTTTAAAATGCCACAATATGGGCACAATAAGTGCAAACGGATTTACAAACAGATGTTTCATTTTTGTTTTCCTTGCCCCTCCTCCACTTTTATGGTAACACCATTTGTTATATTTTACCCAGGCCAGACACATTACTCAAGTCCATTTAACTCCATTTTTTTAATTATTAGTGTTATGTCTGTCTGCTTGTCAATGACATGTTAAAAAAAAATGCAAACCAATATCATATATTAACTTGTGTGCATGGGCCTCATATTTCCTATATGTCCCAATATATTAATGTCATTCACAATTGTTCACTATTGTCATAAATCTAGTATTATTCTTGTTATATGGCAAGTAACAACAACATATATATATATATATATATATTTTTTTTTTTATTTTTTTTTTTATTTTTTTTTTTAAATGAGGAACTACATTTTATATCTGAAATCATATATTTTATGAAAAAAATTCTATTTCGGTAGTAGCTGGCAATCATTTACGATTCCCTATAATCTATACTGTGAGCATAAAAAATGAAACACTGAAGACAAACTCTTACATTTCATGAATTTTACTACTGCCTGCTTTTTACATGTTGTAATGCATTTCTCCCATACACAATTCAATATTGTAATCACTTGAGCATGGGAAATACAGGGAACGAGGCTGTAATTTTAATAATACGCAAAACTACATTTTTTTCTCTTTTTCTCTTTTCTAGAAGGAACATGCACTCATCACTTTTTTTGTATAATGCAGATGAAATTGTTTTATAAATGATGCATACCATTTTTCTGAAACTAGCTAACACAGCAGTAAGTCATGTATCTGTATCTGAAATGTGAAAAGCAATTATGGAAGTATGTCCTGTCGGAACAAAAATATCTGCTTATGCCACTTGGCTACCAAATAGCACAAAGTAAATATTTGAAACTGGAATTAAGACTAGCACTGCATACATATTCATGAAAAAATGCCTAAATAAAACAGATATCTCTAAGGAAAAGTCAGTAATCACTAAGTATAATTGTAAGAACTAAGATTTTTTTAAAACTATTTGAATGCATTATTAGACTTGCGAAATTAATTTAAATGGATATTGTCATGATCTTTATGGTACACTTTTTATTTCTAAATTACACTTAAGATAGCAAATAATTCACTTTACCATGTAAAATTGTATTTTTGAACCAACTAATGTATATTTTTTTAGTTAGTAATATTGGTGTGTAGGCAGTCACCTTAGTGCATTTCACCTGATTTTAAGCTTTCAGAAGGAGCCAGCGTTACATGTAAGAACTGCTTTCAGGTAACCTATTGTTTCTCCTACCCCCATGTAACTGGAGGAGTCCCAAGCCAGACTTGGATTTCTTACTACTGAGTGCTATTCTGATATCTACCAGGAGCTGCTATCTTGCTACCTTCCCATTGTTCTGCTGATCGGCTGCTGGGGGGGGAAAGGGAGGGGGTGATATCACTCAAACTTGCAGCTCAGCAGTAAAGTGTGAGTGAAGTTTATCAGAGCACAGGTCACATGATTGTGAAATTTCATAATTAAATATAAAAAAAAAATCTCCTTTTAGCACAAGGATTGGATAGATAAGACAAAAATGATTAATGTGAATCTTAAGAGATATATCTCTCAGAGATATAATAGTGTATCTCACAATTTCTTAATAATATTTGTACATTACTGCTTAACTTAATTTTAAGTTTCAGACCTAGAGAACAACATAAAGTTATTTTTGTAGAGTAGTTAACGTGTGTAATGCATGGAACAGGGTGCTGTCTTATTTGGTGTATCAGAAACAGTGTGTTCTGAATGAACTAGATGTGTCATCCAAACAAAACTGTTCCTAGTTCAAAATAAACCTTTTGTGGATGGTAATGCATTTAAAGAAAACAATTTACTGTTTATAGTAATCAACAGGTTGTAGTATATAAAGCCAGTGCTTTGTAAAATTACTGTTTTAGAGTATTTTATGCTGTCACTGTACAGCATTCCTCTCATATGGGACCTAATAAACAATTTAGTATTAGTTGAGGCACTTCTTTCTAACTAGCAGTGACCTTCACTTGTTCTGACTTCTATCTACACAGTAATCTATAACAATATTTTAAGCCAGGCACTGTAGCTAGGCAAGAGTGAAGGAGGTACCAGGAGCAATGTCTGACTCAAAGTGTAATATCCATTGTAATATCCAAATCTCTAAAGCAACATACAGAAATCTCAGCACCCCTACCCAGGGCACAAAGCACAGATACAGTCAACAAAATCTTAAAACAGTTTCTCTGGACACACATCACAGCACAACCACCGCTGGGTACATGCAACACAGAAAGACAGCACAGCTATTCTGGAAATACACTGCACAACCCACTCATCCAGCTACTCTTGCTGGACACACATCCAGTCACCTTGAACCTGCAAGTTACCCTTGGGGTATATTTATCATGCTATGTAAAAAGTAGAGTAAAACATTACCAGTGATGTTGCTCATAGCAGCCAATCAGATGTTTTGCTTTAGTTTTCTAACTGTTGAAATCTAATTGCTGATTGGTTGCCCTGGGCAACATCACCAGTAATGCTTCACACCACTTTTTACACAGCATGATAAATATACCCTACTATCCAAACTGAACTAACAGTTCTGAACTTCTGCTGGTACAATTTCACCAATTTTGTAATCACCCTTTGACAATTTTTCCTTTCTGTTTTTCTCGCCAGACAGGGCCTTATTGATTTAAGCGGAAACTCCATAAAAATGCTGGCATTTTTCATTAATATAATTTTCTCAATACATATACAATAGATTTTGGCTCAAAATGGCAATTCTTGGAATTTGCCTGTTGTGTTTTCCCTACCTGTAATATGCAGACACTTCAAACCTCTGTTCTTTCCCACAGAATAGCAATTAAAAGCAATATGAATCTAACAGTTTGAAAATAATTGGCACAAGGGGCTAGTTTGAGAAACAAAAAGATTCCTGTATGGTGGAAGCTTACCCCTTTTGGGGATTTTAAAAAGTTCTTGTTGTTTCTTATATTGAGAGATATATCTCTCAATATATGTTAAGCAACCAAAATTAACTATGGCTTACAATATGGGATACAGTATAACTGATGATTCCCTCTAATTAATAGCAAGTTTGCATAAATATAAGAAAGCACATCTCACATTTTGTGTTTATTGTTTATTATACCCATTCTTGAAAAATCAAAACTTTAGTTTTGTAATGTTGGAATTACCTCATCAGTTTATTATAGGTCAGAAAAGTAAAGCATGTAATAGAATAATATCAAACCTAGTGGTAAATATGAACCCAGCTTTGGTTATTATTTTGCATAGGAAGGAAATATATTCTCCAAGACTAAAATCGACAGCATGCATTAAAATGTAAAAATGTTTAAATGGACACAAAATCAATGCTCTTTATTGGCCAGTTTCCAGACTTCAAAACTATTGAACATTTGTAATTTGAACTCAGAAAAGCAATTCCCTATCTGAAAACCAAGAAATCTGGTAGAGATGGAGAAATACTCAAAAATCCCTATGGGAATATTCCATGAGGCTTATTGGTGTGCTCAAAACACAATTTTGCTTTAGCATTATTTGGTTATAGCAAAATAATTTACCTACACTTCTCTTGGTGGCAATTCTGTTTCAAATAGTTTAGTTCATCTGTCCAAAATAGAAATATTTCAATTTCATGTTCTGCTTGATCATATTTTTGCTTGTATTCAGCTAGGATATGGAAAAATACAGGTCACTATATAACTATAAAAACTGATATATGAAATAAGTTGATTTATTTATGCCCTTTTTTTTCTTTACCAGGTGAAATTAATATAGAGGTATTTTTCAATGATCTCTTACTTGTGAAAAAGCAGAATAAGATGCAGGCACGTCTGTGGGAAAAGTGAGCAATACAAGCCAGATGCATACCTTTGATAAGTCTTCACAATAAATCAAACATTATATACATGTTTATCCTTCAAATGTAATATACTAAGTAACTATGCTATCTTACAATCAGTCAGATTCTTGAAGAGCTTAAGTACTTGTAGGTTTCAGTCTATATAAATGTTTGATCAGAAATGTTGATTTATATCCCAATCATAATAATACCAATGTCATAATTTTCCTGTAAAATTATAAACCAGTATCACCAAGGAATTGAAACTCCCAATAAAGTTTACAGAGATTCATAAACCCACCAATAAACCAGTCAATATAATACATTTTTTTTTTTTCCTTGTTCTTTGCATAAAGGCAACATAAAAACAAACCTGACTACAGTTGTCCAGAATTTCACATTTTAAAGTTTCTTGCCTAACATTAGCTGTTTAAAATGAGGAAGGCTGCTTGACATGTAATTTTGTTCAGGATCAATTAGAAGATGAATATGTTTCTGCAGCTCTTGTATTGCCAATCCTCACTAAAGCCTATTGCATGTAGTATATGGTTGTATTCCAGGTCCACAATAGGTCATCTAAGCAGGCGCTTTACATTTATCTCTGTAATAATGGGATGTTCAATGCTCTTAATAAACTAAAAACCTTATGTCACTACTGACTTCAGCGATCACTAACAAGATTTTTGTCAAGTCAGAGTAGAATAAGCAGCTGCCTACTTTATATACAAAGCATTTATGGTAATATCCCTCAATTTTTTACACTATTAGTGCAAAATCTCAGATTAGGTACCACTTCTGCAATCCAAAGCCTTATGAAATGGTTTCCTTAATTACCCAAAAGGCCACCATTTTAGGAACCCCAAATGGGTTCCTTAAGGACCCAAAAGGCCACCACTGGGAAAAAAGTAATAACCAAATTTTTAACACAAAAACTTTGCATGGCTGAAAAATAACAAATAAAAACTTTAAAGGCCATTTATTTTTATAAAAAGTCATATCCAGGATTTGAGGATATGTTAACAATCTATTAGTCTGTTGCAAAACATGTTGTGCTAACTTAAAACAATTTTTACATGTTCCCTTACCTTGTGACAGTGTTTAAGGATTTGCTATTATTATTATTATTATCATTATTAGTGATAAGCTACATTTTTTGCCAGGTTTTGCTGCGAAAAATGCCCATAGACTCAAATGTGTTGTGGTAGCTGAAAAA